>NC_139698.1:32110779-32465779 GCF_964188405.1 Protomyctophum parallelum
ACATCAACTCCCCTGGCACACAGGTAGACGTCACATACCGCCCACGTGTATAGTACATATCTTTTACGTAAAGACCTTTTTTCCTGTTGATGTCCTACCAAACCAACCATTTGTTGTCGACTACAACCTGTAGCACATAAGACAGCATATTTGACTTTTTCCTGAAGTGTTTTGGTAATGTGCAAACCCATGACCTGGGAGATGCGATACGCTGCCACGTAGTGATGACCGGGCCGGCCCGTTGCCCGCAGGTCCCCTTCTCTCCCTTCTCTCCCTCTCCATATTCTGTCTCTCTCTCTCTCTCTCTCTCTCTCTCTCTCTCTCTCTCTCTGTCTCTCTCTCTGTCTCTCTCTCTGTCTCTCTCTCTGTCTCTCCCGTTTCCACTCCTCCTGAAATCATCTAGCTTGTGTTCAATGTGTTGCTTTGATCAAGTATGCACAGCTGCCTCTAATGATATCCTGATATCCCTGCTGCACGTCAACTTTATTTGAATTTCCCACGTAATGTTGTTTTAGGACAGAACACTCACTGTATTTATCTACTTCATCGTTTAATGTTCTCTCATGTATTGTAAACAAGTGGCTTTAGTTTTCGGCCGTTGGAGAAGCCATATGAAATGTGACCTATATTTATATGGTTATTTCATTGTTTTGAACATGGTTAAACTCAAAAGACTAAAGGATGCGGCGATGCGCTGGATCAAAAATCGTAGATCATTTCATTAATAATCAGCATATTCGTAATGTCTTAGGCTATACTGTTGACTGTAGCACAATACAATATATATACAATATGACTTGGAAACAGATGGCATTTAACATGAACTTGGATTTTAGAGCTGTGATGCTTCCTTAAGGACCCATAGCGTGAGTAGGCAATCGGAACAATCAGAACATTATGAACGAAATGCTGCACAGATACATTGTTGGGAAAATGGCCCAGTCCCCCCTTCCCTCTCTCTCTCTCTTTTTGCGGGTCACGGGACGGGCGAGTCGTTGATTCTTATAAAAAGATCTTATCAAAAATACACACAATAGATAGGTGTGACATACAGGGTGATCGTGGTAGGATAAGAGAAAGGTGCAGGCACATTGTTAGCACCAAATGTATTATTCTTTGTAAACAACTATTTTTTTTAGTACAGCAAAGAATTCTACTCATGTATAATGCTTTGCTGTTCCACCATTTGCCTTGTCTTTTTTTTTTAATCAAATCTTGCACTGGTTGAGCACAAATCCTAGATTAGGGGAAACAAGTAATGTATATGTCAGGTACCATGAGACAGATAAATACAGTACACACCATCCAAGCACACAGCTACTACATTACAGTATAATGTCACTGTCAGGTATAAAAAACTGCTAAATGGTAAAAGATAATCTGTGTTATTGGATCAAGTCTCTCAAGCCAGAGAACTATAATCTCTGAATGCAACATAGAGTCTCTGCCTCCTGAAAGCAGAGGACGGATCGTCATCTCAGTTTAGGCATTTTAAAATTGTGTGAGCCAACAGCCTGGCTTGAGAGACTACAATGGATCCAATGTAGTTATTATTTAGTCACTTAATAATAATGTAATAATTTTCATTGGTTAAATAATATCTATAGAATGACTTATTTAACCACATTCAACCTGGTGTCGCTATTTTGGCATCATGTCATTACAGTGGAAATGTGTCAAAATATAGCAAGAATCTAGAAGGTTTTATGTGTCACAAAGCAGCAAAATGTGCAACAGGTTTTTGACCGCTGGTTACCACTGTTCACATTTGTTTGGTACTTGCTTCATTCATCTGCTTATGGAAACCCATGGATACCTCACTGTTATGCACGGGAGCACTGACATTGAAGGAACAGTACGGTAATAGACAATTCTATCATCAGTGTGTCAGCCAGGTCTAACTGCGGCAACAGCCCCCTCACTAGCTCCGTATAAGACCGGAGCTCCTTTAATACATGAGAAACAAATCTAAGATCTTTTCTTAATACACTTAGCTTACGCAGCAGTTCCTGAAAAAAACATAAAAAGACGACATACTGTATGGAGAAGCGAGGTTTGGATATAATCACCATGCCCCCACAGCAGAGAAGCATTAAAGAGGTTTCTGTGGCCAGCAGAGGACCATGTTGTGAGTTGCTGTGTTGTGTATGTCACCAATAGCTAATCAATATGGCATGCATGGGGTGGAGTAGTGTCTCTCTGTGGTTGTGTGAACGCCACAGAGGTTAGGCAGTCTAAGGACCGTGTCTATGCTTGTGCACATGCATGTGAATGTGAGTTTTGGCTTGGATGAATACAAGTTATTTTGGCTAATAAAGTGTGCATGCGTGTGTGCGTGAGTGCGTGTCAAGGTTTACTGCCAGCTTCCTAAGTATTTAATTTAATATTAGATGTGGGGTTTGACTGGCATAGTTTGTGTGCGCGTGTGTGTGTATCACTCCTCTCACTGTGTGTGTGTGTGTGTGTGTGTGCGTGTGCGTGTGTGCGTGCGTCACTCCTCTCACTGCATGCGTGCCTCATTCCTCTCATTGCGTGCGTGTGTGTGTGTGTGTGTGCGTGTGTGTGTGTGCGTGTGTCCTCTCACTGTGTGCGCGCAGGGTCTGGGGGTTAGCGAGGTGGCGAGGAGTGTGGTGTGTTAATACTGCTGTTGTGTCTAGCCGTCACTAGGTTCAGGTTGAGGCTGAGGTCGTCTGCTGTCTCTGGTTTCTGTGAGGTCACAGTGTGACCCGTGTAGCAGGGGTGAAAGGTCACTGGGGCCAGGTTGTTGTGACTGCTCAGCTTAGTGCTTAGCAGAGATCTTCTTCCTGCACTGATCACTGTGAACCTAGAGTCACACATGTGTACTCGTATAACATGAACCCATGACGCACGCGCACGCACACACACACACACACACACACACACACACACACACACACACACACACACACACACACACACACACACACACACAATCTTTAGAGCATACCCTTTGTCATAATGAGGACAGGGGCTCACTGGGGACAGGGAGAAACTCCTTATGGTCAGCACACTAGTAGGGAGGATTATTAAAACAAAAGGAAAAAAAAAGAAGTGATATTTGAATTAAGTGAAATCACTATACCTTTAAGGTTGCAGAAGTTATCTTAATTGAATTTTCTTCCATTCCTGCCAGGTTTTCTTATCTCTCTAACATCAGAATCTGTCTGTTCCATTCCCATGTCAGGTGGTGTTCCTGCCAGGGTTTGGTTGTCTCTACATAGACGTGGTGTATGACAAAGGGGCCGTGGTTTTGTCCCTGGCACCAGAGGGCAGCGAGGACTCTGTACTACTCAGTCAAGTCATCAGGTACGGATGAAGTGTTCTCTTCAATTTACCATTTTTCTTTGTGATTTCAATATAAATCACATTGTGTAATGTAACTTCCAAGCGTGTGATCTATCCAACCTTGAAGAAATCTACTATAATTTGTCATATTACATTTTTTTTGTGACATTTCATCTGAAATAATCACATTTTCTAACATTTTCTAAAATAGCAAGAATAGCAGATCTACAAGCTCACAATGCGTCCCATCGAGACAAAAACTAAACTTTTTGAAATAGGGCAAGTGGTTAAAGGAAAGTGGTTGGTAGGAAAGTACTGTAGATATCTTAAGCCCATGTTTGACACTTTTTACATACAGGATACTCTGTGTGTTTGATTAGTTTTATTTCCAAAATAAACATGAAGAGAGGTTTCAAAATGACCTGCTCATGACCTTCTGTGGATGGTAGTTACTGCTTTGCAGCCCTGACCTGCATGCTTTCTTTTTCACCACAGGAGGGCAACACAACCTGTCTGTTATGAATGCTGAATTCATGGTTGGATCAACAATTCATACCATTACTTTTATATTCCATTACATCACAGCCATCTTCACTGTCAAAACAGCAAATCACAGTAATCAAATTACAGATGATGACACCCTCATACAGTTTGATAATGACACAAATTCCTATTGATGCATGTAGAATTATGAGCATATTATAATCGTTCTGTTGTTTCTCTGAAATTAAAGAATGTCTTTCCTCCAATAGAAGCCAATTTAATTAGCAAATTAGTGTTCAATATTTTAAGAAACCCTTCTAGTTTTCCGAAAAGAACATTTAAACTGACTACAATTGCACATCTTAATCTTAACACATGTGGTTTATTTTCAAGGTCCTCCAGTCAGAATCTGGCCTTCAGGGTTCTCCTCAGTGAGGCCAGTGTGGCGCTGAGTGATGACATCACCAGTCCTTCTGGCTCTGTGGAGCTGCTAAGGCTCACTCTATCTAAAGTGCTCCTCAGCTTGGCTCCCGTCACGCCTGCATGGCTGCCCCCGGAGCTTAGAAACCACCCTGGTGTGACCACCACCACCAACACCACCGCCATCACCACTACTACCTTCTCTGGTCTGATGTCTGAAGCCTGTCTGATCGAGCTCCACTGTGCCAGTCTCCAAGTAGACAACCAGCTGTATAACCGTGCCAGCTTCCACTTCCCAGTCCTGCTGTGCCAGGAGAGGGGTGTTGCAGAGACCGGGGATCCATGGACCAGCGAAGTCAACCCCTGCACTGTTTCTCCAGAAGCCCTGGAGGAATTCAAACGCTCCTGCTTCCTCCAGCTGAGCCTCACTCTGGCTGAAGACCTACGCACGATGGAGCAGGTTGGTCTGGTAGATTAGACTGCTAATTTACTGATTAGTTCAATTTTGCAATAAGACACCGGACACAAACACAATTAAAAGTCGCTCGAATGTGATTACTGCCAGTACACAAACACAATTAAAAGTCGCTCGAATGTGATTGCTGCCAGTAGATGGCACACAGTCAAATATTGGGTGTTTAACTCTGAAAGTGTTCAAACGTAAACAAAATGGTCTACTTGGGTACATTTGTACAATATATCATATATTAAATGAACATCCAGGATTTCTACTATGATATTTTACCTACAAGGCCTTCAGCGTTTTCTATTCAACCTGCAACACTTCTCTCTTCTGTTCCTTCCAGGTCACCTTGCAGCTGCAACCTGCCAGGCTCTACGTGGAGGATACCTTTGTCTACTACATCAAGACCCTGTTCCACACCTACATCCCCGAAACTGCCCTGTCATCCAGCCGTGCACGAGGCCGCCGGGGCAGCAGAAAGCCTGGGAATGGATGCGCTCCAGTCCTCCCTGAACAGGTGTTGTACTTGTAATAGAAGGGTTCAATTAATTTAGGTATCACCCTACATCCCATGTGGACTCAAAACAACTATTTTGAATCTATACTGTTATTATGACTATTGCTCCATCAGTTATTACTGTTCTTGCGGTTTCATGACATACATTTTAATTATTATTTTTCTTTTAGGTTTTATGACCTCAGTTACACCCAAACAACCTGAACTTTGATCATTCAGTGTATTTTCTGTGGTCTGGGGTTTTCTGTGTGTTCTGAAGCCTTTTGAGCTGCAATGAAAACAGGCAAACAGGCCTCAACAGTGACATCTGCTGGCAACTCATTATGTCATATATTGGATTTGTGGTCTCTTACATCACAGTCCACAGGAAAGTCAGAGCACTTGTTTGAGCCAGAAAACCCCAGAACACAGAAAATCTACTGAATGTTAAAAGTTTATGTTTTTTGGGTACAATTTTTTAAATGTCACAATCCATTTAACTGCTAGGCTGGTCGACGACATTGTATTGTATTCTCACATGCTGTGGTTATCATTAGGTGGTTCAGTCGCTACAGGCGCTGGTCCATCCGGTGCAGCTACAGAGTCTGGCCATTCAGCCAGTAAACCTGCTGGTCAGCATCCATGCCTCCCTGAAGCTCTACATCGCCTCAGACCACACGCCCCTGTCCTTCTCCCTGTTTGAGAGAGGGCCTGTCTTCACCACACCCAGGCAGCTGGTCCACGCTCTGGCCATGCATTACGCTGCTGGAGCCCTCTTCAGAGCTGGTGAGTAGTAGAGGGCTCCTCTGTCTCTACCTCTCTGCCTCTCTCCTTCACTTCACCTGATGATAACACCAGCATACATGTGCTGTATGCATTAACACTAGACAATGATAATGGTGCATGCGCTCGTTTTTAATATTCACACCAGAAGCAGTCGGGTACATAAATTGTAGCTGATGATTTACAACCGAATGTGTGGACACAACGGTTTATGCAAAAAGTGACCATTAGGAAGACGCACTGACAGTATGTGAGCTGAGGCGAGACACTGCCTTTCCTGTGGACACAGGATATCATCTCATCGTCTCACTCCATCACAGACTGAGACAACTGTTACACCAAGTTTCTGTAGAACACGGGTGTCCAACTGGTGTTTTGCGGGCCAAATGCGGCCCGTGAAGGGCCCCAACCCGGCAGGATGGTTTTGAACAGAGCTGTATGACAGCTGTCCTCGCTTTTTCCTGCTGCTTATTTTTTTTGTTTAGCCTCACTCCCAGTGTGTAATGATATTTGCACAGATGTGAGTGTGCATATGTGACCTTACAGGTCCATTTGGTTCCATGAGGATTACACACACACACACACACACACACACACACACAGCGAGATGCCAGCGTTGTTAGATACGCATTTTACTTAGTCTAACTGGCCTGCGATTTAAAATGAGTTCCACACCCCTGCTCTGGACCCAGCAATTCACCACATTCCTGATGAAATAATACAGTCAGTAAGTGCAGGTGGACAGCCAACACATTTCAAGTCAAGAAGCAGATACTGGGCTGATATTTCTTAAAAATGAAGTAACATCTGAATTACTGGAAGCTGAAAAAAGCTGCAGAACCAGATGGTGTCAATACAGTAGTTGTTTGATTCAACGGTTTTGTCTGGCTGTCTGTGTGCAATAAAGAAACCTTGAACCTTGAACCAATAGGAAATACACTTTGCCAGTGTTTGTATGTTGTGAGACAACAACCACAATTCATTATTGTAATAAAATCAGAGTGTGCAGAGTTGCAGACCCCATAATATCCCATACAGCACTGGCTCGCAACTGGCCCACCAGTGGTACGACTGGGCACCTATGGGTCTGTAACTCTGTAGCCTCACGGACCCAGGTGTGATGTTTTCAAAAGAGAAAAAAAGCCACAACCCAGGAAATGTGGCATAGGAGTGGGAGTGAACCTTGTATTTCCATAACCAATCAGAGTGCAGAAGGGCGTCGCTCCAAATTTGGTGACGTCGCCGGTGTTCTCTGCTGTGTTCTACCGGGGAGCGGAGGGGAGGAGGAGGAACTGGAACCAAAAAATACTTTTTTTTTATTTTGTATTTTTTTAATTGGTTCTTGCTGTTGTGATTTCAAACATCACTATACCCCTCAGCTCATAATGGTTTTTTTTCCCATTTGGAACAGTTTCTGAAAGCTGCTTGGAAGCAATTTCTGTTGTGCTTTGAAGGCCAACAAAACTTTTAGAGTATTTTATTTAATAAAGAGTTTATTATTTGGTTCATGATAATCAGATCTACTTATTATTCGTATGGCTCTCTTTTGTAATTTAAAATAGGGTTTGTATTTGTAGTAAACATTATAGAAAATAGAGTAGTCCTTCTGACTACGGATATATTTGGTTTTATATAATATTGTAATAGTTTTGGACATTTTAGTTTTTACTTTATTTATGTGATTTCCAACGTAGTTTATCGTCTATTATTACACCTAAAACTCTTACTCCATACCTTTCCATACCATTGTTTTTTTTTTTGCTTTCGCCTTTATTTTATACTTTTTATGGAGGGACAGACAGTAGGCTGACACATACCATTGCTTTTAAGTGTAGCTTGGTTGTTAAATTCTCTAGTGCCAAATATTATGAATTGTGTTCTATTTACATTCAATGATAACTTGACAAACCATTTTTTTTATTCTCAATTCCCACCATGCAAAGTGCCATGGTTCCAATCATCTAGAACGGAACCAGTTCTAGAACCAAAGTTCTTTTGGTGGAAAAAGGGCCTGAGAGTGGAACCAAATGGACCTCTATGTTGTTTTTTTTCTTTTTTTTCTTTCTTTTCATTCACTTCCAATTTACAGTGTAGACTAGTATAGTTTAGTTCAATGATTCCCAACTTGTTTAATATTAAGGACCCCCAGTTTGATTTGCATTAAGCCACAGACACCAATTGAAGACTTAAGCAATAAGCCACGAGAGGTCTCAGGTTACTGGGTATTTTACACTGGCTGGGGTCTTATACCCCCCAGCCAGTGTAAAATACCCAGTAAGCTGGGGCCTCGAGTGGCTTATTGCTTTTCTAAAACGGTTACAAACATATAGCAATATTAACCTAATAAAACGATTGAATTCACAAAAGTAGCTACGCTTTGCGCCACCAGAGCGAGCCACATCACTTCCTTGTTTTGCTCGGCAAGTAGCCCCAGTGATTGAAGGAGTGGGTTATCGGTGGAATTTACACCGGTCACGTGACGGTAACCAGCCAATCAGAATCAAGTATTGGAACTACCCGTTTTAGAATGGTTGATTGTATTTGCAGAGTTACAGCCCCATAAGGGTCCACCTGGACCCTTGGTGGTCCCTGTACACCACATTCAGAACCAGTATGTCCTGCATTATCATTCTATATGTTCTTATGGTCCATTACATTCCACACATGGTATGATTTAACCAAGTCATTTCCACCTCAGAAATCACTGTTCATGGCTGGTTGCTTCCTTACTGCTGTCTCTCGTTAGAGCCCATGTTTCTGCTCATATTTCAACATGTCACTTCACCGTGGGCTCCTCTACCTGAGCCATCACACAGTTTAGGTCTATGGGAAAGCATTGCATTCTGGGACTGATTAACTTTAGGATGCACGGCACCACATTGGGCCTCAATGACATAGTGCAAATGGACACATACACAAACACATAGGAGTGCATGCACATTTACAGCATACACACACAGAACACACACACACACACACACACACACACACATGCGCGAGCGGATGTGTGTCGCCATGACTCAGCCTGTAAACATCAGCTCCTGTCAGGGGTTTATGCTCCACCAAAACCACAACTGGAAGACCATGTAAAGCAGAAAAGAACACTGGGCCCCACTGGAACTGATTTCCTACCATTAGAGCCCATCACTCATACAGAAATTGACAGGGAATATGAGCGGAGCGGTCTGGCGGCTTGAGAAATGGCTATTTGATTTTGTGATGCAATTGTCAGCGCATAAATATCAATGAGCCGTACCATCTGAAGTGGCCTGCATGGCTGAATGAGAGAGGTGAGATAGTAGAATGCAATAAATCTCGTTAGGACATTTTGGATGATTTCATTCAGGAATGTGTGTGTGTGTGTGTGTGTGTGTGTGTGTGTGTGTGTGTGTGTGTGTGTGTGTGTGTGTGTGTGTGTGTGTGTACGAATGCATCCGTTGGTGTTTCTGCGGGCCATCGCGTGGAGAAAGCTCTTACAGAGAGTTAACATGGTCATAAAGCAGTTTAACTTTGACGTCCCCACAGTAAAGTCTCGTAACAGTCTTAAAGTTTGACTGTGTACTTAGTTTATTAGAATGGGAGAGTGTGTCCTCGGAGCGCTGCTTTTGGCAGGAAAAGTAGTTGAGGTACACGTACTCTAGAATCTTATGTGTGGATTACACCTCCTGGGAGGCATTTCTTAAGAACAGGTGCGTTTTAGACACATTTCTCTTATGTTATGAAAGATGAATGTGACAGTAATCGTGTATGTCTGTGTGAGTGTACTGTGTCTGTATGTATGTTTGCACACATGCTCTGTGTATGTAGTGTACAGTACTGATCTGCATTGGATCAAAACAGTATAAACTCATTATCAGTGGTGGTACCGTATGTTGCCATGGATATCATTAGATGATCTTGCTGCCCATCGTCAGGTCTTTAATGGCATTGTTTGAATGCCATCAAGCATGGCAAAGAGAATCTGCAACTAAATGCTGAGAAAACTGTGGTTCATATTATTGCCACAGACATTATGGCATCTAAATTGGGTATAATACATATCCAATGATGAATTGCTGAGGGACTGCATAAATAATTTCATAATATGGTCATGTGCTTTAATGGGACATGTAGTCCTCCCCAGTGGCAACTTCTTCCAGTCCTTCCTCCTTTGATCCACATCTTAAAGGACCACTTCACCACTTGTCAACCTATCTTCATATAATAGTTCCTCACTAATAATCAAGATGGCGCAATTTATTTCTACTCGGTCTGTGTCTCATAGGAGGGCTGTGGGCAGATCAGAAAACCGTCCACCAGTGACGTCATCGATGGGGAATACATGCTAATAGAAACTGCAGGCTTAAGTTTCTAGTACTGAAAAGTAGCAATGCGAAAATGGAAGCCACGATAAATTTAAATCTAAACATTTTTGTAAAGAAAATCTTGTTTAAAAAAAATCTGCCTAATGATGATGTCACTGGAAGACGGTTTCTAAACTGCCCACAGCTCTCCTATGAGACACAGACTGAGTAGAAACAAATTGTGCCATTTTATCATGATTATTAGTGAGGACCTATTATATGAAGATAGGTTGAAAAGTGGTGAAGTGGAAATCCGCAATTCTGCATAATCGTGCACAAATTAAGCTGTGATTATTGTAATTACCTATAGAACTATCAAGTCATACTAATAAAAGCACATGCTTATATTAGTATGACGAGTATTTAAATATGTTCCACCCAGAATATAGGAATGCTGGGGTTCAAGTAGTTAAACAAAGTTATTTACTGTCCTAATCTCTCAAGTTCACCTTGTGACTTGGGAAAGATTTACATATTTACGTAGTGTAATATGACATAAATGTTAGATGCTATAAAGTAACAATTTAATTCAAGGGTGCCGTGGATTAAATGTTATTTACAGGGGTGACCTGAGCCACAACTGCAGTAGATAGTGCATAATAGTACAAGCATGATTATCAACCCGTGTTGTGCGTTGTCTCCTCTGTCTCAGGCTGGGTGGTTGGATCTCTGGAGATACTAGGCAGTCCCGCCAGCCTGGTACGGAGCATTGGAAACGGGGTGTCTGACTTCTTCCGCCTGCCCTATGAGGGTCTGACCCGCGGGCCCGGGGCCTTCGTCAGCGGGGTGTCCAGAGGAACCACCTCCTTTGTCAAACACATCTCCAAAGGTAACGCTGTCGTCCAAAGTAGTGGTTCCCACATTTTTATTTGATGTCTCCCCGGGACCAAGACTAGTGAAAATAGCAGATCTACAAGCTCACAACGCGTCGCTTCGTGCCACGTTGTGAGCTTCAACATTTGTTTTCTAATTTAGGGAATTTCTTTGTTTTTTCTTTGATTTCTTCATGACTTATTACCGAAACAAATCATTCCAATTGTTTTTAATTCATGATTTTGTTTGCTTTTTCTTCCTTTTTTATGTTTTGAAATAATAATAATTTCATAAACAAAATGTAGGAAACTAAAAATAAAGGGACCCATAAAAATGTTTCCGTGACCCACATATGGGTCCCGACCCACTGTTTGAGAAGCAGTGGTCTAAACTCTAAATCTTGTGGTGCACATTTGTTATTTGTTAGTATCCAATATGTCATGTTGAATGCTGAACGTTCAAATGGAGACGCTGGCTTGTCTCCTCTCCAGGCACTCTGACGTCAATCACCAACCTGGCGACCAGTCTGGCACGGAACATGGACCGTCTGTCTCTGGACGAGGAGCACTACACCAGGCAGGAGGAGTGGAGACGACAGCTACCCGAGAGCCTGGGAGACGGCCTGAGACAAGGGCTCTCACGGCTCGGCATCAGCCTGTTAGGTATGCACGCACACACATCAATGCATAGTTTTGCTCACACGGAAGCACACATGAATACATATTTTTGCTCGCACACACCTCAACACATATGAGCGAACACACACACACACACACACACACACACACACACACACACACATACACGCATGCGAGCGAACGCTGTCTATCGCTGTATACGAGAGTACACCATGAGACAGCATAGTATTAGACAGCACAGCAGGGCCCCAATAAACACCCAGAGGTCAGTAACACTCAAGTCTGTCTCGACAGTCCAAAAGTAGTGTTATTCAAACCAAACAGCTGCTCTGGGTTATAGAGGATTAGAATTCTTGAGATTTACCGAATATTAGGTGCCCCATCTGCGTAGTATATAAAATGACTGATACATTTTTGGTTTAACAATATAAACCATGTCTGAATTTCCTGGTGGGTTTCCTTTGTCAATTATTTCTGTCCACATAGTACAATATGGTGGTGTTTGGGGATTTTGGCATTCCTGCTTTATTTTTTACAGAGACACTGAACAGAGATACAGGAAAGAAAGACTATGGCCTTACGTATTTATGTGGTGTGCTCTGTGTACTCTGTATTTGTTCGAGGGGGTCAAAGTAGTAGTGTGTGTGTGTGTGTGTGTGTGTGTGTGTGTGTGTGTGTGTGTGTGTGTGTGTGTGTGTGTGTGTGTGTGTGTGTGTGCGTGTGCGTGTGCGGGGGGAGAGAGAGAGGGGGAGAGAGAGACCTGTTATAGTAAATTATGTAGCACAATATGACCTTTGGATCAAAAAGGTGAAGCAGATTCTACCAATATGTAAAGTTTCAAAACACATTTTAGAAAGTCAGTCAAGTTGGCCCAGGCCGTAGCGTAACGGTCTGGGCACCGGACTGGTAATCCAGTCGCAGTGTGCCGCGGGTTCGACTCCCGGACCCGACACGGCCTTTACTGCATGTCATCCCCCCATCTCTCTCCCGTTTCCTGTCAGCCTACTGTCTGTCCCTTCAAAAATCAATAAAAGGCGTAAGCCGCAAAAAAAAAATCTAAAAAAAGAAAAAAAAAAAAAAAAAAAGAAAGTCAGTCAAGTCAGTCAACATTTATTTTTTGATTTGAGTAAAAGTACTATACAACATTTACCTCTGAGATGTAGTGGAGTAGAAGTAAAAGTATTGGAAATTGAAAATTGAAAATACTCAAGTAAAGTGCAAATACCTCAAATTTGTACTTAAGTACCGTACTTAAGTAAATGTACTTAGTTGCTTTACCCCACAGGAAGTCGGAGAGGTACAGTAACAATGCCGTGTTGTTGTTTTTAGGGGCCATTGCAGGCATCGTGGACCAGCCCATGCAGAACTTCCAGAGGACGTGGGACACGCAGAGCTCCGCTGGCAGCACGGCCAAGGGAGTGATCTCTGGGGTGGGGAAAGGCATCGTGGGGGTGTTCACCAAGCCTATCGGCGGAGCGGCCGAGCTGGTGTCTCAGACCGGCTACGGTGAGTCCTGGTGGTCCAAGGGTGCTCTGTAGGGAAGGAAACTCAAACTGTGGTACTTAAAATTTTAAATTATCAGTGATTTTCATCTGGTGCCAAATTCAAGGAAAAGAGGGCGCTGTTTTTCCTTAATTTTTTGACGATGCGTTCTCAGATTGCCTAGAGTCTAGAGATTCTGCGTACCACCAAAGGGGTCATTACGTATCACTAAGGGTACCATAGGGTGAGAATCACTGCCTAGACACTAACGGAACGCTGTACTAGTCGTTAAGTATCACTGAGGGTACCATAGGGTGAGAATCACTGCCTAGACACTAACGGAACGGGTCGTTAAGTATCACTAAGGGTACCATAGGGTGAGAATCACTGCCTAGACACTAACGGAACGGGTCGTTAAGTATCACTAAGGGTACCATAGGGTGAGAATCACTGCCCTAGACACTAACAGAACGCTGTACTAGAGAAAACATCATTATTCAACAGTGCACACCTGTGTCAGGCAGGCCTTGGCCAATAGTATTCTAACAAACATCCATGAATCACAGTGAGTGCATCAGGAGCTTCAGAAATCCATCGGTGTTCGGGCGATCTCTCCCCTTCCCTCTACTTGGCCCCAGGCAGGAGCCAAGTGTTTATTAGGCCAGGCCTTCTGTAGTGAGGGGCCCAGGACAGAGCTGTTGAAAGGCCCTCTGACGTACACACACAGGCATAGTTTGTTCCTCTGGAGTTGGTTTGTGTTTTATTGGAGATAGGGAGAAGGGGCAGGAGAGGGAGATGGGGGAGGGGGGAGGAGGTGAGAGAGGGAAGAGGGGGTGGTGTGAGTTGGCGTTAACAGGTCATTGCTACAGTACATAAACTGCCAATGAGGTGCACAGCTCCGTGTAAGAGCGATGGCTCCCTGGGGGCCGGCTCTAATCTACCTGGCCCTCTGTGCACTGTTGGCTTAGCAGGCTATGAGGTGGGGTGGAGTGAACACACACACACACACACACACACACACACACACACACACACACACACACACACACTACACGGTACACGGCCATACATACTAGTACACTATACAATGCCCAAATTTAAATACGCAGATGTAGTATATGGATACATGCATACACAAACAGAAGAACTCATTGGTGCACACGAATGGTGCTCAAACACAGCACTGGCCCTGCACGAGTCACTGAATACTTACATTATACAGCTTACATATTAAGTTCACGCAGATATACAGTACATGCAGGAGTAATACAACCAGATCTTAAAACACACTCGGGTAGGACAAATGCCCACACGGATCCGCGCTGCGTTCCAGAGTACCAATGTGGTGACATCAGCTAGGCTCACTTTGTTCTTTATAGCTGTGTTTGAACTGCTCCATGACATCACTGGCTCACTGCCACTGCTGCTCTACTGATGGGAAGACTAGAATGTAGGGCGGGGGACCACAGGCTCATAGATGATCAACTTGTAGCCTATTGACAGACACTGATGGAGCTATTATACAAAGTCCTTTTGCATGGTTCACTGCTTCAGTGGACCTGATGAGGAAATGAAAAATCTGAACGTAATTCTGCATGATAGATGCAGGGTGGTGGCGCTTGTACCATGGATAATGTTTATGTTGGTTTTTCCAAACATCGGTTGGTTTCAAGTCAAATATATTGATATGATTCCCAGTGGCATTGTGTGTTTAATGGAATAGCGTAACTCCAAACTGTGCTAGTGCGTATAATATATACGGCATCACCCATGTTTATTGGGCGACTGTGGCTCAGGAGGTAGAGCATGCCGTCCAATGATCCATGGGATGGAGGTTCGAATACCGGCTCCTCCTGTCTACATGTCGAAGTGTCCTTGGGCAAGACTGAACCCTAGATTGACTCCAATTAGTGAATGTGGGAGGACGCTGGCGTCGACTGTTCGCCGCTTCACCTCCCAATGTATGAATTAATTGCAATTTGAGCACTTGGAAAAGCGCTATAAAAATGCCATTCATTCATTATTATTATTTACTGTTTCGTCAAAAACATGCCATAACGATGTCATAGTACATACTACTGTATGTCTTAATGAAAAGAAAGTCATATTGTACTAAAGTGCATGATCTAAATTGAGAAAGAATACTCATAACGTGGCCCCGGTTGTTCACCAAATAAGAGTAAGAGAGTATGTTAAATTAAGTAAAAAGAAAAGTCATCGTTTTTTTTTTACCACATCATAACAAAATAGAAGGGAGTTCTCTACATGGGTGCCATTGCTCTCAAAGGTTGCCCTAGAAAAATAATCATTGTAGTTATACATGTATACAGTATATGCTTGCCAGTGTACTGTATATGTGTACTTGGGATGATGACACAGCCTGGCTCCAGCCCCTGAATCGCTAGCCACAAATATTCTTCTGGTGATTCAGGGGTCTGGTGACGCTGTCGAAGGCAGGGTTTTCTCGTTTGAAAGTCTAACCGGTCCAATGGGGATGGGGTTGATCCACTATGAACCAATCACCAAACTTTGGCCACGCCCCCACTTTGGCCACCCCCCCACCTCAGAAAACGGCTGCACTGAGAGGGCTGTCAGACTGAATTATGGAGTGGAACGAAATGATGAATGAACAAAATGTCAGGCTAATGATGACGGGTAAATGTTTAGGTTAGTTTGCCCAAAAATCCATCAGCTCCAAGTCAGATCTCTTAATAGTATCAATTTGACTCATATCGAGCAGTCCAACTAAACTAGTGTTACCATGATAAATGCACTGGTATTACTGTAACTCGTCATGTCCCTGTCAAATACAAATGTACTATTTTGCTATCCTGATGTGTATTCTCATTCACTCATCCTTCCAGGTATCTTACATGGAGCAGGACTGTGGCAGCATCCTAAACAGCTCTTCCTGCCTGCAGAGGAGAAGTCTTCCCAGGCCCCCAACAGCCATCTGAAATATGTCTGGTAAGAGCCCAGACACAAATTCAATTGCCTGACTCTTTTATTTCTGTCCAGTTGGGCCTTTGGTTTTGTTGGATTCTATACAGCTAGAACCTTCTGTCGGTGTTCTCTCTCGTCCCTATGAACCATCTCGGAATAAAACAAGAGAAACCTTGGGCAGGGTCCACTGTCCTTTATAGAAAGGAGGAGTCTGGCAAGATCCTTGACCTTGATCTCTGAAAGCTATCCCACACATGGCAGCCAGCCTCCACTCCCCTGTTCGTGTACAACCCTGTTAAAAGGTTTTTATAAGCACTCTGCCAAAGCCCCCTGGCTACAAACTGTTCTAGCTGTTTAACTGTGAGTCTGTCCAGAGATGTCTCCATGCCATCACATAGAGGAGGGGCACACACAACTCCCCTGGCTGGACAATGGGTGGGAGAGACAGATGGAGGGTATATGCTGTGCCAATCAGGGGGTCACCGTTGGGTCTTCCTTCATTCTCTGAATGTGGAGGAAGTGCAGGCACATTCACAGCATTGTGTGGACCATTTGGTTACCCCATAACTTCCTGCATGGTCTCTCTGTGGAGCACATTACCACAACCTTGGACCTGGACAGGCCACTTTTTCGGAATTGTAGAGAATTGGTTGATTATCCTATTGGCACCCATGCATCTTAAAACATTATTTTAGTTGTTCGTCTCTGTCCCCATGGACATTCATTTTAATTTCTACCTGTGGAAGTCAAGGTCAGCTATCAACGGGGGACAAATGTTATTACACATGACACCTACGATGTTAAACTATAGTCATTGAAGGGACCAGACAGTGTATTGAGTTCATATTAGAATCCAATGAAAATATTATAATATTATAAGAATGCCTGTCTGTTGGCACAATGCCTCCCTGTAGTTTTATAGGTGGTTCTGCTTTCGAACCAACTGGTTTTGCAGTCCGGGTAGGGAATGAGGCATTACCCCAGGTCAAGGAGTTTCTCGGGGTCTTGTTCACGAGTGAGGGGAGAACGGAGAAGGAGATCAGCCGGAGAATCGGAGCGGCAGGGGCGGTATTGCAGTCGCTGTACCGCACTGTTGTGACGAAAAGAGAGTTGAGCCAGAAGGCAAAGCTCTCTGTCTACCGAGCAATCTTCGTTCCTACTCTCATCTATGGTCATGAAGTGTGGGTCATGACCGAAAGAATAAGGTCACGAATACAAGCGGCTGAAATGAGTTTTCTTCGACGGGTGGCTGGCATCTCCCTTAGAGATAGGGTGAGAAGTTCAGTCACACGAGAGAGACTCTGAGTAGAACCGCTGCTCCTTCGCCTGGAAAGGAGCCAGCTGAGGTGGTTCGGGCATCTGGTTAGGATGCCACTCGGGCACCTCCCTAGGGAGGTCCTCGACGCATGTCCCACTGGGAGGAGACCCCGGGGCAGACCAAGGCGCAGTTGGAGGAAATACATCGACTCTCTGGCCTTGGAACGTCTCGGAATCCCCCAGGAGGAAGTCACTAATGTTTTTCGGGAGAGTGAAGTCTGGAGCTCTCTGGTGGAGCTGTTGCCCCCGCGACCCGACTACGAATAAGCGGTTGAAGATGGATGGATGGATGGATGGTTTTCATCAGGTATACAGCAAGTATCTCTTAGTTCTAATACAAGTAGCCCAGCCTAGCCCAAATTCAGATTAAATCAACACATTAACACTGAACAGAACTCACTCTACCAAAGTATGCCTACCTTAGCATCCGCTGCACCACCACCTGCACCTGTCTTCAAATGTAAACACACACTCAACACATGGCTGAACACATGTACAGAATTCCATACATATTGAACCTGTGTGTAGGATGAAGCACACATGCAGTTACTTAAGTCACAGGATGTCTACCATGACATGCATGGTCACTTGCATGTGCATGTGTGCATGTGAGATAGCCTGGCACATTGTGTGTGTGGTCTGTGTCTAAAGAGAATGTGTACATCTGATGCCACCTGACCTCCCATTGCCAGTGTGTATTTATGTCGGCCCATCCCGCATGAAAGTAAGCAAAAGGATGTATATCTGTGTTTTAGTGACTACTTACCTGTGTGGGTTGATAAAAAATAAAAATGCTTTTCACAGATGGATGTATTCAATGGGCATGATATCTAGCCCTAAATGGAAGCTGTCACTTCCTGTGCTTTGTTCTTCGTTCAAATCTAACTGGCTGATGCTTGTGACCAATCACTACACTGCACGGCAGTGGTTCCCAAACCTTTTAGCCTGTGACCCAAAAGAGAGTTTACACATTTGCCCGGGACCCAAACTAGTGAAAATAGCAATCTGCAGTTCGGCTATTTTCGCTGCTTAATTATTATTTATTTATTTATTTTATTCATGGATTCCTTAGTTTTGTTTGTCTTAAAATTATTTGACATGTCTTTATTTAAAACAAATCTTTTGAAATATATATATATATGGGAAGCCGTGCTGTACAGTATAAATTATACATGGCGGGTTTGCCTTCCTCTGGGCCCACAGGAAGATGCTGCAGTCTCTGGGCAGGCCAGAGGTCCACATGGCCCTGGCGGTGACCATCGTCAGTGGGTCGGGACAGGAGCACGCTGGCTGTCTGCTGCTCACCTCAGAGGTGCTGTTTGTGGTCAGCCTGAGTGAGGACGCCCAGCAACAAGCCTTCCCCATCACTGAGGTATACCTCACAGTGCCTTTGTTTTCACCAGAGCTGCACACAAAGTCCTGCCCGCTTTCTTTTAGTGCTCGCAGATGTGTTTTGCATTCATTAAGAGATGCAAAATATAAGTGGTCCTTATTTTTAATAAGGACCACAATAACTACTTATTTTTAATTCTGAGCAGCGCAGGGGTGGAAAAACAGGCACAGCCGCTTTGGCCCAAGTCTTCGTCACTGTGCAACCAAATAATCATTATGAGGTGACAATGAAAGCCAGATTAGTCTTGTTTATCAAAACATTAATGTTTCCTGGTTTAATAATACAATTTTAATTAGAAAATGTTCCCCAAAGTGTAACTGTAACTGTGTTACTGCCACATAACACTTGACACACACACACACACACACACACACACACACACACACACACACACACACACACACACACACACACACACACACACACACACACACACACACACACACACACACACACAGAGACACACAAAACATTGTGCATAGAAATGCCTTCATTTTGACTCTGCCTTTAGTTTTTTGCAGTATAGTAAACCTGTCTTTTCCTGAGTTGGGGTTTCTATATCCATAGAAGTGTATCTATGGCATGCAGTTAACCAGAGGTTCTCTACATAGGTGGAATGCCAACAAGAGGCAGGACAGCAGGGCCAGCTCACACTCACCTTACAGCAGCAGACACTGGCCAGTGACACAGAGGTGAGACACTCTTTTTGTTTCTTTTTTTATATATGTTTATTGGTAGCAGATTTCAACAATTTAAGTTTAGTTTGAACATACCATTTTTTCCATTTTCTCCCTCACCCCATCCCTCCCCCCACAGTTATCGTCATCATTAAAACAATATAAGAAATAACAATAGTAATTGACAACAAAAAAGTCCAGTCCAATCAAACATAAAAACCCCATAATATCCTTAAGCCACATAGCTACGTATAGAAGGAGGAGTTGGGGATTTCCATTCCAACAATATTCTACGTCTTGCAATCAGTGTGGCAAATGCCACCATATTAGACTAGGTGACACTTCAGGCGTTTCGGTGTTGTTCACTGTATGAATTGCATTTAAAGTATGCTGATTGCAGTTTAGTGACTTTTATACGAACAGTTTAAGTTAGATTAACATTACTGGTAACTGCCCAAGTGACTGCCCAAGTGACTGCCCAAGTGAATGAAATTGTAGACCCACCGGCAATCTCGGTGGAGGTCAGATTTCTTCTCGGT
This sequence comes from Protomyctophum parallelum, assembly GCF_964188405.1. NCBI lineage: Eukaryota > Metazoa > Chordata > Actinopteri > Myctophiformes > Myctophidae > Protomyctophum > Protomyctophum parallelum. Next base: position 32,130,876 of record NC_139698.1, read on the forward strand.
TTTGGTCACCAATTTCCACTATATTTTAATTCCTTTGTGCCCGGATAAACATCACCAAACCATCCACAGCCCTTGTGGCTGTTTTCGATCCCATTTCCGTTCACGAACATATATTTCAAAATATATTTAAAGTATATCTTTGAATGTCTGATATCTGATAAGCAGCAAGCTATAGGCTATATATAAAGATAAATATTGTATTATGTTTGGTCATGATAGCAAAACGTGTGTTTTAACTAATAAAAGTGGTCCTTTCTCCCTCTGTCCTCCTCAGGGCGACAGCAGTCGGGAGCGTCTGTCAGAGCAGCAGTACCAGCGGCTGGTGGACTTTGTGACTCGGGCCTCCCAGTATCTGTCCCCCTCTGTGGCCTCTCTGCAGCTCCAGGCCCCTGTAACGCTCGCTGAAGCGCCGCCGTCTGTAACCAAGTCCTACCGCTATCTGGTAGAGCCAGCCTTCGCCAGGGTGTTCGTCAGTAAGTTCACCACAGTCAAGAACAAGGCGTTACGCATTGGGTTCCACTGACCAGTAGCCTATACACACAGAGACTCGTCCGCACACAGCTGCATTTAAACAGGAGTCTTTGAGTCAATTCAGATTTTCTTTTATTTATTTTTGCTCCAGTCTAGATAGCAGATAATGATTATATATGCAAAATATATTTACAGGGGTTAAAGAACATTTTAAGGTTCTGCCACTCATACAGTACATGGTCAGCTGCTCCTTAGGGTTTAGGCCATTCTCACAAATTGCCTTTAAAAGTTATTTTTTTTAGAAATGCACCACAATTCACTTTTTATCCCACAGAAAAAGGGAAGAGGCTTTACATGTATGTGTATGATTTATTTATGAAGATGATTTATGTGTAATTACAGAAGTACATAAATAGGGATTACATTATTGTACATGCACATTTCAATGAGACGGCCTACTGTATACTGAACACTAAATTTAAACCCTTCTTTGACCAACATTTTGTGCTTTCAATGTGCAGCTGGTGCTCATGGGTTAATGATCATGTGGGTCCTTTGGCACTCTTACTTTGATAGAATTTCATACGCCAAAACATATTTGCACCGAGTATTATTCATGTTTGTATGTTTTTGTATTGCCTCTCAAAATGTCTCTTATAAACTCCTCAATTACACAAAACCTACCATACTTGCTATTCTGATGTTGGTATTGTCACTTTGATTTCACAATGTAGGCCCATTGTGCCATAGACTAATTGCTTCCTAGTCCCATGTATATGGGATTTACTTATGGATTATGGTACAAACATGAAAGAATAGCATTTTGATGAAGTGTAAGTTTCTGATATCCAGGGGTTATCAAACGTTTTTTTAATACCTGGACCCCATTTTATGGAGGGATTTGTTTGGACTAACTAAGATAGGACACACACAACTATCCAGTATAGTAGTAGTAGCAACAGAAACAGTATATAACAGAATAGCATAATAATGATGTGATTTTGAGGTCTTTAATATATGTTTTGAGAGGCATTAGACTTCTATAACAATCATGAATAGACAATACAGCATATCGTTGCTGTCAGGCAGAAACCTTTAATATCTATATTCTAACTTTTTTCATAAATGAGTGCTCTACTTGGTCACACAAAGGTAGCAGATCTACACCACTCCACATTTTGACAAAGACGATATCTCAAGGATAATGTCGTCGCTGTCAGGTGGAAACCTTTTGGGAAATTGGGGAAATAACCTGTGTTCTAATATACCCAATGTAGTTATAATTTATTCACAAGCTCTTGTTAATCTTTTTCATTGGTTCAATATTTTTACCTTAATGTATTTTTTTTCCTAAAAATGCTAGATCTACAAGCTCACAACACGTTGATGCGTTGTGAGCTTGTAGATCAGCTATTTTTGCTACTTTTGTAACACTCGAGTATGACGAAGTAGGGCATTGATATTCACAAAAAACTAAAATGACATTGACATATAGATACAAGCTTTCTGCTGATGTGTCTCAAAACATATCTTTAGACGGATCGTTATAATCACCCAAGTTATACATGATGATATATAGTTATACATTTTCTATCTTAACACTAGAATGATTCACTCACACAGAATCAGCCCATGTGAATGAGCATGGTGCTTGTCTTACGCCAATGTAAGTGCAATATTATAAATAATTATTTGATTGTAATGATACCAGCTGTCAACCAAATTGATGCTGTTTTCTGTTTATTTTTATACATATAGAGAGAGCGGTGTTCTCCGAGGTTGTTTGAAAATAATTGTTCTTCGTAACCTTACATCATGCCAATTGTTCTTGATGCAAAAAGATATGCCTTTGTTATAACTGCAAGCTGTTTAGACATTTTTACATTTTGTCAAATCTAATGCCTATGTTGTAGGTACATGTATAATATATTGTGTTATTTAAAGATAATAAAAACTTTTATGTCTTCCAATAGCTTCCTCTATCTTTGATTGGCCCTCCCATAATAATACAAATCTTCCTATGAAAAGTTTCTCATATTTGGTTTCGGACGGCATACTATTTGAAAAGAAATCATGAAAAAACGACATACTATAGTCCAAGGTTTCAGACGGCATACTATAGTATGTAATATTTTCATGATTTCGGGACACTATGTCAGAGACAGGACTTTGAACCTGCGGCCTCCTGATTCCCAGGCAGGCTCTGTACCCAGTGAGCCACTGTGCATGCTGTTCTCAAAAGGCCGAGCCAGAGACTTGTTTCCATTGTGGTTCATAAACATTCAAACGTCTAGAGATAAACAATAGCAAAAGAAACAATAGACAAATCTCCTGTTATTTATTTTTTTGTATTAATGTTGTTACTCAAAGCCAGGGAACAGGAGACTGTATTGTGGCACGTAGCAAGTAGATCAGTGACTTAGCACACTGGCTGCATGATCTGGAGGTTGTGCGTTCAAACCACACTCAAATCTTTACTTGCCAAAATCTGCCATTGACCCCCATTCTGAATTTCTCATATTTAAAAGCACTATATTTCTAAAACTATGAAACATTTCAAAGATTCCTTTTCCGGCAAACATGTCCACCGTAAGAAGAACCTAAGTAGGCTAGAATGGGGTTGGTAGGTTTAAGTATGTAGGACTAGTAGCATGCCAAAGTTTGTGCTATTGCCATTGAGAATGCATTGGGCGTTTAAGTTAAATAAAGTAAAAAGTTCCAGCATGTGTCTCCACAGTAAGCTGAATAATACAAAGTGTGAATGGAGTTTCTAGGTGAAAGTGACTTTTTGACGTCCCATAGAGCTGCCATTGAGCCCCATTATAAATGTCTCAAATTTTTAAGCACTATATTTCTAAAACTATGACACATTTCAAAGATTCCTTTCCAGGCAAACATGTCCACCGTAAGATGAACCTAAGTAGGTTTGAATGGGGTTTCTAGGTGTAAGTATGTAGGACTAGTAGCATGCCAAAGTTATACATTTCTCATATTTGGTTTCGGACTGCATACTATATAGCATGTCGTTTTTCGGACTGCATACTATAGCATGTCGTTTTTCGGACGGCATACTATAGCATGTCGTTTTTCGTGATTTTGGAGGATTCGAAAAAAATATGAAAATCATGAAAAAACGACATACTATAGTTCATGGTTTCGGACGGCATACTATAGCATGTCGTTTTTCTTGATTTTGGAGGAGTTGAAAAAATGATGAAAAAACGACATACTATAGTCCATGGTTTCGGACGGCATACTATAGTATGTCATATTTTCATGATTTCGGGACACTATGTCAGAGCCAGGACTTGAACCTGCGGCCTCCTGATTCCCAGGCAGGCTCTGTACCCAGTGAGCCACTGTGCATGCTGTTCTTGAAATGCCGAATAGATAATGACAGAAGAGCCAGAGACTTGTTTCCATTGTGGTTCATAAACATTCGAACGTCTAGAGATAAACAACAGCAAAAGAAACAATAGACAAATCTCCTGTTATTTTATTAAAAGTCAAGAAAAATGACATTGCCATTGTCGACCATTATAATCGGGGCCCAGTATGCAAATACACAGACTATTCTGTCAGATGATGGGCCAAAATGCATTGCTATTTTATTTTTAAACGTTTTACCTAATTCTTATCTGTAATATGTTAGGTGGACAAGGTTCTTTCAAACATAATCCCCAACCGTTACTTCTCAGGAAACGGGGGAGAGAGCACCGTCTCCCGATGGTCCTCCAGCACCTTGATGACATGGGACTTGAACCTGCCAACTGTCTGTAGTAGAGGCAACCGATCAAGCGCACCACACCATTGAACCAAGGCACCTTTGGGCATTCAGCAGATGTCTCCTGGTGCTTTTGAGTTTTTATTTTTTAAAGTTCAAAGTACTCAAGCATTGTGCTATATAGGAGCAATGGGACTTGAACATGGAATGTCCATACAGAGAGACTGATCATTAGACCATTCCACCATCAGTCAGATACAAACACTCAACGTCTCCTGGTACTTGTGTGTGTTAGCCTTCAGTTAGTAAAGTTGAAACTCCAGCATTAAGCTATAGGAGAACAGGGATTTGAACATGTAGAGGTGTATTAACTGAAGGCTATTGTATAGCAGTGGCTCACAGACTCAGCCTGATGGCTCACAGACTCAACCTGATGACCTCAAAAGTCTCATATCTCCCCTGAGACATAGGCAGGTACTTTGGATTAGTGGTTAAGATGTAGGCTTTCCACGTGGGAGACCAGGGTTCGATTCCCGGCTGTTACACTAACATACAAAAGAAGACCTCAACAGCGCTGAGAAACATCTGATTAATATATGATTCTGTGTTATTTTAACTGAAGGCTAACGAACAAAAGATCACTTCAAAATTACCAGGAGACTTTGGCTAAGAGTGACTGATGGCGCAGTGGTCTAATGATCAGGCTTTCAGTACAGACATTCCATGTTCAAGTCCCATTCCTCCTACAGGTCAATGCATGCATTGGGTGTTTAAGTTAAATAACTCAGAAACTACAAAACATTTCAAAGTAAAACGTTCCAGCATGTGTCTCCACAGTAAGCTGAATAATAAAAAGTGTGAATGGTGAAAGTGATTTTTTGACGTGCCAAAATCTGCCATTGAGCCCCATGTTAAAAGTCTCAAATTTGAAAGCACTATATTTCTAAAACTATGACACCTTTCAAAGATTCCTTTTCCGGCAAACATGTCCACCGTAAGATGAACCTAAGTAGGCTAGAATGGGGTTGGTAGGTTTAAGTATGTAGGACTAGTAGCTTGCCAAAGTTTGTGCTATTGCCATAGAGAATGCATTGGGCGTTTAAGTTAAATAACTCATAAACTACAAAACATTTCAAAGTAAAACGTTCCAGCATGTGTCTCCACAGTAAGCTGAATAATAAAAAGTGTGAATGGAGTTTCTAGGTGAAAGTGATTTTTTGATGTGCCAAAATCTGCCATTGAGCCCCATGTTAAAAGTCTCAAATTTGAAAGCACTATATTTCTAAAACTATGACACCTTTCAAAGATTCCTTTTCAGGCAAACATGTACACCGTAAGATGAACCTAAGTAGGCTAGAATGGGGTTGGTAGATTTAAGTATGTAGGACTAGTAGCATGCCAAAGTTTGTGCTATTGCCATAGAGAATGCATTGGGCGTTTAAGTTAAATAACTCATAAACTACAAAACATTTCAAAGTAAAACGTTCCAGCATGTGTCTCCACAGTAAGCTGAATAATAAAAAGTGTGAATGGAGTTTCTAGGTGAAAGTGATTTTTTGACGTGCCAAAATCTGCCATTGAGCCCCATGTTAAAAGTCTCAAATTTGAAAGCACTATATTTCTAAAACTATGACACCTTTCAAAGATTCCTTTTCCGGCAAACATGTCCACCGTAAGATGAACCTAAGTAGGCTAGAATGGGGTTGGTAGGTTTAAGTATGTAGGACTAGTAGCTTGCCAAAGTTTGTGCTATTGCCATAGAGAATGCATTGGGCGTTTAAGTTAAATAACTCATAAACTACAAAACATTTCAAAGTAAAACGTTCCAGCATGTGTCTCCACAGTAAGCTGAATAATAAAAAGTGTGAATGGAGTTTCTAGGTGAAAGTGATTTTTTGATGTGCCAAAATCTGCCATTGAGCCCCATGTTAAAAGTCTCAAATTTGAAAGCACTATATTTCTAAAACTATGACACCTTTCAAAGATTCCTTTTCAGGCAAACATGTACACCGTAAGATGAACCTAAGTAGGCTAGAATGGGGTTGGTAGATTTAAGTATGTAGGACTAGTAGCATGCCAAAGTTTGTGCTATTGCCATAGAGAATGCATTGGGCGTTTAAGTTAAATAACTCATAAACTACAAAACATTTCAAAGTAAAACGTTCCAGCATGTGTCTCCACAGTAAGCTGAATAATAAAAAGTGTGAATGGAGTTTCTAGGTGAAAGTGATTTTTTGACGTGCCAAAATCTGCCATTGAGCCCCATGTTAAAAGTCTCAAATTTGAAAGCACTATATTTCTAAAACTATGAAACATTTCAAAGATTCCTTTTCAGGCAAACATGTCCACCGTAAGATGAACCTAAGTAGGCTAGAATGGGGTTGCTAGGTGCAAGTATGTAGGACTAGTTGCATGCCAAAGTTTGTGCTATTGCCATAGAGAATGCATTGTGTTGCGGAGGATGAGAGGAATGCTCTCATCCTCCGCAACACCCATTCTCATACACCGCTATACACCGCGAGGATGTGGGCTATATAGCCCATATCGTACGGCATACTATACTGTAGCACGCAGTTTTTCATCATTTTTGAGGATTTGAAAAAAATGAAAAAATGAAAAAAAACGATGGGTTATAGCCCATTGTTTTTTTTAATTTTAGATTTTTTTTTAAATCCTCGTTTTTCATCATTTTGGACCATGGGCTATAGCCCATATCGTACGGCATACTATAGCATGCCGTTTTTCATCATTTTTGAGGATTTGAAAAAAATGAAAAAATGAAAAAAAACTATGGGTTATAGCCCATCGTTTTTTGATTTTTTTAAATCCTTGTTATTCATCATTTTGGACCATATCGTACGGCATACTATAGCACGCCGTTTTTCATCATTTTTGAGGATTTGAAAAAAAAGAAAAAAAAGTTGGGTTATAGCCCATCGTTTTTTTAATTTTTGATTTTTTTTAATCCTTGTTTTTCATAATTTTGGACCATGGGCTATAGCCCATATCGTACGGCATACTATAGCACGCCGTTTTTCATCATTTTTGAGGATTTGAAAAAAATGAAAAAATGAAAAAAACGATGGGTTATAGCCCATCGTTTTTTAAATTTTTGATTTTTTTTTAATCCTTGTTTTTCATAATTTTGGACCATGGGCTATAGCCCATATCGTACGGCATACTATAGCACGCCGTTTTTCACCATTTTTGAGGATTTGAAAAAAATGAAAAAATGAAAAAAACGATGGGTTATAGCCCATCGTTTTTTAAATTTTAGATTTTTTTTTAATCCTTGTTTTTCATAATTTTGGACCATGGGCTATAGCCCATATCGTACGGCATACTATAGCACGCCGTTTATTATCATTTTTGAGGATTTGAAAAAAAATAAAAAATGAAAAAAACGATGGGTTATAGCCCATCGTTTTTAAAAAAAAATATATATTTTTTTTATCCTCGTTTTTCATCATTTTGGACCATGGGCTATAGCCCATATCGTACGGCATACTATAGCACGCCGTTTTTCATCATTTTTGAGGATTTGAAAAAAATGAAAGAAATGAAAAAAAAAACGATGGGTTATAGCCCATGGTTTTTAGATTTTTTTTTAATCCTTGTTATTCATCATTTTGGACCATATCGTACGGCATACTATAGCACGCAGTTTTTCATAATTTTTGAGGATTTGAAAAAAAAGAAAAAAAAGTTGGGTTATAGCCCATCGTTTTTTTTATTTTTTATTTTTTTTTAATCCTTGTTTTCCATAATTTTGGACCATGGGCTATAGCCCATATCGTACGGCATACTATAGCACGCCGTTTTTTATCATTTTTGAGGATTTGAAAAAAATGAAAAAATGAAAAAAACGATGGGTTATAGCCCATCGTTTTTTTAATTTTTGATTTTTTTTTAATCCTTGTTTTTCATAATTTTGGACCATGGGCTATAGCCCATATCGTACGGCATACTATAGCACGCCGTTTTTCATCATTTTTGAGGATTTGAAAAAAATGAAAAAATGAAAAAAACGATGGGTTATAGCCCATCGTTTTTTAAATTTTTGATTTTTTTTTAATCCTTGTTTTTCATAATTTTGGACCATGGGCTATAGCCCATATCGTACGGCATACTATAGCACGCCGTTTTTCACCATTTTTGAGGATTTGAAAAAAATGAAAAAATGAAAAAAACGATGGGTTATAGCCCATCGTTTTTTAAATTTTAGATTTTTTTTTAATCCTTGTTTTTCATAATTTTGGACCATGGGCTATAGCCCATATCGTACGGCATACTATAGCACGCCGTTTATTATCATTTTTGAGGATTTGAAAAAAAATAAAAAATGAAAAAAACGATGGGTTATAGCCCATCGTTTTAAAAAAAAAATATATATTTTTTTTATCCTCGTTTTTCATCATTTTGGACCATGGGCTATAGCCCATATCGTACGGCATACTATAGCACGCCGTTTTTCATCATTTTTGAGGATTTGAAAAAAATGAAAGAAATGAAAAAAAAAACGATGGGTTATAGCCCATGGTTTTTAGATTTTTTTTTAATCCTTGTTATTCATCATTTTGGACCATATCGTACGGCATACTATAGCACGCAGTTTTTCATCATTTTTGAGGATTTGAAAAAAAAGAAAAAAAAGTTGGGTTATAGCCCATCGTTTTTTTTATTTTTTATTTTTTTTTAATCCTTGTTTTCCATAATTTTGGACCATGGGCTATAGCCCATATCGTACGGCATACTATAGCACGCCGTTTTTTATCATTTTTGAGGATTTGAAAAAAATGAAAAAATGAAAAAAACGATGGGTTATAGCCCATCGTTTTTTTAATTTTTGATTTTTTTTTAATCCTTGTTTTTCATAATTTTGGACCATGGGCTATAGCCCATATCGTACGGCATACTATAGCACACCGTTTTTCATCATTTTTGAGGATTTGAAAAAAATGAAAAAATGAAAAAAACAATGGGTTATAGCCCATCATTTTTTGAATTTTTGATTTTCTTTTTAATCCTCGTTTTTCATCATTTTGGACCATGGGCTATAGCCCATATCGTACGGCATACTATAGCACACCGTTTTTCATCATTTTTGAGGATTTGAAAAAAATGAAAAAATGAAAAAAACGATGGGTTATAGCCCATCATTTTTTTAATTTTTGATTTTCTTTTTAATCCTCGTTTTTCATCATTTTGGACCATGGGCTATAGCCCATATCGTACGGCATACTATAGCACGCCGTTTTTCATCATTTTTGAGGATTTGAAAAAAAATGAAAAAATGAAAAAAACGATGGGTTATAGCCCATCGTTTAAAAAAAAAAGTATTATTTTTTTTTATCCTCGTTTTTCATAATTTTGGACCATGGGCTATAGCCCATATCGTACGGCATACTATAGCACGCCGTTTTTCATCATTTTTGAGGATTTGAAAAAAATGAAAGAAATGAAAAAAAAACGATGGGTTATAGCCCATCGTTTTTTGATTTTTTTTAAATCCTTGTTATTCATCATTTTGGACCATATCGTACGGCATACTATAGCACGCAGTTTTTCATCATTTTTGAGGATTTGAAAAAAATGAAAAAATGAAAAAAACGATGGGTTATAGCCCATCGTTTTTTAAATTTTTGATTTTATTTTAATCCTTGTTTTTCATAATTTTGGACCATGGGCTATAGCCCATATCGTACGGCATACTATAGCACGCCGTTTTTCATCATTTTTGAGGATTTGAAAAAAAATGAAAAAATAAAAAAAACGATGGATTATAGCCCATCGTTTTTCGAATTTTTGAAGAAAAAAAAAATCCTCGTTTTTCATCATTTTGGACCATGGGCTATAGCCCATATCGTACGGCATACTATAGCACGCCGTTTTTTATCATTTTTGAGGATTTGAAAAAAAAGAAAAAAAGAAAAAAACGATGGGTTATAGCCCATCGTTTTTTAAATTTTTGATTTTTTTTTTAATCCTCGTTTTTCATCATTTTGGACCATGGGCTATAGCCCATATCGTACGGCATACTATAGCACGCCGTTTTTTATCATTTTTGAGGATTTGAAAAAAATGAAAAAATGAAAAAAACGATGGGTTATAGCCCATCGTTTTTAAAAAAAAATATTATTTTTTTTTATCCTCGTTTTTCATCATTTTGGACCATGGGCTATAGCCCATATCGTACGGCATACTATAGCACGCCGTTTTTCATCATTTTTGAGGATTTGAAAAAAATGAAAGAAATGAAAAAAAAACGATGGGTTATAGCCCATCGTTTTTTGATTTTTTTTTAATCCTTGTTATTCATCATTTTGGACCATATCGTACGGCATACTATAGCACGCAGTTTTTCATCATTTTTGAGGATTTGAAAAAAAAGTTGGGTTATAGCCCATCGTTTTTTTAATTTTTGATTTTTTTTTAATCCTTGTTTTCCATAATTTTGGACCATGGGCTATAGCCCATATCGTACGGCATACTATAGCACACCGTTTTTCATCATTTTTGAGGATTTGAAAAAAATGAAAAAATGAAAAAAACGATGGGTTATAGCCCATCATTTTTTGAATTTTAGATTTTTTTTTTAATCTTCGTTTTTCATCATTTTGGACCATGGGCTATAGCCCATATCATACGGCATACTATAGCACGCCGTTTTTCATCATTTTTGAGGATTTGAAAAAAAAAAAAAAAAAAAAAAAAAACGATGGGTTATAGCCCATCGTTTTTCGAATTTTTGAAAAAAAGAAAATCCTCGTTTTTCATCATTTTGGACCATGGGCTATAGCCCATATCGTACGGCATACTATAGCACGCCGTTTTTTATCATTTTTGAGGATTTGAAAAAAATGAAAAAATAAAAAAAACGATGGGTTATAGCCCATCGTTTTTTAAATTTTTGATTTTTTTTTAATCCTTGTTTTTCATAATTTTGGACCATGGGCTATAGCCCATATCGTACGGCATACTATAGCACACCGTTTTTCATCATTTTTGAGGATTTGAAAAAAATGAAAAAATGAAAAAAACGATGGGTTATAGCCCATCATTTTTTGAATTTTTGATTTTCTTTTTAATCCTCGTTTTTCATCATTTTGGACCATGGGCTATAGCCCATATCGTACGGCATACTATAGCACGCCGTTTTTCATCATTTTTGAGGATTTGAAAAAAATGAAAGAAATGAAAAAGAAACGATGGGTTATAGCCCATCGTTTTTTGATTTTTTTTTTATCCTTGTTATTCATCATTTTGGACCATATCGTACGGCATACTATAGCACGCAGTTTTTCATCATTTTTGAGGATTTGAAAAAAAAGAAAAAAAAGTTGGGTTATAGCCCATCGTTTTTTTAATTTTTGATTTTTTTTTAATCCTTGTTTTCCATAATTTTGGACCATGAGCTATAGCCCATATCGTACGGCATACTATAGCACACCGTTTTTCATCATTTTTGAGGATTTGAAAAAAATGAAAAAAAGAAAAAAACGATGGGTTATAGCCCATCATTTTTTGAATTTTAGATTTTTTTTTTTATCTTCGTTTTTCATCATTTTGGACCATGGGCTATAGCCCATATCGTACGGCATACTATAGCACGCCGTTTTTCATCATTTTTGAGGATTTGAAAAAGAAATGAAAAAATAAAAAAAAACGATGGGTTATAGCCCATCGTTTTTCGAATTTTTGAAAAAAAAAAAATCCTCGTTTTTCATCATTTTGGACCATGGGCTATAGCCCATATCGTACGGCATACTATAGCACGCCGTTTTTTATCATTTTTGAGGATTTGAAAAAAATGAAAAAAACGATGGGTTATAGCCCATCATTTTTTGAATTTTTGATTTTATTTTTAATCCTCGTTTTTCATCATTTTGGACCATGGGCTATAGCCCATATCGTACGGCATACTATAGCACGCCGTTTTTCATCATTTTTGAGGATTTGAAAAAAATGAAAGAAATGAAAAAAAAAACGATGGGTTATAGCCCATGGTTTTTAGATTTTTTTTTAATCCTTGTTATTCATCACTTTGGACCATATCGTACGGCATACTATAGCACGCAGTTTTTCATCATTTTTGAGGATTTGAAAAAAAAGAAAAAAAAGTTGGGTTATAGCCCATCGTTTTTTTTATTTTTTATTTTTTTTTAATCCTTGTTTTCCATAATTTTGGACCATGGGCTATAGCCCATATCGTACGGCATACTATAGCACGCCGTTTTTTATCATTTTTGAGGATTTGAAAAAAATGAAAAAATGAAAAAAACGATGGGTTATAGCCCATCGTTTTTTTAATTTTTAATTTTTTTTTAATCCTTGTTTTTCATAATTTTGGACCATGGGCTATAGCCCATATCGTACGGCATACTATAGCACACCGTTTTTCATCATTTTTGAGGATTTGAAAAAAATGAAAAAATGAAAAAAACGATGGGTTATAGCCCATCATTTTTTGAATTTTTGATTTTCTTTTTAATCCTCGTTTTTCATCATTTTGGACCATGGGCTATAGCCCATATCGTACGGCATACTATAGCACGCCGTTTTTCATCATTTTTGAGGATTTGAAAAAAAATGAAAAAATGAAAAAAACGATGGGTTATAGCCCATCGTTTTAAAAAAAAAGTATTATTTTTTTTTATCCTCGTTTTTCATCATTTTGGACCATGGGCTATAGCCCATATCGTACGGCATACTATAGCACGCCGTTTTTCATCATTTTTGAGGATTTGAAAAAAATGAAAGAAATGAAAAAAAAACGATGGGTTATAGCCCATCGTTTTTTGATTTTTTTAAAATCCTTGTTATTCATCATTTTGGACCATATCGTACGGCATACTATAGCACGCAGTTTTTCATCATTTTTGAGGATTTGAAAAAAATGAAAAAATGAAAAAAACGATGGGTTATAGCCCATCGTTTTTTAAATTTTTGATTTTATTTTAATCCTTGTTTTTCATAATTTTGGACCATGGGCTATAGCCCATATCGTACGGCATACTATAGCACGCCGTTTTTCATCATTTTTGAGGATTTGAAAAAAAATGAAAAAATAAAAAAAACGATGGATTATAGCCCATCGTTTTTCGAATTTTTGAAGAAAAAAAAAATCCTCGTTTTTCATCATTTTGGACCATGGGCTATAGCCCATATCGTACGGCATACTATAGCACGCCGTTTTTTATCATTTTTGAGGATTTGAAAAAAAAGAAAAAAAGAAAAAAACGATGGGTTATAGCCCATCGTTTTTTAAATTTTTGATTTTTTTTTTTATCCTCGTTTTTCATCATTTTGGACCATGGGCTATAGCCCATATCGTACGGCATACTATAGCACGCCGTTTTTTATCATTTTTGAGGATTTGAAAAAAATGAAAAAATGAAAAAAACGATGGGTTATAGCCCATCATTTTTTGAATTTTTGATTTTCTTTTTAATCCTCGTTTTTCATCATTTTGGACCATGGGCTATAGCCCATATCGTACGGCATACTATAGCACGCCGTTTTTCATCATTTTTGAGGATTTGAAAAAAAATGAAAAAATGAAAAAAACGATGGGTTATAGCCCATCGTTTTAAAAAAAAAGTATTATTTTTTTTTATCCTCGTTTTTCATCATTTTGGACCATGGGCTATAGCCCATATCGTACGGCATACTATAGCACGCCGTTTTTCATCATTTTTGAGGATTTGAAAAAAATGAAAGAAATGAAAAAAAAACGATGGGTTATAGCCCATCGTTTTTTGATTTTTTAAAAATCCTTGTTATTCATCATTTTGGACCATATCGTACGGCATACTATAGCACGCAGTTTTTCATCATTTTTGAGGATTTGAAAAAAATGAAAAAATGAAAAAAACGATGGGTTATAGCCCATCGTTTTTTAAATTTTTGATTTTATTTTAATCCTTGTTTTTCATAATTTTGGACCATGGGCTATAGCCCATATCGTACGGCATACTATAGCACGCCGTTTTTCATCATTTTTGAGGATTTGAAAAAAAATGAAAAAATAAAAAAAACGATGGATTATAGCCCATCGTTTTTCGAATTTTTGAAGAAAAAAAGAATCCTCGTTTTTCATCATTTTGGACCATGGGCTATAGCCCATATCGTACGGCATACTATAGCACGCCGTTTTTTATCATTTTTGAGGATTTGAAAAAAAAGAAAAAAAGAAAAAAACGATGGGTTATAGCCCATCGTTTTTTTAATTTTTGATTTTTTTTTTTATCCTCGTTTTTCATCATTTTGGACCATGGGCTATAGCCCATATCGTACGGCATACTATAGCACGCCGTTTTTTATCATTTTTGAGGATTTGAAAAAAATGAAAAAATAAAAAAAACGATGGATTATAGCCCATCGTTTTTCGAATTTTTGAAGAAAAAAAAAATCCTCGTTTTTCATCATTTTGGACCATGGGCTATAGCCCATATCGTACGGCATACTATAGCACGCCGTTTTTTATCATTTTTGAGGATTTGAAAAAAAAGAAAAAAAGAAAAAAACGATGGGTTATAGCCCATCGTTTTTTAAATTTTTGATTTTTTTTTTTATCCTCGTTTTTCATCATTTTGGACCATGGGCTATAGCCCATATCGTACGGCATACTATAGCACGCCGTTTTTCATCATTTTTGAGGATTTGAAAAAAAAGAAAAAAAAGTTGGGTTATAGCCCATCGTTTTTTTAATTTTAGATTTTTTTTTAATCCTTGTTTTCCATAATTTTGGACCATGAGCTATAGCCCATATCGTACGGCATACTATAGCACACCGTTTTTCATCATTTTTGAGGATTTGAAAAAAATGAAAAAAAGAAAAAAACGATGGGTTATAGCCCATCATTTTTTGAATTTTAGATTTATTTTTTTATCTTCGTTTTTCATCATTTTGGACCATGGGCTATAGCCCATATCGTACGGCATACTATAGCACGCCGTTTTTCATCATTTTTGAGGATTTGAAAAAAAATGAAAAAAAGAAAAAAAACGATGGGTTATAGCCCATCGTTTTTCGAATTTTTGAAAAAAAAAAAATCCTCGTTTTTCATCATTTTGGACCATGGGCTATAGCCCATATCGTACGGCATACTATAGCACGCCGTTTTTTATCATTTTTGAGGATTTGAAAAAAATAAAAAAATGAAAAAAACGATGGGTTATAGCCCATCGTTTTTCGAATTTTTGAAAAAAAAAATCCTCGTTTTTCATCATTTTGGACCATGGGCTATAGCCCATATCATACGGCATACTATAGCACGCCGTTTTTCATCATTTTTGAGGATTTGAAAAAAAATGAAAAAATAAAAAAAAACGATGGGTTATAGCCCATCGTTTTTCGAATTTTTGAAAAAAAAAATCCTCGTTTTTCATCATTTTGGACCATGGGCTATAGCCCATATCGTACGGCATACTATAGCACGCCGTTTTTTATCATTTTTGAGGATTTGAAAAAAATGAAAAAATGAAAAAAACGATGGGTTATAGCCCATCGTTTTTTTAATTTTTAATTTTTTTTTAATCCTTGTTTTTCATAATTTTGGACCATGGGCTATAGCCCATATCGTACGGCATACTATAGCACACCGTTTTTCATCATTTTTGAGGATTTGAAAAAAATGAAAAAATGAAAAAAACGATGGGTTATAGCCCATCATTTTTTGAATTTTTGATTTTCTTTTTAATCCTCGTTTTTCATCATTTTGGACCATGGGCTATAGCCCATATCGTACGGCATACTATAGCACGCCGTTTTTCATCATTTTTGAGGATTTGAAAAAAAATGAAAAAATGAAAAAAACGATGGGTTATAGCCCATCGTTTTAAAAAAAAAGTATTATTTTTTTTTATCCTCGTTTTTCATCATTTTGGACCATGGGCTATAGCCCATATCGTACGGCATACTATAGCACGCCGTTTTTCATCATTTTTGAGGATTTGAAAAAAATGAAAGAAATGAAAAAAAAACGATGGGTTATAGCCCATCGTTTTTTGATTTTTTTAAAATCCTTGTTATTCATCATTTTGGACCATATCGTACGGCATACTATAGCACGCAGTTTTTCATCATTTTTGAGGATTTGAAAAAAATGAAAAAATGAAAAAAACGATGGGTTATAGCCCATCGTTTTTAAAATTTTTGATTTTATTTTAATCCTTGTTTTTCATAATTTTGGACCATGGGCTATAGCCCATATCGTACGGCATACTATAGCACGCCGTTTTTCATCATTTTTGAGGATTTGAAAAAAAATGAAAAAATAAAAAAAACGATGGATTATAGCCCATCGTTTTTCGAATTTTTGAAGAAAAAAAAAATCCTCGTTTTTCATCATTTTGGACCATGGGCTATAGCCCATATCGTACGGCATACTATAGCACGCCGTTTTTTATCATTTTTGAGGATTTGAAAAAAAAGAAAAAAAGAAAAAAACGATGGGTTATAGCCCATCGTTTTTTAAATTTTTGATTTTTTTTTTTATCCTCGTTTTTCATCATTTTGGACCATGGGCTATAGCCCATATCGTACGGCATACTATAGCACGCCGTTTTTCATCATTTTTGAGGATTTGAAAAAAAAGAAAAAAAAGTTGGGTTATAGCCCATCGTTTTTTTAATTTTAGATTTTTTTTTAATCCTTGTTTTCCATAATTTTGGACCATGAGCTATAGCCCATATCGTACGGCATACTATAGCACACCGTTTTTCATCATTTTTGAGGATTTGAAAAAAATGAAAAAAAGAAAAAAACGATGGGTTATAGCCCATCATTTTTTGAATTTTAGATTTTTTTTTTTATCTTCGTTTTTCATCATTTTGGACCATGGGCTATAGCCCATATCGTACGGCATACTATAGCACGCCGTTTTTCATCATTTTTGAGGATTTGAAAAAAAATGAAAAAATAAAAAAAAACGATGGGTTATAGCCCATCGTTTTTCGAATTTTTGAAAAAGAAAAAAATCCTCGTTTTTCATCATTTTGGACCATGGGCTATAGCCCATATCGTACGGCATACTATAGCACGCCGTTTTTTATCATTTTTGAGGATTTGAAAAAAATGAAAAAATGAAAAAAACGATGGGTTATAGCCCATCGTTTTTCGAATTTTTGAAAAAAAAAATCCTCGTTTTTCATCATTTTGGACCATGGGCTATAGCCCATATCGTACGGCATACTATAGCACGCCGTTTTTTATCATTTTTGAGGATTTGAAAAAAAATGAAAAAATAAAAAAAAACGATGGGTTATAGCCCATCGTTTTTCGAATTTTTGAAAAAAAGAAAATCCTCGTTTTTCATCATTTTGGACCGTGGGCTATAGCCCATATCGTACGGCATACTATAGCACGCCGTTTTTTATCATTTTTGAGGATTTGAAAAAAATGAAAAAATAAAAAAAACGATGGGTTATAGCCCATCGTTTTTTAAATTTTTGATTTTTTTTTAATCCTTGTTTTTCATAATTTTGGACCATGGGCTATAGCCCATATCGTACGGCATACTATAGCACACCGTTTTTCATCATTTTTGAGGATTTGAAAAAAATGAAAAAATGAAAAAAACGATGGGTTATAGCCCATCATTTTTTGAATTTTTGATTTTCTTTTTAATCCTCGTTTTTCATCATTTTGGACCATGGGCTATAGCCCATATCGTACGGCATACTATAGCACGCCGTTTTTCATCATTTTTGAGGATTTGAAAAAAATGAAAGAAATGAAAAAGAAACGATGGGTTATAGCCCATCGTTTTTTGATTTTTTTTTTATCCTTGTTATTCATCATTTTGGACCATATCGTACGGCATACTATAGCACGCAGTTTTTCATCATTTTTGAGGATTTGAAAAAAAAGAAAAAAAAGTTGGGTTATAGCCCATCGTTTTTTTAATTTTTGATTTTTTTTTAATCCTTGTTTTCCATAATTTTGGACCATGAGCTATAGCCCATATCGTACGGCATACTATAGCACACCGTTTTTCATCATTTTTGAGGATTTGAAAAAAATGAAAAAAAGAAAAAAACGATGGGTTATAGCCCATCATTTTTTGAATTTTAGATTTTTTTTTTTATCTTCGTTTTTCATCATTTTGGACCATGGGCTATAGCCCATATCGTACGGCATACTATAGCACGCCGTTTTTCATCATTTTTGAGGATTTGAAAAAAAATGAAAAAATAAAAAAAAACGATGGGTTATAGCCCATCGTTTTTCGAATTTTTGAAAAAAAAAAATCCTCGTTTTTCATCATTTTGGACCATGGGCTATAGCCCATATCGTACGGCATACTATAGCACGCCGTTTTTTATCATTTTTGAGGATTTGAAAAAAATGAAAAAAACGATGGGTTATAGCCCATCATTTTTTGAATTTTTGATTTTATTTTTAATCCTCGTTTTTCATCATTTTGGACCATGGGCTATAGCCCATATCGTACGGCATACTATAGCACGCCGTTTTTCATCATTTTTGAGGATTTGAAAAAAATGAAAGAAATGAAAAAAAAAACGATGGGTTATAGCCCATGGTTTTTAGATTTTTTTTTAATCCTTGTTATTCATCACTTTGGACCATATCGTACGGCATACTATAGCACGCAGTTTTTCATCATTTTTGAGGATTTGAAAAAAAAGAAAAAAAAGTTGGGTTATAGCCCATCGTTTTTTTTATTTTTTATTTTTTTTTAATCCTTGTTTTCCATAATTTTGGACCATGGGCTATAGCCCATATCGTACGGCATACTATAGCACGCCGTTTTTTATCATTTTTGAGGATTTGAAAAAAATGAAAAAATGAAAAAAACGATGGGTTATAGCCCATCGTTTTTTTAATTTTTAATTTTTTTTTAATCCTTGTTTTTCATAATTTTGGACCATGGGCTATAGCCCATATCGTACGGCATACTATAGCACACCGTTTTTCATCATTTTTGAGGATTTGAAAAAAATGAAAAAATGAAAAAAACGATGGGTTATAGCCCATCATTTTTTGAATTTTTGATTTTCTTTTTAATCCTCGTTTTTCATCATTTTGGACCATGGGCTATAGCCCATATCGTACGGCATACTATAGCACGCCGTTTTTCATCATTTTTGAGGATTTGAAAAAAAATGAAAAAATGAAAAAAACGATGGGTTATAGCCCATCGTTTTAAAAAAAAAGTATTATTTTTTTTTATCCTCGTTTTTCATCATTTTGGACCATGGGCTATAGCCCATATCGTACGGCATACTATAGCACGCCGTTTTTCATCATTTTTGAGGATTTGAAAAAAATGAAAGAAATGAAAAAAAAACGATGGGTTATAGCCCATCGTTTTTTGATTTTTTTAAAATCCTTGTTATTCATCATTTTGGACCATATCGTACGGCATACTATAGCACGCAGTTTTTCATCATTTTTGAGGATTTGAAAAAAATGAAAAAATGAAAAAAACGATGGGTTATAGCCCATCGTTTTTTAAATTTTTGATTTTATTTTACTATAGCACGCCGTTTTTCATCATTTTTGAGGATTTGAAAAAAAATGAAAAAATAAAAAAAACGATGGATTATAGCCCATCGTTTTTCGAATTTTTGAAGAAAAAAAAAATCCTCGTTTTTCATCATTTTGGACCATGGGCTATAGCCCATATCGTACGGCATACTATAGCACGCCGTTTTTTATCATTTTTGAGGATTTGAAAAAAAAGAAAAAAAGAAAAAAACGATGGGTTATAGCCCATCGTTTTTTAAATTTTTGATTTTTTTTTTTATCCTCGTTTTTCATCATTTTGGACCATGGGCTATAGCCCATATCGTACGGCATACTATAGCACGCCGTTTTTTATCATTTTTGAGGATTTGAAAAAAATGAAAAAATGAAAAAAACGATGGGTTATAGCCCATCGTTTTTTTTTATCCTCGTTTTTCATCATTTTGGACCATGGGCTATAGCCCATATCGTACGGCATACTATAGCACGCCGTTTTTCATCATTTTTGAGGATTTGAAAAAAAAGAAAAAAAAGTTGGGTTATAGCCCATCGTTTTTTTAATTTTAGATTTTTTTTTAATCCTTGTTTTCCATAATTTTGGACCATGAGCTATAGCCCATATCGTACGGCATACTATAGCACACCGTTTTTCATCATTTTTGAGGATTTGAAAAAAATGAAAAAAAGAAAAAAACGATGGGTTATAGCCCATCATTTTTTGAATTTTAGATTTTTTTTTTTATCTTCGTTTTTCATCATTTTGGACCATGGGCTATAGCCCATATCGTACGGCATACTATAGCACGCCGTTTTTCATCATTTTTGAGGATTTGAAAAAAAATGAAAAAATAAAAAAAAACGATGGGTTATAGCCCATCGTTTTTCGAATTTTTGAAAAAGAAAACAATCCTCGTTTTTCATCATTTTGGACCATGGGCTATAGCCCATATCGTACGGCATACTATAGCACGCCGTTTTTTATCATTTTTGAGGATTTGAAAAAAATGAAAAAATGAAAAAAACGATGGGTTATAGCCCATCGTTTTTCGAATTTTTGAAAAAAAAAATCCTCGTTTTTCATCATTTTGGACCATGGGCTATAGCCCATATCGTACGGCATACTATAGCACGCCGTTTTTTATCATTTTTGAGGATTTGAAAAAAATGAAAAAATGAAAAAAACGATGGGTTATAGCCCATCGTTTTTTTAATTTTTAATTTTTTTTTAATCCTTGTTTTTCATAATTTTGGACCATGGGCTATAGCCCATATCGTACGGCATACTATAGCACACCGTTTTTCATCATTTTTGAGGATTTGAAAAAAATGAAAAAATGAAAAAAACGATGGGTTATAGCCCATCATTTTTTGAATTTTTGATTTTCTTTTTAATCCTCGTTTTTCATCATTTTGGACCATGGGCTATAGCCCATATCGTACGGCATACTATAGCACGCCGTTTTTCATCATTTTTGAGGATTTGAAAAAAAATGAAAAAATGAAAAAAACGATGGGTTATAGCCCATCGTTTTAAAAAAAAAAGTATTATTTTTTTTTATCCTCGTTTTTCATCATTTTGGACCATGGGCTATAGCCCATATCGTACGGCATACTATAGCACGCCGTTTTTCATCATTTTTGAGGATTTGAAAAAAATCGAAGAAATGAAAAAAAAACGATGGGTTATAGCCCATCGTTTTTTGATTTTTTTAAAATCCTTGTTATTCATCATTTTGGACCATATCGTACGGCATACTATAGCACGCAGTTTTTCATCATTTTTGAGGATTTGAAAAAAATGAAAAAATGAAAAAAACGATGGATTATAGCCCATCGTTTTTTAAATTTTTGATTTTATTTTAATCCTTGTTTTTCATAATTTTGGACCATGGGCTATAGCCCATATCGTACGGCATACTATAGCACGCCGTTTTTCATCATTTTTGAGGATTTGAAAAAAAATGAAAAAATAAAAAAAACGATGGATTATAGCCCATCGTTTTTCGAATTTTTGAAGAAAAAAAAAATCCTCGTTTTTCAGCATTTTGGACCATGGGCTATAGCCCATATCGTACGGCATACTATAGCACGCCGTTTTTTATCATTTTTGAGGATTTGAAAAAAAAGAAAAAAAGAAAAAAACGATGGGTTATAGCCCATCGTTTTTTAAATTTTTGATTTTTTTTTTTATCCTCGTTTTTCATCATTTTGGACCATGGGCTATAGCCCATATCGTACGGCATACTATAGCACGCCGTTTTTCATCATTTTTGAGGATTTGAAAAAAAAGAAAAAAAAGTTGGGTTATAGCCCATCGTTTTTTTAATTTTAGATTTTTTTTTAATCCTTGTTTTCCATAATTTTGGACCATGAGCTATAGCCCATATCGTACGGCATACTATAGCACACCGTTTTTCATCATTTTTGAGGATTTGAAAAAAATGAAAAAAAGAAAAAAACGATGGGTTATAGCCCATCATTTTTTGAATTTTAGATTTTTTTTTTTATCTTCGTTTTTCATCATTTTGGACCATGGGCTATAGCCCATATCGTACGGCATACTATAGCACGCCGTTTTTCATCATTTTTGAGAATTTGAAAAAAAATGAAAAAAAAAAAAAAAACGATGGGTTATAGCCCATCGTTTTTCGAATTTTTGAAAAAAAAAAAATCCTCGTTTTTCATCATTTTGGACCATGGGCTATAGCCCATATCGTACGGCATACTATAGCACGCCGTTTTTTATCATTTTTGAGGATTTGAAAAAAATGAAAAAATGAAAAAAACGATGGGTTATAGCCCATCGTTTTTCGAATTTTTGAAAAAAAAAATCCTCGTTTTTCATCATTTTGGACCATGGGCTATAGCCCATATCGTACGGCATACTATAGCACGCCGTTTTTTATCATTTTTGAGGATTTGAAAAAAATGAAAAAATGAAAAAAACGATGGGTTATAGCCCATCGTTTTTTAAATTTTTGATTTTTTTTTAATCCTTGTTTTTCATAATTTTGGACCATGGGCTATAGCCCATATCGTACGGCATACTATAGCACACCGTTTTTCATCATTTTTGAGGATTTGAAAAAAATGAAAAAATGAAAAAAACGATGGGTTATAGCCCATCATTTTTTTAATTTTTGATTTTCTTTTTAATCCTCGTTTTTCATCATTTTGGACCATGGGCTATAGCCCATATCGTACGGCATACTATAGCACGCCGTTTTTCATCATTTTTGAGGATTTGAAAAAAAATGAAAAAATAAAAAAAACGATGGGTTATAGCCCATCGTTTTTCGAATTTTTGAAAAAAAAAAAATCCTCGTTTTTCATCATTTTGGACCATGGGCTATAGCCCATATCGTACGGCATACTATAGCACGCCGTTTTTTATCATTTTTGAGGATTTGAAAAAAATGAAAAAATGAAAAAAACGATGGGTTATAGCCCATCGTTTTTCGAATTTTTGAAAAAAAAAAAATCCTCGTTTTTCATCATTTTGGACCATGGGCTATAGCCCATATCGTACGGCATACTATAGCACGCCGTTTTTTATCATTTTTGAGGATTTGAAAAAAATGAAAAAATGAAAAAAACGATGGGTTATAGCCCATCGTTTTTTAAATTTTTGATTTTTTTTTAATCCTTGTTTTTCATAATTTTGGACCATGGGCTATAGCCCATATCGTACGGCATACTATAGCACACCGTTTTTCATCATTTTTGAGGATTTGAAAAAAATGAAAAAATGAAAAAAACGATGGGTTATAGCCCATCATTTTTTGAATTTTTGATTTTCTTTTTAATCCTCGTTTTTCATCATTTTGGACCATGGGCTATAGCCCATATCGTACGGCATACTATAGCACGCCGTTTTTTATCATTTTTGAGGATTTGAAAAAAATGAAAAAATGAAAAAAACGATGGGTTATAGCCCATCGTTTTTAAAAAAAAATTTGATTTTTTTTTTTATCCTCGTTTTTCATCATTTTGGACCATGGGCTATAGCCCATATCGTACGGCATACTATAGCACGCCGTTTTTCATCATTTTTGAGGATTTGAAAAAAATGAAAGAAATGAAAAAAAAACGATGGGTTATAGCCCATCGTTTTTTGATTTTTTTTTAATCCTTGTTATTCATCATTTTGGACCATATCGTACGGCATACTATAGCACGCAGTTTTTCATCATTTTTGAGGATTTGAAAAAAAAGAAAAAAAAGTTGGGTTATAGCCCATCGTTTTTTTAATTTTTGATTTTTTTTTAATCCTTGTTTTCCATAATTTTGGACCATGAGCTATAGCCCATATCGTACGGCATACTATAGCACACCGTTTTTCATCATTTTTGAGGATTTTAAAAAAATGAAAAAAACGATGGGTTATAGCCCATCATTTTTTGAATTTTAGATTTTTTTTTTTATCTTCGTTTTTCATCATTTTGGACCATGGGCTATAGCCCATATCGTACGGCATACTATAGCACGCCGTTTTTCATCATTTTTGAGGATTTGAAAAAAAATGAAAAAATAAAAAAAAACGATGGGTTATAGCCCATCGTTTTTCGAATTTTTGAAAAAAAAAATCCTCGTTTTTCATCATTTTGGACCATGGGCTATAGCCCATATCGTACGGCATACTATAGCACGCCGTTTTTTTATCATTTTTGAGGATTTGAAAAAAATGAAAAAATGAAAAAAACGATGGGTTATAGCCCATCGTTTTTTAAATTTTTGATTTTTTTTTAATCCTTGTTTTTCATAATTTTGGACCATGGGCTATAGCCCATATCGTACGGCATACTATAGCACACCGTTTTTCATCATTTTTGAGGATTTGAAAAAAATGAAAAAATGAAAAAAACGATGGGTTATAGCCCATCATTTTTTGAATTTTTGATTTTCTTTTTAATCCTCGTTTTTCATCATTTTGGACCATGGGCTATAGCCCATATCGTACGGCATACTATAGCACGCCGTTTTTTATCATTTTTGAGGATTTGAAAAAAATGAAAAAATGAAAAAAACGATGGGTTATAGCCCATCGTTTTAAAAAAAAAATTTGATTTTTTTTTTTATCCTCGTTTTTCATCATTTTGGACCATGGGCTATAGCCCATATCGTACGGCATACTATAGCACGCCGTTTTTCATCATTTTTGAGGATTTGAAAAAAATGAAAGAAATGAAAAAAAAACGATGGGTTATAGCCCATCGTTTTTTGATTTTTTTTTAATCCTTGTTATTCATCATTTTGGACCATATCGTACGGCATACTATAGCACGCAGTTTTTCATCATTTTTGAGGATTTGAAAAAAAAGAAAAAAAAGTTGGGTTATAGCCCATCGTTTTTTTAATTTTTGATTTTTTTTTAATCCTTGTTTTCCATAATTTTGGACCATGAGCTATAGCCCATATCGTACGGCATACTATAGCACACCGTTTTTCATCATTTTTGAGGATTTGAAAAAAATGAAAAAAAGAAAAAAACGATGGGTTATAGCCCATCATTTTTTGAATTTTAGATTTTTTTTTTTATCTTCGTTTTTCATCATTTTGGACCATGGGCTATAGCCCATATCGTACGGCATACTATAGCACGCCGTTTTTCATCATTTTTGAGGATTTGAAAAAAAATGAAAAAATAAAAAAAAACGATGGGTTATAGCCCATCGTTTTTCGAATTTTTGAAAAAAAAAAAATCCTCGTTTTTCATCATTTTGGACCATGGGCTATAGCCCATATCGTACGGCATACTATAGCACGCCGTTTTTTATCATTTTTGAGGATTTGAAAAAAATGAAAAAATGAAAAAAACGATGGGTTATAGCCCATCGTTTTTCGAATTTTTGAAAAAAAAAAAATCCTCGTTTTTCATCATTTTGGACCATGGGCTATAGCCCATATCGTACGGCATACTATAGCACGCAGTTTTTCATCATTTTTGAGGATTTGAAAAAAATGAAAAAATGAAAAAAACGATGGGTTATAGCCCATCATTTTTTGAATTTTTGATTTTCTTTTTAATCCTCGTTTTTCATCATTTTGGACCATGGGCTATAGCCCATATCGTACGGCATACTATAGCACGCCGTTTTTTATCATTTTTGAGGATTTGAAAAAAATGAAAGAAATGAAAAAAAAACGATGGGTTATAGCCCATCGTTTTTTGATTTTTTTTTAATCCTTGTTATTCATCATTTTGGACCATATCGTACGGCATACTATAGCACGCAGTTTTTCATCATTTTTGAGGATTTGAAAAAAAAGAAAAAAAAGTTGGGTTATAGCCCATCGTTTTTTTAATTTTTGATTTTTTTTTAATCCTTGTTTTCCATAATTTTGGACCATGAGCTATAGCCCATATCGTACGGCATACTATAGCACACCGTTTTTCATCATTTTTGAGGATTTGAAAAAAATGAAAAAATGAAAAAAACGATGGGTTATAGCCCATCATTTTTTGAATTTTAGATTTTTTTTTTTATCTTCGTTTTTCATCATTTTGGACCATGGGCTATAGCCCATATCGTACGGCATACTATAGCACGCCGTTTTTCATCATTTTTGAGGATTTGAAAAAAAATGAAAAAATAAAAAAAAACGATGGGTTATAGCCCATCGTTTTTCGAATTTTTGAAAAAAATAAAATCCTCGTTTTTCATCATTTTGGACCATGGGCTATAGCCCATATCGTACGGCATACTATAGCACACCGTTTTTCATCATTTTTGAGGATTTGAAAAAAATGAAAAAATGAAAAAAACGATGGGTTATAGCCCATCATTTTTTGAATTTTTGATTTTCTTTTTAATCCTCGTTTTTCATCATTTTGGACCATGGGCTATAGCCCATATCGTACGGCATACTATAGCACGCCGTTTTTCATCATTTTTGAGGATTTGAAAAAAATGAAAGAAATGAAAAAAAAACGATGGGTTATAGCCCATGGTTTTTAGATTTTTTTTTAATCCTTGTTATTCATCACTTTGGACCATATCGTACGGCATACTATAGCACGCAGTTTTTCATCATTTTTGAGGATTTGAAAAAAAAGAAAAAAAAGTTGGGTTATAGCCCATCGTTTTTTTTATTTTTTATTTTTTTTTAATCCTTGTTTTCCATAATTTTGGACCATGGGCTATAGCCCATATCGTACGGCATACTATAGCACGCCGTTTTTTATCATTTTTGAGGATTTGAAAAAAATGAAAAAATGAAAAAAACGATGGGTTATAGCCCATCGTTTTTTTAATTTTAAATTTTTTTTTAATCCTTGTTTTTCATCATTTTGGACCATGGGCTATAGCCCATATCGTACGGCATACTATAGCACACCGTTTTTCATCATTTTTGAGGATTTGAAAAAAATGAAAAAATGAAAAAAACGATGGGTTATAGCCCATCATTTTTTGAATTTTTGATTTTCTTTTTAATCCTCGTTTTTCATCATTTTGGACCATGGGCTATAGCCCATATCGTACGGCATACTATAGCACGCCGTTTTTCATCATTTTTGAGGATTTGAAAAAAAATGAAAAAATGAAAAAAACGATGGGTTATAGCCCATCGTTTTTAAAAAAAAGTATTATTTTTTTTTATCCTCGTTTTTCATCATTTTGGACCATGGGCTATAGCCCATATCGTACGGCATACTATAGCACGCCGTTTTTCATCATTTTTGAGGATTTGAAAAAAATGAAAGAAATGAAAAAAAAACGATGGGTTATAGCCCATCGTTTTTTGATTTTTTTTAAATCCTTGTTATTCATCATTTTGGACCATATCGTACGGCATACTATAGCACGCAGTTTTTCATCATTTTTGAGGATTTGAAAAAAATGAAAAAATGAAAAAAACGATGGGTTATAGCCCATCGTTTTTTAAATTTTTGATTTTATTTTAATCCTTGTTTTTCATAATTTTGGACCATGGGCTATAGCCCATATCGTACGGCATACTATAGCACGCCGTTTTTCATCATTTTTGAGGATTTGAAAAAAAATGAAAAAATAAAAAAAACGATGGATTATAGCCCATCGTTTTTCGAATTTTTGAAGAAAAAAAAAATCCTCGTTTTTCATCATTTTGGACCATGGGCTATAGCCCATATCGTACGGCATACTATAGCACGCCGTTTTTTATCATTTTTGAGGATTTGAAAAAAAAGAAAAAAACGATGGGTTATAGCCCATCGTTTTTTAAATTTTTGATTTTTTTTTAATCCTCGTTTTTCATCATTTTGGACCATGGGCTATAGCCCATATCGTACGGCATACTATAGCACGCCGTTTTTTATCATTTTTGAGGATTTGAAAAAAATGAAAAAATGAAAAAAACGATGGGTTATAGCCCATCGTTTAAAAAAAAAATATATATATTTTTTTTTATCCTCGTTTTTCATCATTTTGGACCATGGGCTATAGCCCATATCGTACGGCATACTATAGCACGCCGTTTTTCATCATTTTTGAGGATTTGAAAAAAATGAAAGAAATGAAAAAAAAAACGATGGGTTATAGCCCATCATTTTTTGATTTTTTTTTAATCCTTGTTATTCATCATTTTGGACCATATCGTACGGCATACTATAGCACGCAGTTTTTCATCATTTTTGAGGATTTGAAAAAAAAGAAAAAAAAGTTGGGTTATAGCCCATCGTTTTTTTTATTTTTGATTTTTTTTTAATCCTTGTTTTCCATAATTTTGGACCATGGGCTATAGCCCATATCGTACGGCATACTATAGCACACCGTTTTTCATCATTTTTGAGGATTTGAAAAAAATGAAAAAAAGAAAAAAACGATGGGTTATAGCCCATCATTTTTTGAATTTTAGATTTTTTTTTTAATCTTCGTTTTTCATCATTTTGGACCATGGGCTATAGCCCATATCATACGGCATACTATAGCACGCCGTTTTTCATCATTTTTGAGGATTTGAAAAAAAATGAAAAAATGAAAAAAACGATGGGTTATAGCCCATCGTTTTAAAAAAAAAAGTATTATTTTTTTTTATCCTCGTTTTTCATCATTTTGGACCATGGGCTATAGCCCATATCGTACGGCATACTATAGCACGCCGTTTTTCATCATTTTTGAGGATTTGAAAAAAATGAAAGAAATGAAAAAAAAACGATGGGTTATAGCCCATCGTTTTTTGATTTTTTTTAAATCCTTGTTATTCATCATTTTGGACCATATCGTACGGCATACTATAGCACGCAGTTTTTCATCATTTTTGAGGATTTGAAAAAAATGAAAAAATGAAAAAAACGATGGGTTATAGCCCATCGTTTTTTAAATTTTTGATTTTATTTTAATCCTTGTTTTTCATAATTTTGGACCATGGGCTATAGCCCATATCGTACGGCATACTATAGCACGCCGTTTTTCATCATTTTTGAGGATTTGAAAAAAAATGAAAAAATAAAAAAAACGATGGATTATAGCCCATCGTTTTTCGAATTTTTGAAGAAAAAAAAAATCCTCGTTTTTCATCATTTTGGACCATGGGCTATAGCCCATATCGTACGGCATACTATAGCACGCCGTTTTTTATCATTTTTGAGGATTTGAAAAAAAAAGAAAAAAACGATGGGTTATAGCCCATCGTTTTTTAAATTTTTGATTTTTTTTTTAATCCTCGTTTTTCATCATTTTGGACCATGGGCTATAGCCCATATCGTACGGCATACTATAGCACGCCGTTTTTTATCATTTTTGAGGATTTGAAAAAAATGAAAAAATGAAAAAAACGATGGGTTATAGCCCATCGTTTTAAAAAAAATATATTATTTTTTTTTATCCTCGTTTTTCATCATTTTGGACCATGGGCTATAGCCCATATCGTACGGCATACTATAGCACGCCGTTTTTCATCATTTTTGAGGATTTGAAAAAAATGAAAGAAATGAAAAAAAACGATGGGTTATAGCCCATCGTTTTTTGATTTTTTTTTAATCCTTGTTATTCATCATTTTGGACCATATCGTACGGCATACTATAGCACGCAGTTTTTCATCATTTTTGAGGATTTGAAAAAAAAGAAAAAAAAAGTTGGGTTATAGCCCATCGTTTTTTTAATTTTTGATTTTTTTTTAATCCTTGTTTTCCATAATTTTGGACCATGGGCTATAGCCCATATCGTACGGCATACTATAGCACACCGTTTTTCATCATTTTTGAGGATTTGAAAAAAATGAAAAAAAGAAAAAAACGATGGGTTATAGCCCATCATTTTTTGAATTTTAGATTTTTTTTTTAATCTTCGTTTTTCATCATTTTGGACCATGGGCTATAGCCCATATCATACGGCATACTATAGCACGCCGTTTTTCATCATTTTTGAGGATTTGAAAAAAAATGAAAAAATAAAAAAAAACGATGGGTTATAGCCCATCGTTTTTCGAATTTTTGAAAAAAAAAAAATCCTCGTTTTTCATCATTTTGGACCATGGGCTATAGCCCATATCGTACGGCATACTATAGCACGCCGTTTTTTATCATTTTTGAGGATTTGAAAAAAATGAAAAAATGAAAAAAACGATTGGTTATAGCCCATCGTTTTTTAAATTTTTGATTTTTTTTTAATCCTTGTTTTTCATAATTTTGGACCATGGGCTATAGCCCATATCGTACGGCATACTATAGCACGCCGTTTTTCATCATTTTTGAGGATTTGAAAAAAATGAAAAAATGAAAAAAACGATGGGTTATAGCCCATCATTTTTCGATTTTTTGAAAAAAAAAAAAATCCTCGTTTTTCATCATTTTGGACCATGGGCTATAGCCCATATCGTACGGCATACTATAGCACGCCGTTTTTTATCATTTTTGAGGATTTGAAAAAAATGAAAAAATGAAAAAAACGATGGGTTATAGCCCATCATTTTTTGAATTTTTGATTTTCTTTTTAATCCTCGTTTTTCATCATTTTGGACCATGGGCTATAGCCCATATCGTACGGCATACTATAGCACACCGTTTTTCATCATTTTTGAGGATTTGAAAAAAATTAAAAAATTAAAAAAACGATGGGTTATAGCCCATCATTTTTTGAATTTTTGATTTTCTTTTTAATCCTCGTTTTTCATCATTTTGGACCATGGGCTATAGCCCATATCGTACGGCATACTATAGCACGCCGTTTTTCATCATTTTTGAGGATTTGAAAAAAATGAAAGAAATGAAAAAAAAAACGATGGGTTATAGCCCATGGTTTTTAGATTTTTTTTTAATCCTTGTTATTCATCACTTTGGACCATATCGTACGGCATACTATAGCACGCAGTTTTTCATCATTTTTGAGGATTTGAAAAAAAAGAAAAAAAAGTTGGGTTATAGCCCATCGTTTTTTTTATTTTTAATTTTTTTTTAATCCTTGTTTTCCATAATTTTGGACCATGGGCTATAGCCCATATCGTACGGCATACTATAGCACGCCGTTTTTTTATCATTTTTGAGGATTTGAAAAAAATGAAAAAATGAAAAAAACGATGGGTTATAGCCCATCGTTTTTTTAATTTTTAATTTTTTTTTAATCCTTGTTTTTCATAATTTTGGACCATGGGCTATAGCCCATATCGTACGGCATACTATAGCACACCGTTTTTCATCATTTTTGAGGATTTGAAAAAAATGAAAAAATGAAAAAAACGATGGGTTATAGCCCATCATTTTTTGAATTTTTGATTTTCTTTTTAATCCTCGTTTTTCATCATTTTGGACCATGGGCTATAGCCCATATCGTACGGCATACTATAGCACGCCGTTTTTCATCATTTTTGAGGATTTGAAAAAAAATGAAAAAATGAAAAAAACAATGGGTTATAGCCCATCGTTTTTAAAAAAAAGTATTATTTTTTTTTATCCTCGTTTTTCATCATTTTGGACCATGGGCTATAGCCCATATCGTACGGCATACTATAGCACGCCGTTTTTCATCATTTTTGAGGATTTGAAAAAAATGAAAGAAATGAAAAAAAAACGATGGGTTATAGCCCATCGTTTTTAGATTTTTTTTAAATCCTTGTTATTCATCATTTTGGACCATATCGTACGGCATACTATAGCACGCAGTTTTTCATCATTTTTGAGGATTTGAAAAAAATGAAAAAATGAAAAAAACGATGGGTTATAGCCCATCGTTTTTTTAATTTTTGATTTTATTTTAATCCTTGTTTTTCATAATTTTGGACCATGGGCTTTAGCCCATATCGTACGGCATACTATAGCACGCCGTTTTTCATCATTTTTGAGGATTTGAAAAAAAATGAAAAAATAAAAAAAACGATGGATTATAGCCCATCGTTTTTCGAATTTTTGAAGAAGAAAAAAATCCTCGTTTTTCATCATTTTGGACCATGGGCTATAGCCCATATCGTACGGCATACTATAGCACGCCGTTTTTTATCATTTTTGAGGATTTGAAAAAAATGAAAAAATGAAAAAAACGATGGGTTATAGCCCATCGTTTTTTAAATTTTTGATTTTTTTTTAATCCTTGTTTTTCATAATTTTGGACCATGGGCTATAGCCCATATCGTACGGCATACTATAGCACACCGTTTTTCATCATTTTTGAGGATTTGAAAAAAATGAAAAAATGAAAAAAACGATGGGTTATAGCCCATCGTTTTTTAAATTTTTGATTTTTTTTTTAATCCTCGTTTTTCATCATTTTGGACCATGGGCTATAGCCCATATCGTACGGCATACTATAGCACGCCGTTTTTCATCATTTTTGAGGATTTGAAAAAAATGAAAGAAATGAAAAAAAAACGATGGGTTATAGCCCATGGTTTTTAGATTTTTTTTTAATCCTTGTTATTCATCATTTTGGACCATATCGTACGGCATACTATAGCACGCAGTTTTTCATCATTTTTGAGGATTTGAAAAAAAAGAAAAAAAAGTTGGGTTATAGCCCATCGTTTTTTTTATTTTTTATTTTTTTTTAATCCTTGTTTTCCATAATTTTGGACCATGGGCTATAGCCCATATCGTACGGCATACTATAGCACGCCGTTTTTTATCATTTTTGAGGATTTGAAAAAAATGAAAGAAATGAAAAAAAAACGATGGGTTATAGCCCATCGTTTTTTTATTTTTTTTTAAATCCTTGTTATTCATCATTTTGGACCATATCGTACGGCATACTATAGCACGCAGTTTTTCATCATTTTTGAGGATTTGAAAAAAAAGAAAAAAAAGTTGGGTTATAGCCCATCGTTTTTTTAATTTTTGATTTTTTTTTAATCCTTGTTTTCCATAATTTTGGACCATGGGCTATAGCCCATATCGTACGGCATACTATAGCACGCCGTTTATTATCATTTTTGAGGATTTGAAAAAAATGAAAAAATGAAAAAAACGATGGGTTATAGCCCATCGTTTTTTTAATTTTTGATTTTATTTTAATCCTTGTTTTTCATAATTTTGGACCATGGGCTATAGCCCATATCGTACGGCATACTATAGCACACCGTTTTTCATCATTTTTGAGGATTTGAAAAAAATGAAAAAAAGAAAAAAACGATGGGTTATAGCCCATCATTTTTTGAATTTTTGATTTTCTTTTTAATCCTAGTTTTTCATCATTTTGGACCATGGGCTATAGCCCATATCGTACGGCATACTATAGCACGCCGTTTTTCATCATTTTTGAGGATTTGAAAAAAAATGAAAAAATGAAAAAAACAATGGGTTATAGCCCATCGTTTTTAAAAAAAAGTATTATTATTTTTTATCCTCGTTTTTCATCATTTTGGACCATGGGCTATAGCCCATATGGTACGGCATACTATAGCACGCCGTTTTTCATCATTTTTGAGGATTTGAAAAAAATGAAAGAAATGAAAAAAAAACGATGGGTTATAGCCCATCGTTTTTTTATTTTTTTTTAAATCCTTGTTATTCATCATTTTGGACCATATCGTACGGCATACTATAGCACGCAGTTTTTCATCATTTTTGAGGATTTGAAAAAAAAGAAAAAAAAGTTGGGTTATAGCCCATCGTTTTTTTAATTTTTGATTTTATTTTAATCCTTGTTTTTCATAATTTTGGACCATGGGCTATAGCCCATATCGTACGGCATACTATAGCACACCGTTTTTCATCATTTTTGAGGATTTGAAAAAAATGAAAAAATGAAAAAAACGATGGGTTATAGCCCATCATTTTTTGAATTTTTGATTATTTTTTTTATCTTCGTTTTTCATCATTTTGGACCATGGGCTATAGCCCATATCGTACGGCATACTATAGCACGCCGTTTTTCATCATTTTTGAGGATTTTAAAAAAAATGAAAAAATAAAAAAAACGATGGATTATAGCCCATCGTTTTTCGAATTTTTGAAAAAAAAAAAAATCCTCGTTTTTCATCATTTTGGACCATGGGCTATAGCCCATATCGTACGGCATACTATAGCACGCCGTTTTTTATCATTTTTGAGGATTTGAAAAAAATGAAAAAAAGAAAAAAACGATGGGTTATAGCCCATCGTTTTTTAAATTTTTGATTTTTTTTTTAATCCTCGTTTTTCATCATTTTGGACCATGGGCTATAGCCCATATCGTACGGCATACTATAGCACGCCGTTTTTCATCATTTTTGAGGATTTGAAAAAAATGAAAGAAATGAAAAAAAAACGATGGGTTATAGCCCATGGTTTTTAGATTTTTTTTTAATCCTTGTTATTCATCATTTTGGACCATATCGTACGGCATACTATAGCACGCAGTTTTTCATCATTTTTGAGGATTTGAAAAAAAAGAAAAAAAAGTTGGGTTATAGCCCATCGTTTTTTTTATT
Organism: Protomyctophum parallelum; assembly: GCF_964188405.1. Lineage (NCBI taxonomy): Eukaryota > Metazoa > Chordata > Actinopteri > Myctophiformes > Myctophidae > Protomyctophum > Protomyctophum parallelum. Next base: position 32,165,382 of record NC_139698.1, read on the forward strand.
TTTTTTTATTTTTTAATCCTTGTTTTCCATAATTTTGGACCATGGGCTATAGCCCATATCGTACGGCCTACTATAGCACGCCGTTTTTTATCATTTTTGAGGATTTGAAAAAAATGAAAAAATGAAAGAAACGATGGGTTATAGCCCATCGTTTTTTTAATTTTTAATTTTTTTTTAATCCTTGTTTTTCATAATTTTGGACCATGGGCTATAGCCCATATCGTACGGCATACTATAGCACACCGTTTTTCATCATTTTTGAGGATTTGAAAAAAATGAAAAAATGAAAAAAACGATGGGTTATAGCCCATCATTTTTTGAATTTTTGATTTTCTTTTTAATCCTCGTTTTTCATCATTTTGGACCATGGGCTATAGCCCATATCGTACGGCATACTATAGCACACCGTTTTTCATCATTTTTGAGGATTTGAAAAAACTGAAAAAATGAAAAAAACGATGGGTTATAGCCCATCATTTTTTGAATTTTTGATTTTCTTTTTAATCCTCGTTTTTCATCATTTTGGACCATGGGCTATAGCCCATATCGTACGGCATACTATAGCACGCCGTTTTTCATCATTTTTGAGGATTTGAAAAAAAATGAAAAAATGAAAAAAACAATGGGTTATAGCCCATCGTTTTTAAAAAAAAGTATTATTTTTTTTTATCCTCGTTTTTCATCATTTTGGACCATGGGCTATAGCCCATATCGTACGGCATACTATAGCACGCCGTTTTTCATCATTTTTGAGGATTTGAAAAAAATGAAAGAAATGAAAAAAAACGATGGGTTATAGCCCATCGTTTTTTTATTTTTTTTTAAATCCTTGTTATTCATCATTTTGGACCATATCGTACGGCATACTATAGCACGCAGTTTTTCATCATTTTTGAGGATTTGAAAAAAAAGAAAAAAAAGTTGGGTTATAGCCCATCGTTTTTTTAATTTTTGATTTTTTTTTAATCCTTGTTTTCCATAATTTTGGACCATGGGCTATAGCCCATATCGTACGGCATACTATAGCACGCCGTTTTTTATCATTTTTGAGGATTTGAAAAAAATGAAAAAATTAAAAAAACGATGGGTTATAGCCCATCGTTTTTTAAATTTTTGATTTTATTTTAATCCTTGTTTTTCATAATTTTGGACCATGGGCTATAGCCCATATCGTACGGCATACTATAGCACACCGTTTTTCATCATTTTTGAGGATTTGAAAAAAATGAAAAAATGAAAAAAACGATGGGTTATAGCCCATCATTTTTTGAATTTTTGATTTTTTTTTTTATCTTCGTTTTTCATCATTTTGGACCATGGGCTATAGCCCATATCGTACGGCATACTATAGCACGCCGTTTTTCATCATTTTTGAGGATTTTAAAAAAAATGAAAAAATAAAAAAAACGATGGATTATAGCCCATCGTTTTTCGAATTTTTGAAAAAAAAAACAATCCTTGTTTTTCATCATTTTGGACCATGGGCTATAGCCCATATCGTACGGCATACTATAGCACGCCGTTTTTTATCATTTTTGAGGATTTGAAAAAAATGAAAAAATGAAAAAAACGATGGGTTATAGCCCATCGTTTTTTAAATTTTTGATTTTTTTTTTAATCCTCGTTTTTCATCATTTTGGACCATGGGCTATAGCCCATATCGTACGGCATACTATAGCACGCCGTTTTTTATCATTTTTGAGGATTTGAAAAAAATGAAAAAATGAAAAAAACGATGGGTTATAGCCCATCGTTTTTTGATTTTTTTAAAATCCTTGTTATTCATCATTTTGGACCATATCGTACGGCATACTATAGCACGCAGTTTTTCATCATTTTTGAGGATTTGAAAAAAAAGAAAAAAAAGTTGGGTTATAGCCCATCGTTTTTTTAATTTTTTTTTTTTTTTTAATCCTTGTTTTCCATAATTTTGGACCATGGGCTATAGCCCATATCGTACGGCATACTATAGCACACCGTTTTTCATCATTTTTGAGGATTTGAAAAAAAAGAAAAAAAGAAAAAAACGATGGGTTATAGCCCATCATTTTTTGAATTTTAGATTTTTTTTTTAATCTTCGTTTTTCATCATTTTGGACCATGGGCTATAGCCCATATCGTACGGCATACTATAGCACGCCGTTTTTCATCATTTTTGAGGATTTTAAAAAAAATGAAAAAATAAAAAAAACGATGGATTATAGCCCATCGTTTTTCGAATTTTTGAAAAAAAAACAAATCCTCGTTTTTCATCATTTTGCACCATGGGCTATAGCCCATATCGTACGGCATACTATAGCACGCCGTTTTTTTATCATTTTTGAGGATTTGAAAAAAATGAAAAAAAGAAAAAAAACGATGGGTTATAGCCCATCGTTTTTTAAATTTTTGATTTTTTTTAAATCCTCGTTTTTCATCATTTTGGACCATGGGCTATAGCCCATATCGTACGGCATACTATAGCACGCCGTTTTTTATCATTTTTGAGGATTTGAAAAAAATTAAAAAATGAAAAAAACGATGGGTTATAGCCCATCGTTTTTTGATTTTTTTTTAATCCTTGTTATTCATCATTTTGGACCATGGGCTATAGCCCATATCGTACGGCATACTATAGCACGCCGTTTTTCATCATTTTTGAGGATTTGAAAAAAAATGAAAAAATGAAAAAAACAATGGGTTATAGCCCATCGTTTTTAAAAAAAAGTATTATTTTTTTTTATCCTCGTTTTTCATCATTTTGGACCATGGGCTATAGCCCATATCGTACGGCATACTATAGCACGCCGTTTTTCATCATTTTTGAGGATTTGAAAAAAATGAAAGAAATGAAAAAAAAACGATGGGTTATAGCCCATCGTTTTTTTATTATTTTTTAAATCCTTGTTATTCATCATTTTGGACCATATCGTACGGCATACTATAGCACGCAGTTTTTCATCATTTTTGAGGATTTGAAAAAAAAGAAAAAAAAGTTGGGTTATAGCCCATCGTTTTTTTAATTTTTGATTTTTTTTTAATCCTTGTTTTCCATAATTTTGGACCATGGGCTATAGCCCATATCGTACGGCATACTATAGCACGCCGTTTTTTATCATTTTTGAGGATTTGAAAAAAATGAAAAAATGAAAAAAACGATGGGTTATAGCCCATCGTTTTTTAAATTTTTGATTTTATTTTAATCCTTGTTTTTCATAATTTTGGACCATGGGCTATAGCCCATATCGTACGGCATACTATAGCACACCGTTTTTCATCATTTTTGAGGATTTGAAAAAAATGAAAAAAAGAAAAAAACGATGGGTTATAGCCCATCATTTTTTGAATTTTTGATTATTTTTTTTATCTTCGTTTTTCATCATTTTGGACCATGGGCTATAGCCCATATCGTACCGCATACTATAGCACGCCGTTTTTCATCATTTTTGAGGATTTAAAAAAAAAATGAAAAAATAAAAAAAACGATGGATTATAGCCCATCGTTTTTTAAATTTTTGATTTTTTTTTTAATCCTTGTTTTCCATAATTTTGGAGCATGGGCTATAGCCCATATCGTACGGCATACTATAGCACACCGTTTTTCATCATTTTTGAGGATTTGAAAAAAATGAAAAAATGAAAAAAACGATGGGTTATAGCCCATCATTTTTTGAATTTTTGATTTTCTTTTTAATCCTCGTTTTTCATCATTTTGGACCATGGGCTATAGCCCATATCGTACGGCATACTATAGCACGCCGTTTTTCATCATTTTTGAGGATTTGAAAAAAAATGAAAAAATAAAAAAAACCATGGGTTATAGCCCATCGTTTTTCGAATTTTTGAAAAAAAAAAAATCCTCGTTTTTCATCATTTTGGACCATGGGCTATAGCCCATATCGTACGGCATACTATAGCACGCCGTTTTTTATCATTTTTGAGGATTTGAAAAAAATGAAAAAAAGAAAAAAACGATGGGTTATAGCCCATCGTTTTTTAAATTTTTGATTTTTTTTTTAATCCTAGTTTTTCATCATTTTGGACCATGGGCAATAGCCCATATCGTACGGCATACTATAGGACGCCGTTTTTTATCATTTTTGAGGATTTGAAAAAAATGAAAAAATGAAAAAAACGATGGGTTATAGCCCATCGTTTTTAAAATTTTAGATTTTTTTTTAATCCTTGTTTTTCATAATTTTGGACCATGGGCTATAGCCCATATCGTACGGCATACTATAGCACGCCGTTTTTCATCATTTTTGAGGATTTAAAAAAAAATTAAAAAATTAAAAAAACGATGGGTTATAGCCCATCGTTTTTTGAATTTTTGATTTTTTTTTAATCCTTGTTTTCCATAATTTTGGACCATGGGCTATAGCCCATATCGTACGGCATACTATAGCACGCCGTTTTTCATCATTTTTGAGGATTTGAAAAAAATGAAAAAAACGATGGGTTATAGCCCATCGTTTTTTTATTTTTTTTTAAATCCTTGTTATTCATCATTTTGGACCATATCGTACGGCATACTATAGCACGCAGTTTTTCATCATTTTTGAGGATTTGAAAAAAAAGAAAAAAAAGTTGGGTTATAGCCCATCGTTTTTTTAATTTTTGATTTTTTTTTAATCCTTGTTTTCCATAATTTTGGACCATGGGCTATAGCCCATATCGTACGGCATACTATAGCACGCCGTTTTTTATCATTTTTGAGGATTTGAAAAAAATGAAAAAATGAAAAAAACGATGGGTTATAGCCCATCGATTTTTAAATTTTTGATTTTATTTTAATCCTTGTTTTTCATAATTTTGGACCATGGGCTATAGCCCATATCGTACGGCATACTATAGCACACCGTTTTTCATCATTTTTGAGGATTTGAAAAAAATGAAAAAATGAAAAAAACGATGGGTTATAGCCCATCATTTTTTGAATTTTTGATTATTTTTTTTATCTTCGTTTTTCATCATTTTGGACCATGGGCTATAGCCCATATCGTACGGCATACTATAGCACGCCGTTTTTCATCATTTTTGAGGATTTTAAAAAAAATGAAAAAATAAAAAAAACGATGGATTATAGCCCATCGTTTTTCGAATTTTTGAAAAAAAAAACAATCCTTGTTTTTCATCATTTTGGACCATGGGCTATAGCCCATATCGTACGGCATACTATAGCACGCCGTTTTTTATCATTTTTGAGGATTTGAAAAAAATGAAAAAATGAAAAAAACGATGGGTTATAGCCCATCGTTTTTTAAATTTTTGATTTTTTTTTTAATCCTCGTTTTTCATCATTTTGGACCATGGGCTATAGCCCATATCGTACGGCATACTATAGCACGCCGTTTTTTATCATTTTTGAGGATTTGAAAAAAATGAAAAAATGAAAAAAACGATGGGATATAGCCCATCGTTTTTTGATTTTTTTAAAATCCTTGTTATTCATCATTTTGGACCATATCGTACGGCATACTATAGCACGCAGTTTTTCATCATTTTTGAGGATTTGAAAAAAAAGAAAAAAAAGTTGGGTTATAGCCCATCGTTTTTTTAATTTTTTTTTTTTTTTTAATCCTTGTTTTCCATAATTTTGGACCATGGGCTATAGCCCATATCGTACGGCATACTATAGCACACCGTTTTTCATCATTTTTGAGGATTTGAAAAAAAGAAAAAAAGAAAAAAACGATGGGTTATAGCCCATCATTTTTTGAATTTTAGATTTTTTTTTTAATCTTCGTTTTTCATCATTTTGGACCATGGGCTATAGCCCATATCGTACGGCATACTATAGCACGCCGTTTTTCATCATTTTTGAGGATTTTAAAAAAAATGAAAAAATAAAAAAAACGATGGATTATAGCCCATCGTTTTTCGAATTTTTGAAAAAAAAACAAATCCTCGTTTTTCATCATTTTGGACCATGGGCTATAGCCCATATCGTACGGCATACTATAGCACGCCGTTTTTTTATCATTTTTGAGGATTTGAAAAAAATGAAAAAAAGAAAAAAACGATGGGTTATAGCCCATCGTTTTTTAAATTTTTGATTTTTTTTAAATCCTCGTTTTTCATCATTTTGGACCATGGGCTATAGCCCATATCGTACGGCATACTATAGCACGCCGTTTTTTATCATTTTTGAGGATTTGAAAAAAATGAAAAAATGAAAAAAACGATGGGTTATAGCCCATCGTTTTTTGATTTTTTTTTAATCCTTGTTATTCATCATTTTGGACCATGGGCTAGCCCATATCGTACGGCATACTATAGCACGCCGTTTTTCATCATTTTTGAGGATTTGAAAAAAAATGAAAAAATGAAAAAAACAATGGGTTATAGCCCATCGTTTTTAAAAAAAAGTATTATTTTTTTTTATCCTCGTTTTTCATCAATTTGGACCATGGGCTATAGCCCATATCGTACGGCATACTATAGCACGCCGTTTTTCATCATTTTTGAGGATTTGAAAAAAATGAAAGAAATGAAAAAAAAACGATGGGTTATAGCCCATCGTTTTTTTTTTTTTTTTTTAATCCTTGTTATTCATCATTTTGGACCATATCGTACGGCATACTATAGCACGCAGTTTTTCATCATTTTTGAGGATTTGAAAAAAAAGAAAAAAAAGTTGGGTTATAGCCCATCGTTTTTTTAATTTTTGATTTTTTTTTAATCCTTGTTTTCCATAATTTTGGACCATGGGCTATAGCCCATATCGTACGGCATACTATAGCACGCCGTTTTTTATCATTTTTGAGGATTTGAAAAAAATGAAAAAATGAAAAAAACGATGGGTTATAGCCCATCGTTTTTTAAATTTTTGATTTTATTTTAATCCTTGTTTTTCATAATTTTGGACCATGGGCTATAGCCCATATCGTACGGCATACTATAGCACACCGTTTTTCATCATTTTTGAGGATTTGAAAAAAATTGAAAAAAAGAAAAAAACGATGGGTTATAGCCCATCATTTTTTGAATTTTTGATTATTTTTTTTATCTTCGTTTTTCATCATTTTGGACCATGGGCTATAGCCCATATCGTACCGCATACTATAGCACGCCGTTTTTCATCATTTTTGAGGATTTTAAAAAAAATGAAAAAATAAAAAAAACGATGGATTATAGCCCATCGTTTTTTAAATTTTTGATTTTTTTTTTAATCCTCGTTTTTCATCATTTTGGACCATGGGCTATAGCCCATATCGTACGGCATACTATAGCACGCCGTTTTTTATCATTTTTGAGGATTTGAAAAAAATGAAAAAATGAAAAAAACGATGGGTTATAGCCCATCGTTTTTTGATTTATTTTTTAATCCTTGTTATTCATCATTTTGGACCAGATCGTACGGCATACTATAGCACGCAGTTTTTCATCATTTTTGAGGATTTGAAAAAAAAGAAAAAAAAGTTGGGTTATAGCCCATCGTTTTTTAATTTTTTTTTTTTTTTTTAATCCTTGTTTTCCATAATTTTGGACCATGGGCTATAGCCCATATCGTACGGCATACTATAGCACACCGTTTTTCATCATTTTTGAGGATTTGAAAAAAAAGAAAAAAAGAAAAAAACGATGGGTTATAGCCCATCATTTTTTGAATTTTAGATTTTTTTTTTAATCTTCGTTTTTCATCATTTTGGACCATGGGCTATAGCCCATATCGTACGGCATACTATAGCACGCCGTTTTTCATCATTTTTGAGGATTTTAAAAAAAATGAAAAAATAAAAAAAACGATGGATTATAGCCCATCGTTTTTCGAATTTTTGAAAAAAAAACAAATCCTCGTTTTTCATCATTTTGGACCATGGGCTATAGCCCATATCGTACGGCATACTATAGCACGCCGTTTTTTTATCATTTTTGAGGATTTGAAAAAAATGAAAAAAAGAAAAAAACGATGGGTTATAGCCCATCGTTTTTTAAATTTTTGATTTTTTTTAAATCCTCGTTTTTCATCATTTTGGACCATGGGCTATAGCCCATATCGTACGGCATACTATAGCACGCCGTTTTTTATCATTTTTGAGGATTTGAAAAAAATGAAAAAATGAAAAAAACGATGGGTTATAGCCCATCGTTTTTTGATTTTTTTTTAATCCTTGTTATTCATCATTTTGGACCATGGGCTAGCCCATATCGTACGGCATACTATAGCACGCCGTTTTTCATCATTTTTGAGGATTTGAAAAAAAATGAAAAAATGAAAAAAACAATGGGTTATAGCCCATCGTTTTTAAAAAAAAGTATTATTTTTTTTTATCCTCGTTTTTCATCAATTTGGACCATGGGCTATAGCCCATATCGTACGGCATACTATAGCACGCCGTTTTTCATCATTTTTGAGGATTTGAAAAAAATGAAAGAAATGAAAAAAAAACGATGGGTTATAGCCCATCGTTTTTTTTTTTTTTTTTTAATCCTTGTTATTCATCATTTTGGACCATATCGTACGGCATACTATAGCACGCAGTTTTTCATCATTTTTGAGGATTTGAAAAAAAAGAAAAAAAAGTTGGGTTATAGCCCATCGTTTTTTTAATTTTTGATTTTTTTTTAATCCTTGTTTTCCATAATTTTGGACCATGGGCTATAGCCCATATCGTACGGCATACTATAGCACGCCGTTTTTTATCATTTTTGAGGATTTGAAAAAAATGAAAAAATGAAAAAAACGATGGGTTATAGCCCATCGTTTTTTAAATTTTTGATTTTATTTTAATCCTTGTTTTTCATAATTTTGGACCATGGGCTATAGCCCATATCGTACGGCATACTATAGCACACCGTTTTTCATCATTTTTGAGGATTTGAAAAAAATTGAAAAAAAGAAAAAAACGATGGGTTATAGCCCATCATTTTTTGAATTTTTGATTATTTTTTTTATCTTCGTTTTTCATCATTTTGGACCATGGGCTATAGCCCATATCGTACCGCATACTATAGCACGCCGTTTTTCATCATTTTTGAGGATTTTAAAAAAAATGAAAAAATAAAAAAAACGATGGATTATAGCCCATCGTTTTTTAAATTTTTGATTTTTTTTTTAATCCTCGTTTTTCATCATTTTGGACCATGGGCTATAGCCCATATCGTACGGCATACTATAGCACGCCGTTTTTTATCATTTTTGAGGATTTGAAAAAAATGAAAAAATGAAAAAAACGATGGGTTATAGCCCATCGTTTTTTGATTTATTTTTTAATCCTTGTTATTCATCATTTTGGACCAGATCGTACGGCATACTATAGCACGCAGTTTTTCATCATTTTTGAGGATTTGAAAAAAAAGAAAAAAAAGTTGGGTTATAGCCCATCGTTTTTTAATTTTTTTTTTTTTTTTTAATCCTTGTTTTCCATAATTTTGGACCATGGGCTATAGCCCATATCGTACGGCATACTATAGCACACCGTTTTTCATCATTTTTGAGGATTTGAAAAAAATGAAAAAAAGAAAAAAACGATGGGTTATAGCCCATCATTTTTTGAATTTTAGATTTTTTTTTTAATCTTCGTTTTTCATCATTTTGGACCATGGGCTATAGCCCATATCGTACGGCATACTATAGCACGCCGTTTTTCATCATTTTTGAGGATTTGAAAAAAAATGAAAAAATAAAAAAAAACGATGGGTTATAACCCATCGTTTTTCGAATTTTTGAAAAAAAAAAAATCCTCGTTTTTCATCATTTTGGACCATGGGCTATAGCCCATATCGTACGGCATACTATAGCACGCCGTTTTTTATCATTTTTGAGGATTTGAAAAAAATGAAAAAATGAAAAAAACGATGGGTTATAGCCCATCGTTTTTTAAATTTTTGATTTTTTTTTAATCCTTGTTTTTCATAATTTTGGACCATGGGCTATAGCCCATATCGTACGGCATACTATAGCACACCGTTTTTCATCATTTTTGAGGATTTGAAAAAAATGAAAAAATGAAAAAAACGATGGGTTATAGCCCATCATTTTTTGAATTTTTGATTTTCTTTTTAATCCTCGTTTTTCATCATTTTGGACCATGGGCTATAGCCCATATCGTACGGCATACTATAGCACACCGTTTTTCATCATTTTTGAGGATTTGAAAAAAAATGAAAAAATAAAAAAAACCATGGGTTATAGCCCATCGTTTTTCGAATTTTTGAAAAAAAAAAAATCCTCGTTTTTCATCATTTTGGACCATGGGCTATAGCCCATATCGTACGGCATACTATAGCACGCCGTTTTTTATCATTTTTGAGGATTTGAAAAAAATGAAAAAAAGAAAAAAACGATGGGTTATAGCCCATCGTTTTTTAAATTTTTGATTTTTTTTTTAATCCTCGTTTTTCATCATTTTGGACCATGGGCAATAGCCCATATCGTACGGCATACTATAGGACGCCGTTTTTTATCATTTTTGAGGATTTGAAAAAAATGAAAAAATGAAAAAAACGATGGGTTATAGCCCATCGTTTTTAAAATTTTAGATTTTTTTTTAATCCTTGTTTTTCATAATTTTGGACCATGGGCTATAGCCCATATCGTACGGCATACTATAGCACGCCGTTTTTTTATCATTTTTGAGGATTTGAAAAAAATGAAAAAATAAAAAAAACGATGGGTTATAGCCCATCGTTTTTTAAATTTTTGATTTTTTTTTTTATCCTCGTTTTTCATCATTTTGGACCATGGGCTATAGCCCATATCGTACGGCATACTATAGCACGCCGTTTTTCATCATTTTTGAGGATTTGAAAAAAATGAAAAAAATGAAAAAAACGATGGGTTATAGCCCATCGTTTTTTTCATTTTTGATTTATTTTTTTTATCCTCGTTTTTCATCATTTTGGACCATGGGCTATAGCCCATATCGTACGGCATACTATAGCACGCCGTTTTTTATCATTTTTGAGGATTTGAAAAAAATGAAAAAATGAAAAAAACGATGGGTTATAGCCCATCGTTTTTTAAATTTTAGATTTTTTTTTTAATCCTTGTTTTTCATAATTTTGGACCATGGGCTATAGCCCATATCGTACGGCATACTATAGCACACCGTTTTTCATCATTTTTGAGGATTTGAAAAAAATTAAAAAATTAAAAAAACGATGGGTTATAGCCCATCATTTTTTGAATTTTTGATTTTCTTTTTAATCCTCGTTTTTCATCATTTTGGACCATGGGCTATAGCCCATATCGTACGGCATACTATAGCACGCCGTTTTTCATCATTTTTGAGGATTTAAAAAAAAATTAAAAAATTAAAAAAACGATGGGTTATAGCCCATCGTTTTTTGAATTTTTGAATTTTTTTTAATCCTTGTTTTCCATAATTTTGGACCATGGGCTATAGCCCATATCGTACGGCATACTATAGCACGCCGTTTTTCATCATTTTTGAGGATTTGAAAAAAATGAAAAAAACGATGGGTTATAGCCCATCGTTTTTTAAATTTTTGATTTTTGACAAAACATTTCAAAGTAAAACGTTCCAGCATGTGTCTCCACAGTAAGCTGAATAATAAAAAGTGTGAATGGTGAAAGTGATTTTTTGACGTGCCAAAATCTGCCATTGAGCCCCATGTTAAAAGTCTCAAATTTGAAAGCACTACATTTCTAAAACTATGACACCTTTCAAAGATTCCTTTTCCGGCAAACATGTCCACCGTAAGATGAACCTAAGTAGGCTAGAATGGGGTTGGTAGGTTTAAGTATGTAGGACTAGTAGCTTGCCAAAGTTTGTGCTATTGCCATAGAGAATGCATTGGGCGTTTAAGTTAAATAACTCATAAACTACAAAACATTTCAAAGTAAAACGTTCCAGCATGTGTCTCCACAGTAAGCTGAATAATAAAAAGTGTGAATGGAGTTTCTAGGTGAAAGTGATTTTTTGACGTGCCAAAATCTGCCATTGAGCCCCATGTTAAAAGTCTCAAATTTGAAAGCACTATATTTCTAAAACTATGACACCTTTCAAAGATTCCTTTTCAGGCAAACATGTACACCGTAAGATGAACCTAAGTAGGCTAGAATGGGGTTGGTAGGTTTAAGTATGTAGGACTAGTAGCTTGCCAAAGTTTGTGCTATTGCCATAGAGAATGCATTGGGCGTTTAAGTTAAATAACTCATAAACTACAAAACATTTCAAAGTAAAACGTTCCAGCATGTGTCTCCACAGTAAGCTGAATAATAAAAAGTGTGAATGGAGTTTCTAGGTGAAAGTGATTTTTTGACGTGCCAAAATCTGCCATTGAGCCCCATGTTAAAAGTCTCAAATTTGAAAGCACTATATTTCTAAAACTATGACACCTTTCAAAGATTCCTTTTCCGGCAAACATGTCCACCGTAAGATGAACCTAAGTAGGCTAGAATGGGGTTGGTAGGTTTAAGTATGTAGGACTAGTAGCTTGCCAAAGTTTGTGCTATTGCCATAGAGAATGCATTGGGCGTTTAAGTTAAATAACTCATAAACTACAAAACATTTCAAAGTAAAACGTTCCAGCATGTGTCTCCACAGTAAGCTGAATAATAAAAAGTGTGAATGGAGTTTCTAGGTGAAAGTGATTTTTTGACGTGCCAAAATCTGCCATTGAGCCCCATGTTAAAAGTCTCAAATTTGAAAGCACTATATTTCTAAAACTATGACACCTTTCAAAGATTCCTTTTCCGGCAAACATGTACACCGTAAGATGAACCTAAGTAGGCTAGAATGGGGTTGGTAGGTTTAAGTATGTAGGACTAGTAGCATGCCAAAGTTTGTGCTATTGCCATAGAGAATGCATTGGGCGTAAGTTAAATAACTCATAAACTACAAAACATTTCAAAGTAAAACGTTCCAGCATGTGTCTCCACAGTAAGCTGAATAATAAAAAGTGTGAATGGAGTTTCTAGGTGAAAGTGATTTTTTGACGTGCCAAAATCTGCCATTGAGCCCCATGTTAACAGTTTCCGTGCCGCGAATGGATTACTCCAGGTTAATGTCGCTGCCGTATCGGACATACCCGCCTTTTGTTTTATGTGTTTAATCCGCCGTAATGTAATGAATCAAAAGAAAATCCGTCTTCGTCGCGGAGTATGAGACTGGATGGCTTCGCTGTGATGACGAAACCGGAAATCGTCACATGCTGTGGGCTGCTAGGGCTTCTGGGAAATTGAGGCCAATGGAAATGCATTGGGTGCAACGCCTCATTGAGACGAGTCTTGTGTGCGTCTTCCTGGTGCATCCGGGTGGTGGATGCGACACTCGGATCATAACAAACCACGGGACCTTTTTTCGCTGGATTTTCGCGGATTAAAAGCCCAAATAATCAGCGTATGCTCTAAAGGTAATACAACAATCTCGGCAGTGAAAGGGGGTTGATTAAAATGCGTGTTAAACGTAAAAAACAGTCAAACTGTTAAAAGTCTCAAATTTGAAAGCACTATATTTCTAAAACTATGACACCTTTCAAAGATTCCTTTTCAGGCAAACATGTACACCGTAAGATGAACCTAAGTAGGCTAGAATGGGGTTGGTAGGTTTAAGTATGTAGGACTAGTAGCATGCCAAAGTTTGTGCTATTGCCATAGAGAATGCATTGGGCGTTTAAGTTAAATAACTCATAAACTACAAAACATTTCAAAGTAAAACGTTCCAGCATGTGTCTCCAGACTCTCCACAGTAAGCTGAATAATAAAAAGTGTGAATGGAGTTTCTAGGTGAAAGTGATTTTTTGACGTGCCAAAATCTGCCATTGAGCCCCATGTTAAAAGTCTCAAATTTGAAAGCACTATATTTCTAAAACTATGAAACATTTCAAAGATTCCTTTTCAGGCAAACATGTCCACCGTAAGATGAACCTAAGTAGGCTAGAATGGGGTTGCTAGGTGCAAGTATGTAGGACTAGTTTTATGCCAAAGTTTGTGCTATTGCCATAGAGAATGCATTGTGTTGCGGAGGATGAGAGGAATGCTCTCATCCTCCGCAACACCCATTCTCATACACCGCTATACACCGCGAGGATGTGGGCTATATAGCCCATATCGTACGGCATACTATACTGTAGCACACCGTTTTTTTTTTCATGAAAAAATGAAAAAAAACGATGGGTTATAGCCCATCGTTTTTTGATTTCTTTTAATCCTTGTTATTCATCATTTTGGACCATATCGTACGGCATACTATAGCACGCCGTTTTTCATCATTTTTGAGGATTTCAAAAAAAAGAAAAAAAGAAAAAAACGATGGGTTATAGCCCATCGTTTTTTTTATTTTTTATTTTTTTTTAATCCTTGTTTTTCATAATTTTGGACCATGGGCTATAGCCCATATCGTACAGCATACTATAGCACGCCGTTTTTCACCATTTTTGAGGATTTGAAAAAAATGAAAAAAACGATGGGTTATAGCCCATCGTTTTTTAAATTTTAGATTTTTTTTTAATCCTTGTTTTTCATAATTTTGGACCATGGGATATAGCCCATATCGTACGGCATACTATAGCACACCGTTTTTCATCATTTTTGAGGATTTGAAAAAAATGAAAAAATGAAAAAAACGATGGGTTATAGCCCATCGTTTTTTGAATTTTTGAATTTTTTTTTAATCCTCGTTTTTCATCATTTTGGACCATGGGCTATAGCCCATATCGTACGGCATACTATAGCACGCCGTTTTTTATCATTTTTGAGGATTTGAAAAAAATGAAAAAAAGAAAAAAACGATGGGTTATAGCCCATCGTTTTTTAAATTTTAGATTTTTTTTTAATCCTCGTTTTTCATCATTTTGGACCATGGGCTATAGCCCATATCGTACGGCATACTATAGCACGCCGTTTTTCATCATTTTTGAGGATTTGAAAAAAAAGAAAAAAAAGTTGGGTTATAGCCCATCGTTTTTTTAATTTTTGATTTTTTTTTAATCCTTGTTTTCCATAATTTTGGACCATGGGCTATAGCCCATATCGTACGGCATACTATAGCACGCCGTTGTTCATCATTTTTGAGGATTTGAAAAAAATGAAAAAAAACGATGGGTTATAGCCCATCGTTTTTTAAATTTTTGATTTTTTTTTAATCCTTGTTTTTCATAATTTTGGACCATGGGCTATAGCCCATATCGTACGGCATACTATAGCACGCCGTTTTTTATCATTTTTGAGGATTTGAAAAAAATGAAAAAAAGAAAAAAACGATGGGTTATAGCCCATCGTTTTTTAAATTTTAGATTTTTTTTTAATCCTCGTTTTTCATCATTTTGGACCATGGGCTATAGCCCATATCGTACGGCATACTATAGCACGCCGTTTTTTATCATTTTTGAGGATTTGAAAAAAATGAAAAAAAGAAAAAAACGATGGGTTATAGCCCATCGTTTTTTAAATTTTAGATTTTTTTTTAATCCTCGTTTTTCATCATTTTGGACCATGGGCTATAGCCCATATCGTACGGCATACTATAGCACGCCGTTTTTCATCATTTTTGAGGATTTGAAAAAAAAGAAAAAAAAGTTGGGTTATAGCCCATCGTTTTTTTAATTTTTGATTTTTTTTTAATCCTTGTTTTCCATCATTTTGGACCATGGGCTATAGCCCATATCGTACGGCATACTATAGCACGCCGTTGTTCATCATTTTTGAGGATTTGAAAAAAATGAAAAAAAACGATGGGTTATAGCCCATCGTTTTTTAAATTTTTGATTTTTTTTTAATCCTTGTTTTTCATAATTTTGGACCATGGGCTATAGCCCATATCGTACGGCATACTATAGCACGCCGTTTTTCATCATTTTTGAGGATTTGAAAAAAATGAAAAAAAGAAAAAAACGATGGGTTATAGCCCATCGTTTTTTAAATTTTAGATTTTTTTTTTAATCCTTGTTTTTCATAATTTTGGACCATGGGTTATAGCCCATATCGTACGGCATACTATAGCACGCCGTTTTCATCATTTTTGAGGATTTGAAAAAAATGAAAAAATGAAAAAAAACGATGGGTTATAGCCCATCGTTTTTTTAATTTTTGATTTTTTTTTAATCCTTGTTTTCCATAATTTTGGACCATGGGCTATAGCCCATATCGTACGGCATACTATAGCACGCCGTTTTTCATCATTTTTGAGGATTTGAAAAAAATGAAAAAATGAAAAAAACGATGGGTTATAGCCCATCGTTTTTTAAATTTTTGATTTTTTTTTAATCCTTGTTTTTCATAATTTTGGACCATGGGCTATAGCCCATATCGTACGGCATACTATAGCACACCGTTTTTCATCATTTTTGAGGATTTGAAAAAAATTAAAAAAAGAAAAAAACGATGGGTTATAGCCCATCATTTTTTGAATTTTAGATTTTTTTTTTAATCCTCGTTTTTCATCATTTTGGACCATGGGCCCATATCGTACGGCATACTATAGCACGCCGTTTTTTATAATTTTTGAGGATTTGAAAAAAATGAAAAAATGAAAAAAACGATGGGTTATAGCCCATCGTTTTTTTAATTTTTGATTTTTTTTATCCTTGTTATTCATCATTTTGGACCATATCGTACGGCATACTATAGCACGCCGTTTTTTATCATTTTTGAGGATTTGAAAAAAATGAAAAAATGAAAAAAACGATGGGTTATAGCCCATCGTTTTTTAAATTTTTGATTTTTTTTTTAATCCTTGTTTTTCATAATTTTGGACCATGGGTTATAGCCCATATCGTGCGGCATACTATAGCACGCCGTTTTCATCATTTTTGAGGATTTGAAAAAAATGAAAAAATGAAAAAAACGATGGGTTATAGCCCATCTTTTTTTGAATTTTAGATATTTTTTTTAATCCTCGTTTTTCATCATTTTGGACCATGGGCTATAGCCCATATCGTACGGCATACTATAGCAAGCCGTTTTTCATCATTTTTGAGGATTTGAAAAAAATGAAAGAATGAAAAAAACGATGGGTTATAGCCCATCGTTTTTTGAATTTTTTGTTATTATTTTTTATCCTCGTTTTTCATCATTTTGGACCATGGGCTATAGCCCATATCGTACGGCATACTATAGCACGCCGTTTTTCATCATTTTTGAGGATTTGAAAAAAATGAAAAAATGAAAAAAACTATGGGTTATAGCCCATCGTTTTTTGATTTTTTTTATCCTTGTTATTCATCATTTTGGACCATATCGTACGGCATACTATAGCACGCCGTTTTTTTTCATTTTTGAGGATTTGAAAAAATTTAAAAAATTTAAAAAACGATGGGTTATAGCCCATCGTTTTTAAAAATTTTGATTTTTTTTTAATCCTTGTTTTTCATAATTTTGGACCATGGGCTATAGCCCATATCGTACGGCATACTATAGCGCGCCGTTTTTCATCATTTTTGAGGATTTGAAAAAAATGAAAAAAAGAAAAAAACGATGGGTTATAGCCCATCGTTTTTTAAATTTTAGATTTTTTTTTTAATCCTTGTTTTTCATAATTTTGGACCATGGGTTATAGCCCATATCGTACGGCATACTATAGCACGCCGTTTTCATCATTTTTGAGGATTTGAAAAAAATGAAAAAATGAAAAAAAACGATGGGTTATAGCCCATCGTTTTTTTAATTTTTGATTTTTTTTTAATCCTTGTTTTCCATAATTTTGGACCATGGGCTATAGCCCATATCGTACGGCATACTATAGCACGCCGTTTTTCATCATTTTTGAGGATTTGAAAAAAATGAAAAAATGAAAAAAACGATGGGTTATAGCCCATCGTTTTTTAAATTTTTGATTTTTTTTTTAATCCTTGTTTTTCATAATTTTGGACCATGGGCTATAGCCCATATCGTACGGCATACTATAGCACACCGTTTTTCATCATTTTTGAGGATTTGAAAAAAATGAAAAAAAGAAAAAAACGATGGGTTATAGCCCATCATTTTTTGAATTTTAGATTTTTTTTTTAATCCTCGTTTTTCATCATTTTGGACCATGGGCTATAGCCGATATCGTACGGCATACTATAGCACGCCGTTTTTTATAATTTTTGAGGATTTGAAAAAAATGAAAAAATGAAAAAAACGATGGGTTATAGCCCATCGTTTTTTTAATTTTTGATTTTTTTTATCCTTGTTATTCATCATTTTGGACCATATCGTACGGCATACTATAGCACGCCGTTTTTTATCATTTTTGAGGATTTGAAAAAAATGAAAAAATGAAAAAAACGATGGGTTATAGCCCATCGTTTTTTAAATTTTTGATTTTTTTTTTAATCCTTGTTTTTCATAATTTTGGACCATGGGTTATAGCCCATATCGTGCGGCATACTATAGCACGCCGTTTTCATCATTTTTGAGGATTTGAAAAAAATGAAAAAATGAAAAAAACGATGGGTTATAGCCCATCGTTTTTTGAATTTTAGATATTTTTTTTAATCCTCGTTTTTCATCATTTTGGACCATGGGCTATAGCCCATATCGTACGGCATACTATAGCAAGCCGTTTTTCATCATTTTTGAGGATTTGAAAAAAATGAAAGAATGAAAAAAACGATGGGTTATAGCCCATCGTTTTTTGAATTTTTTGTTATTATTTTTTATCCTCGTTTTTCATCATTTTGGACCATGGGCTATAGCCCATATCGTACGGCATACTATAGCACGCCGTTTTTCATCATTTTTGAGGATTTGAAAAAAATGAAAAAATGAAAAAAACTATGGGTTATAGCCCATCGTTTTTTGATTTTTTTTATCCTTGTTATTCATCATTTTGGACCATATCGTACGGCATACTATAGCACGCCGTTTTTTATCATTTTTGAGTTTTTGAAAAAATGTAAAAAATTTAAAAAACGATGGGTTATAGCCCATCGTTTTTTACATTTTTGATTTTTTTTTTAATCCTTGTTTTTCATAATTTTGGACCATGGGTTATAGCCCATATCGTACGCAGTGTTGTGACTAACGCCCTTACATCGCGTTACGTTACATAACGTAACTACTATTTGCAGTAACTTGTAACCTAACGCTTTACATTTCCCATTTCCATAACGGCCTTATAGTTATTGTGCGAGTGTTACCCGCGTTATGGCGTTATGTCAACTTATGTGATCAGTGAAAAGTCTCGCAGCTCCGTGAGTATCATACATTCATACAGGCATCTCTGCGCTGCTGATTGCAGTGCAGGGACTAGAGAGCGCTCTCTGTGTTGACAGTTTCGTTTGTGCTCTGCCTCTCAACTAACTGCGTGAAAAACACAGATGTACAAGCCCAAAGCGCAGTGCATTGCGACCAGTAGATAACTTGTAGATCTGCTACTTCCAGTGCAGGACGGGCGCATGCTTATGACGCTCTTAAATATGCATCAGCACTCAGCAGCCAGCAACGCACTAGCAGGCAGCAGCATAAACCACTCGTCGTCAGACGGAATACACACGCAAATACGAGTCACGACACAACTTTATTGCACATCTGTGCTTGCCTTTCATCCACGCTTCTATAGCCTTTTAAATCTCATTTCCCATCCACGGGCACAAGCAGCTTCCACCCGATCTGGATGGTGATGTTGTTTCTGACGAGGGTATAGCAACTAGTTAGCATGGGAGCTAACATTAGTTTAACTCTGGTCCATATCGTTAGAAGCCAAGGAGTCCTCCTATAATAACACTGGTACTTTCCATCCGTTCCCCAACCCTCACACTCGATGTTGCGTCTGCCCGTGTATAATGGTCAGGGTTTCACTGTCCACAGCTAGCAGGCAGACCTGTCAAAACTATGCACTTCCCAAAACTCACAAGACATGCCAGCCACCACCTATAAGTTCAAACCGTTACACACCTCTAGAATATTTGTTTCCCCAGCTATCTCATTTCACTTTCATTTATTTTATTCCATAGTCTTAGTTTTTCTCTAATAAAGTAGTTTTTATTTGTTTTCTCATGTTCCCCTTGAAAAGCGTCTTTAAGTACTCAGAGAAGCATTATATAAATAATAATATTATCACTATTATTATTACTACTTTTTAATTGCCTATGCTTATGTAGTCACTATTCATTGATTCACTCGTATCCAAATCCATTCGAAAAAAAGCTCACTGATGATCAGGTCAAATAGGCCTATTGATATGCCATTAATTGAGATTAATGAATCACAAAAAACCTTCTTTTAAATCGTTTTTTATATTATTATTTTTTAAAGTAAAGTAAAGTAAAGTAAAGTAGTTACTTTCATAATTTAATGTAAAGTAAAGTAACAAATTACTTTTTTAGATAAGTAACGATAACTATAATTCCTTACTTTTTAAAAGTAACTTCCCCAACACTGATCGTACGGCATACTATAGCACGCCGTTTTCATCATTTTTGAGGATTTGAAAAAAATGAAAAAAATAAAAAAACGATGGGTTATAGCCCATCGTTTTTTGAATTTTTGAATTTTTTTTAATCCTCGTTTTTCATCATTTTGGACCATGGGCTATAGCCCATATCGTACGGCATACTATAGCACGCCGTTTTTTATCATTTTTGAGGATTTGAAAAAAATGAAAAAAAGAAAAAAACGATGGGTTATAGCACATCGTTTTTTAAATTATTATTATTTTTTTAATCCTCGTTTTTCATCATTTTGGACCATGGGCTATAGCCCATATCGTACGGCATACTATAGCACGCCGTTTTTCATCATTTTTGAGGATTTGAAAAAAAAGAAAAAAAGAAAAAAAAGTTGGGTTATAGCACATCGTTTTTTAAATTATTATTATTTTTTTAATCCTCGTTTTTCATCATTTTGGACCATGGGCTATAGCCCATATCGTACGGCATACTATAGCACACCGTTTTTCATCATTTTTGAGGATTTGAAAAAAATGAATTTTTTAAAAAAACGATGGGTTATAGCCCATCATTTTTTGAATTTTTGATTTTTTTTTTTATCCTCGTTTTTCATCATTTTGGACCATGGGCTATAGCCCATATCGTACGGCATACTATAGCACGCCGTTTTTTATCATTTTTGAGGATTTGAAAAAAATGAAAAAATGAAAAAAACGATGGGTTATAGCCCATCGTTTTTTTAATTTTGATTTTTTTTAAATTCCTTGTTTTTCATAATTTTGGACCGTGGGCTATAGCCCATATCGTACGGCATACTATAGCACGCCGTTTTTCATCATTTTTGAGGATTTGAAAAAAATGAAAAAATGAAAAAAACGATGGGTTATAGCCCATCGTTTTTTTATTTTTTTTATCCTTGTTATTCATCATTTTGGACCATATCGTACGGCATACTATAGCACGCCGTTTTTTATCATTTTTGAGGATTTGAAAAAAATGAAAAAATGAAAAAAACGATGGGTTATAGCCCATCGTTTTTATTTTATTTTTTTATTTTTTTAATCCTTGTTTTTCATAATTTTGGACCATGGGTTATAGCCCATATCGTGCGGCATACTATAGCACGCCGTTTTCATCATTTTTGAGGATTTGAAAAAAATAAAAAAATGAAAAAAACGATGGGTTATAGCCCATCGTTTTTTGAATTTTTGATTATTATTTTTTATCCTCGTCTTTCATCATTTTGGACCATGGGCTATAGCCCATATCGTACGGCATACTATAGCACGCCGTTTTTCATCATTTTTGAGGATTTGAAAAAAACTGAAAAAATGAAAAAAAAACGATGGGTTATAGCCCATCGTTTTTTTAATTTTTGATTTTTTTTTTAATCCTTGTTTTTCATAATTTTGGACCATGGGCTATAGCCCATATCGTACGGCATACTATAGCACGCCGTTTTTCATCATTTTTGAGGATTTGAAAAAAATGAAAAAATGAAAAAAACGATGGGTTATAGCACATCGTTTTTTGAATTTCTGAATTTTTTTTTAATCCTCGTTTTTCATCATTTTGGACCATGGGCTATAGCCCATATCGTACGGCATACTATAGCACGCCGTTTTTCATCATTTTTGAGGATTTGAAAAAAATTAAAAAATTAAAAAAAACGATGGGTTATAGCCCATCGTTTTTAGATTTTTTTAAATCCTTGTTATTCATCATTTTGGACCATATCGTACGGCATACTATAGCACGCCGTTTTTCATCATTTTTGAGGATTTGAAAAAAATTAAAAAATGAAAAAAACGATGGGTTATAGCCCATCGTTTTTTAAATTTTTGATTTTTTTTTTAATCCTTGTTTTTCATAATTTTGGACCATGGGCTATAGCCCATATCGTACGGCATACTATAGCACGCCGTTTTCATCATTTTTGAGGATTTGAAAAAAATGAAAAAATGAAAAAAACGATGGGTTATATCCCATCGTTTTTTGAATTTTAGATATTTTTTTTAATCCTCGTTTTTCATCATTTTGGACCATGGGCTATAGCCCATATCGTACGGCATACTATAGCACGCCGTTTTTCATCATTTTTGAGGATTTGAAAAAAATGAAAAAATGAAAAAAACGATGGGTTATAGCCCATCGTTTTTTGAATTTTTGATTTTATTTTTAATCCTCGTTTTTCATCATTTTGGACCATGGGCTATAGCCCATATCGTACGGCATACTATAGCACGCCGTTTCTCATCATTTTTGAGGATTTGAAAAAAATCAAAAAAAACGATGGGTTATAGCCCATCGTTTTTTTAATTAAAAAAAAAAAAAAATCCTCGTTTTTCATCATTTTTGGACCATGGGCTATAGCCCATATCGTACGGCATACTATAGCACGCCATTTTTCATCATTTTTGAGGATTTGAAAAAATACTTAAAAATTAAAAAAACGATGGGTTTATCATCGTTTTTGATATTTTTTTTAATACTAGTTTTTCATCATTTTGGACCATATCGTACGGCATACTATAGCACGCCGTTTTTCATAATTTTTGCCATTGAGCCCCATTGTAAATTTGAAAGCACTATATTTCTAAAACTATGAAACATTTCAAAGATTCCTTTTCAGGCAAACATGTCCACCGTAAGATGAACCTAAGTAGGCTAGAATGGGGTTGCTAGGTGTAAGTATGTAGGACTAGTAGCATGCCAAAGTTTGTGCTATTGCCATAGAGAATGCATTGGGCGTTTAA
This sequence comes from Protomyctophum parallelum, assembly GCF_964188405.1. Taxonomy (NCBI): domain Eukaryota; kingdom Metazoa; phylum Chordata; class Actinopteri; order Myctophiformes; family Myctophidae; genus Protomyctophum; species Protomyctophum parallelum. Next base: position 32,188,400 of record NC_139698.1, read on the forward strand.
GTTAAATAACTCATAAACTACAAAACATTTAAAAAAAAAAAAAGTTCCAGCATGTGTCTCCACAGTAAGCTGAATAATAAAAAGTGTGAATGGAGTTTCTAGGTGAAAGTGATTTTTTTACGTGCCAAAATCTGCCATTGCGCCCCATTATAAGAGTCTCAAATTTGAAAGCACTCAACTGCATTCAACCGTTACATCTCAGGAAACAGGGGGAGAGAGCACCGTCTCCCGATGGTCCTCCAGCACCTTGATGACATGGGACTTGAACCTGCCAAGTGTCTGTAGCAGAGGCAACCAATCAAGCGCACCACATCATTGACCCAAGGCACCTTTGGGCATTCAGCAGATGTCTCCTGGTGCTTTTGAGTTTTTATTTTTTATTCAACCCTTGAGAAGTTCAAATTGCTGCAGCATTGAACTGTAGGAGGAAAGGGACTTGAACATGGAATGTCTGTACTGAAAGCCTGATCATTAGACCACTGCGCCATCAGTCAGACACTCTAAGCCAAAGTCTCCTGGTAATTTTGAAGTGATCTTTTGTTCGTTAGCCTTCAGTTAAAATAGCACAGAATCATATATTAATCAGTTAGTGTAACAGCCGGGAATCGAACCCTGGTCTCCCACGTGGAAAGCCTATATCTTAACCACTAAGCCAATGCACCAGCCTATGGCTCAGGGGAGATATGAGACTTTTGAGGTCATCAGGCTGAGTCTGTGAGCCACTGCTATACAATAGCCTTCAGTTAATACACCTCTACATGTTCAAATCCCTGTTCTCCTATAGCTTAATGCTGGAGTTTTTCAACTTTACTAACTGAAGGCTAACACACACAAGTACCAGGAGACGTTGACTGTTTGTGTCTGACTGATGTGACTGATGTGAAGTGATCTTTTGTTCGTTAGCCTTCAGTTAGTAAAGTTAAAATAACACAGAATCATATTAATCAGATGTTTCTTAGCACTGTTGAGGTCTTCTTTTGTTTGTTAGTGTAACAGCCGGGAATCGAACCCTGGTCTCCCACGTGTCTCCACCAGGACAGGTCAGGTTGTGGCCTCCTGGTGGTGCTATAATAGGCCAATGTGAAAAGGGTGCCATGTGTTCTTTGATGGCAATTGGATGATTTGAGGCATTTTGTTCCAAATGTGTTTTGCAAAAAATGTGTTTTGCAAAAATCAACCTGTTGGTGGCGCTATAACAGGCCAATGTGAAAAGGGTGGGATATATTCCTCAGCCTAGTAAGAAATTGCGTTCATGGCCCAGGCCGTAGCGTAACGGTCTGGGCACCGGACTGGTAATCCAGTCGCAGTGTGCCGCGGGTTCGACTCCCGGACCCGACACGGCCCTTACTGCATGTCTTCCCCCATCTCTCTCCCGTTTCCTGTCAGCCTACTGTCTGTCCCTTCAAAAATCAATAAAAGGCGTAAGCCGCAAAAAAATATCTTAAAAAAAAAAAAAGAAAAGAAATTGCGTTCATGATTTGAGGCTTTTGTTCAAAACAGGGCAATCTTTCAAACTTTGAAAGCCAATTATAGCTAATTAGGATGGAATATGAAATATCGGACAGATCCGACTTGAGCACATGACTATAGAGATACTGTGTAACGATTTGTGAGATTTTTGGACAGAATCTGGAGGGGTAAAATAAAAAAATGTGTTTTACAAAAGTCGGCCTCCTGGTGGCGCTATAAAAGGCAGATGCGGAAAATGCAGGTTAAAGGTTTGTCCTTGGCCTCTAGGGAGTGTGCATGCAACGTTTCACGCAGATCGGTGCAGTTTTAGGTAAATATGTGAAAAGCTGCCTCATGGTGGCACTATAACAGGCCGTTCTGGAAAATGTGGGGCAGAGGTTCACATTATAAATGTCTCAATACTATACTATACTATACTATATTTCTAAAACTAGGACACATTTCAAAGATTCCTTTTCAGGCAAAAATGTCCACCGTAAGATGAACCGAATAGATAATGACAGAAGAGCCAGAGACTTCAGAGGTTCATAAACATTCAAACGTCTAGAGATAAACAGCAAAAGAAACAATAGACAAATCTCCTGTTATTTTATTTTTGTATCAATGTTACTCAAAGTGAACAGCAGACTGCAATGTGGCAGGTAGCAAGTAGATCAGTGACTTAGCACAGTGGATGCATGATCTGGAGGTTGTGGGTTCAAACCCCACTAAAATCTTTACTTGCCAAAATCTGCCATTGAGCCCCATTGTAAATTTGAAAGCACTATATTTCTAAAACTATGAAACATTTCAAAGATTCCTTTTCAGGCAAACATGTCCACCGTAAGATGAACCTAAATAGGTTTGAATGGGGTTTCTAGGTGTAAGTATGTAGGACTAGTAGCCTGCCAAAGTTTGTGCTATTGCCATTGAGAATACATTGGGCGTTTAAGTTAAATAACTCAGAAACTACAAAACGACATACTATAGTACAGGGTTCCCCAATTAGTGGCACACGGCCATCTGCGGCCCACGGAGCGCCCCCTTGTGGCCCCTGGAAGAATTTCAACTGAACTGGGGGGTCCTTTTCAAATGGGGTCTTGCCCTGAAAATTAATTTACAGGGCAAGACCTCGACCTCGCGCATGCCGACTCGGCCCCCAGCCTGGTACCCTAGTCAAAATATGTCCCTTGAGGAAAATGAATTGGGGAACCCTGCTATAGTCCATGGTTTTGGACGGGGAAAAAAAAGTCATATTAATTTTCATGATTTTGGGACACTATGTCAGAGCCAGGACTTGAACCTGGGGCCTCCTGATTCCCAGGCAGGCTCTGTACCCAGTGAGCCACTGTGCATGCTGTTCTCAAAAGTCTGAATAGATAATGACAGAAGAGCCAGAGACTTGTTTCCATTGTGGTTCATAAACATTCAAAATGTCTAGAGATAAAGCCTAGGCTAAAACACAAAGTGATACAGTAGATGAAAGTTGTTATTATTTGGCACACACAGTAGCTGTGTCATCCTGCTTCTGTCCATGAAGGCCAAGATGTCAGTCACACTGTCTTGGAAGACATCTGAAACTGGAGAGGCAAGAGAACTGTCAGTCAGTTTAACGAGGGACTTACAGTGTTTCAGTCTACACTACTTTAACCACACGTACCATGATATCCCTATTTTGGGCTTGTCCTATTAAACGAACATTCAGTGAAAATAGCAGATCTACGTGCTCCAACGTGTCACGTTGTGAGCCTGTAGAGCTTGGGAAAAGTACTCACATTTCTTACTTGAGTAAAAGTACAAGCGTATGTCCCACAATGTCCCAGTTCACAAGTGTTCTATGTATATATGTATATATATATATATATATATATATATATATATTAGGGCTGTCAATCGATTAAAATATTTAATCTGATTAATCGCATGATTGTCCATAGTTAACTGTGATTAATCACAAATTAATCGCATATTTTTTATCCGTTCTAAATATACCTTAAATCAGTGGTTTTCAAGATTTTTCATATCAAGGTCCATTATTTATTCTGCATTTGAGCCACGGACCACCATTTGATGACATTTAGCCTTCCAGACCCAAACTAAAGAACTGTATTGATGTTGGCCAATGGTACCATTACGAGAGATAACAGGCCATGTTGATCAAAATAACATGTTTTCTAAGTTTTCTAATTGTGTAGACTTAAATTAACTTAAGTAATGCAGCTGTTTAACAATTATTCAACTCTTCAGTGTAAAATTGCCATGCATCTCTCAACCATTCTGTCAAACTTCACAGTGCGTTAATCGCGCGTTAAAAAAAAAGTGCCGTTAAAAGGATTGTGAGTTAACTAGTTAATAGTGCGTTAACTTTGACAGCCCTAATATATATATATATATATATATATATATATATATATATATATATGTAGTACAAATACAAAAATAGTAATACCTCAAAATTGTACTTACAGTATTTGAGTAATTTACTTAGATCATGCTTAACACCACTGCTGTTGAGGGCAAATTTGTTTGAGCCACTTGTGAACTGAGGTCAAATATATTCAAATATCATCTCCCCCTGTGATCCCCCATCTCCCTCTGCACAGCTTCACTTACAGTTTGTCTCTCAATAATAAGCATTTAACACATTTTTGATAGCTTTTCCAAGTTAACCATTTATGACTAGATCAGGTCTTTGTTACAAAGACTGCCTCTGCAAACCCAGCCCTAGCGTCATGGCAACAACAGGCCATTTGTTGGGGACCAGGCAGCGGAGTCTGCTGCTCTCAGTTTTCTCTCATCATTTGTGCTCAGATAACAGTGTCCGATATAGTCTTGTCTTGTGTCTGTGACACACGTGTTGTGTACTCTAACTAACTAGATTGCTTGCTCTTATGCTTTGGTTTCACTGGATGTTACACAAGACTCTTCCATGGCCATATTCTGTCATCTACCTTTGTCAATCTTTCTGTTCAACCGAATAGTCAGACTCTGTGATCCTAATAAACGCCCAGAAGGTGGAATACTCATTTACTTATTATGGTTGAGTTTCCCATAGCTGATGCTTGATGTGTCTCAAAACTGTTGAAATGGAGACAAAACTGTTTGTGCTTCCAGTTCAACTCTGCTGCAGAGTCAATCAAACAAAAGCTATGGGAAAATAGGATACTGGACTTCTGGACTGGCACTACTGTTTTATGTAGAGAGACTGTAGTTAAAATGGCAAGTGTGAGTTGAGGTGTAGGTTGTTGTTCCCACATTGCTCACCGTTATTGTACCTTGTCTGTCCTAGGCGAGAGGACACATGGTCGCAGCTGGCTGTGTCTGCTACCAGCTGACATGAAGCTGTGGCCTGCAGAAGATGAGCCATCTGGAGGAGAGAGAACATTTGCTGTCATAGAGTTGGAGAAATACCGTCTGCAGGCTGTTATTTACAGAAGCACATACAGTATGTGGGTTAGTGACAAGATGACAAAAAAAATCTTTACATTTTTAAAGGCAGGTGTATTTTAAACACAGGTTTGAGGGTTTTTTTTATCCCACAAATGTTATAGTGTGACACCTTTTTGTTCTAGGTATATACACACACAATGCTCTATAGTCATTCCCCATGTCTCCTCATAGTCCTTCAGTCCTTGTCATAGTCCTGGCACTCCACGCCAAGCTAGTCAGCTCTACGTAGGAAATGATGATGACCTCCATCTGTTTTCCCACTAGGAAGACTCCCACATAGAAGTCCCATTAAAGCACCATTTGCACCATGCTTCATTTACAATAGCCCTCATTCACTATGGAGCCGAGCATTAATACCACACTTCATTTACGACATTCAATTTGGACCGGGGTCTAACTACTGCACTAACACTGATGTCTATTAGACAGGATGAAGTGGGTGAGCGAACATACTGTACATGATTCTGAGAGGTCAGTTTGATTTAGCTTTCACCTGCTTCTTTGATATTACGTTAAGAAAGGTTGAAGTATTTGGTGCAAGGTCTGACACGCTTGGCCTGCATGGTTTGTAGTGTGTGTGTGTGTGTGTGTGTGTGTGTGTGTGTGTGTGTGTGTGTGTGTGTGTGTGTGTGTGTGCGTGCGTGCATGCATGTTCATACAAGTGTGTACCTGAGCCTGTGGAGAATGAAGCGACTACTTCCAACTGACTCTGTCTTTTCAGCAGCACTTCCTCTCTCTTCAGAGCTGCCATGTACTTGGAGTACGACCAAGACATCTGAAGGAACGCATAACGAAAATCATTATATGCTTGGATTACTCTCTCCTTTTCCAATACTGGCTGGTCAGAGGTGGCCGTGAAATCATCTATAGTGATACCTCATCTTCATCACTGTATTCCTCCTCATCAAAAGTGCACACGGTGCTTTGGCACAGCTGTATAAAATCCTCACCTGCTGTGTAGGAGAATATATCACTCTGCTCTGTTCCCTCGTCAACTTGTCCTCCTGTTCCACGTCATCCCCCTCTACTTCTTCCTCTTGTGTCTCCATCTCATCCTGCACTACAGACGGTGATAGAATCTTATGATCATTCCATGGAAAACCATGAAAAATGGCATACTGTATCTGTATGTCATCGAAAAGCATGATTTTCATCCTTTCCAGGCCCCCCCGCCCAATATTTGGAGCACGCCGAATCGAATGGTGTAGGTCTCGATTTTTTCCGACCTTTAGAAAGCGGTTCAATCAAGAATAGAAATATTCATGGTTTTGGAAAACCAATGACTATAGTACAGTAGGTCGTCGAAAAGCATGATTTTCATCTTTTACTTTTACTTTTGTTTTGACCACTTTCCCCCACTATTCGGAGCACGCCGAATCGAATGGTGTAGGTCTCGATTATTTCCCCAACCTTTAGAAAGTGGTTAAATTCTAAATTAAGTTTCACTAATCATGCTGTGTTATCAATACACGTTGTAATCAAATTCATATTTTATCATATTTTCACATTCAAAATTCAGACATTTTAAATGTTATACATCCATATAAAGCCATTTGCCAGGTGTGTGTTTGTTGACCTGTTGTTCCTTCGTCCTCCGCCTCTGCAACCTGGCTCTGTGTTTCACTCTCAGCTCCTCCAGCAGTGGCAGGAGCTGCTCCTCCTTCACACTGCTCCTCAAAGTCTGGAACTGAGGCCACAGCTTCAGCAACTCACTGAACACCGACATCTGGACGGACACGGACACACGGACACACACACACACACACACACACACACACACACACACACACACACACACACACACACACACACACACAGAGAGAGAGATGGGTATGCACGCACTCATTGTCACACAGACAAACGCGCACACAAGTCATGTCCTACTGTTGTCCATCATTTAACTACACTAACACTATCGCTCCACCACGCTGACATGCATATATCTTCTTAATGCGCTTTATTTATGTGAGGGTCACACAGCTTCTTAAGCTTTCACTCCTACTCATTATGAATTCTATAGTTTTAAATTACTTATCAGTTTGTTTTGTCCACATTTCAACTCTGAGTGAACACCCTCTAGCCTGATGTATACTGTACTTGAAGATCTCCAAGCTTACAATGCATTGCGCTGTGATGCGTTGCATGGCCATAGAGATAAATGAACACACGGGCACACCTGTGCCTCTCTGAAGATGTAAGGGCCAAGCTCCTTGCGTTTGTGCAGTATCCGCTGGGCCTGTTCAGGAGGAATGTCAATCTGGACCAAAGGGGGCACGGAGGAGTTGATGAAACAGCTAATGATGGTGGAGATCTTCTGCTGGATGGTGGCCTCGTCACTGTGGGAGTGACACAGGTCCTGTTGGAAGAGAACAGAGAGAATTGTATAATTTAGCCAGCATGTTGTCACATGACTTTTATGTCAAGATCACCCTTTTTAAAGCTTACTGTACACCACTGACTGTATACTGCCCACTTGTGGTACAGCTACAGTGAAGGGAAATATAATACATATAATGATGCTCTCAGAATCCTGCTGACTCAGTGCTGAGGCTCCCAGGGTGGACAAGCGCCAATTGTTTGTGAACATTAGTGTAACTTCCCACTAGGGCATTCACTTCTAGTAATTCTTACTTTACTAATTCTTACGTTTAACTACCTATTATGTAAAACAAAATATATATATATATATATTTCTTTTGTGTGGAAATAAATATTTCTACATTTAAAAACTGTGTACATTGGTGACTATAATTATAATCTACCCCCCCCCCCCATTTAACTATAACTAAGAAGAGCAGCATTATGTACTATTATGTACTAGTTTTCTGAGACATTGGAGTCTGTATGGTTTTAGAAGTGATGAAGACTGCACCTTGTGTTCAAAGAAGTTAACAACCCACACATTATCAGTGTCCTGCCATTTGCTATACAGCACATGTATATACACTTGAAAACGCAAATCCGTCACAGCCATGGTTATTTGTTTTTGTAAAATATAAATAGAATATGCTTATTCCGATATTAAGGAGTACAAAGGCCAGTGACATTACAACCAGCCAACCATCTAGGATCCTAGATCAGTGAATTGTGGAGAGACGGACTGCTTCCACAGACATGTGCTGTATTAGGAGGCCCGGCTTGACTGGATCAATATTGCGGCCGTGATAACACATCATTCATCTCTAGGTAAATCCATGTACTGTGTACCGAACAGTATGGGTTGGGAACAGTCGGTAGTGAACCAGGCCGGGCGGAGATCTGTGCTCTGAGGTGTGCATATTTCTAGTTCAGTATCATTTCATAGTAATATATGATCTGTCCATAGTTAATACAGTCCATAGTTAATCCAGCTCAATGCAATCCATTGTTTTGTCGTCTCTTGTATTTAACAGATGAATAGGCTTAGATGTAAATACAATTACCGTTCCTACAATGACATGAACCATGAAATAAACAGCATGGTCACACATACAGTAGGCTACATCAATCCTTCACATCAATTCTTCAATCACCTTCTTACCTTGTACCTCTGGACCTCCAGCCAGAACAACACATCGTTCTCCAGGAAGTCTCCCTTCAGAGAGACGAAGCGTTGGAACTGGTGGCACGTGACGGGGTTGTGCAGGACCTGTCTGAATAGCAGAATCTCCTTGGATGAACTCATCCACAGCCCCTCGGCCTGCTGGGATATGGGGAGATGCTGCATGATGAAAGTCATTTAGAATCGGTCAAATTCATCCCATCATTAAGACATTTTTGTTCACAAATTGTAAATTCAAATAAGATATTTCTTTATTTGGTTGTGAGTTTTCTGATAACCTGTTAATTGCCTGTATTAACATAATAACATTTCAGAAAAAGAAAGAAAGAAAACGTGAATGCAGACTACATGTTCCCGTAGAGAGTATGAAAGGCTCATGTTTTTTATCATAGTTCAGCTATAAAGGCAGGATGGGGGTCATGGGAACAGAGCTTAGTGGAACACATTCTAAAGGCCATTAAAGGCATGTTAGCAATAGCGATGCTTTAATCCTGTTTATCCTGGAACGAATTTAGGAAAACTAACAGCAATTCCAAAGTGACGTTTGACAGATTCAGTGCATCAAGCCAAGTTGTGAAGTAAATCACACACACTTTTCAGTCCAGGAAATGGCTCATTTTTCTCTGTTCAAAATAACCGGCTTCCAAAGAGGATTTCACCTTACCTTCCAGGCTTCTCTCCTTCTGCTTCGCCCGTAGCTCTGCTTGTCTGCTGCCTGGAGCTGGAACACACACACATGCACACACAGGGGTCAACAGTCAAGACACCGAGTAATCTAGGGTTACGCGGGGACACTCAACACCTCTCAAGCCTCTCTGTTGCACTCGATGTCGAAAGCCCACTACTAGGTTGTGTTCTTTCTATCCTCTGCTCCTTCTCAAGAGGACATGTACCCCTTTGTCTAAGCCTCCAGGGCGATCTCTCTCACCTCTGCCTTCCTCTCCTCTCTCTGTGTAACGCTAAACTTCATCTACCTCTCATTTGCCTCTCATTACCTAATGAATGAGAGGATCTGTGTCCTGACAAGCTGAACTCGATAACATAATGAGGCGCAGCAGATGAGTTTGTGGTTCGTGTGTTAACACCTGATGACTCCAGAGCAGAGAACGCTTTGACAATGCTGGTATTTTATGGTTTCTCATATAGCAGCCTCATTCACGCTTCCCTGACTCCAAAGCACTGGCCTGTCTAAATGCCTGGAAGGATTCTGAGAGAATGAGTAATGACTTAAAATGCAAACTCTTGACCACAGTGTTTTGGTACACTGTTGTTCTTCTGTTATTAAAATCTAAGTCTGTTCTACTGACAGCAAACACCACTGAGGAAGGCCTGCAGGAGCCGAAACATATCTGTTTGTCAGACTGTAAATTAAAAGCGCAAACATTTATTCTGTGAGTGCGGTCTGTTTCTTAAGACTGTTCTTCTCCATTAAAAAAACACTGACTTTGACTCTGATACACATTAACATGATATTCCATATCTTCTTGAGTTCTTGGCCACCCCATGTCTGACCATCGTGCTTGCATAGAAGACATTGTGTGCATACAGTATATCCATATATTCTGTAGTTGATTTATTTGTGGCTTAGATAAATCAACAACAATGTATGGAGATGTGCATCTGAGAATAACCCACTGTTTAGCTCCCCATGGCAATTACCTTTCAATAATACTGACTTACTTTACATGCTCACTACTAAACAAGTTGTTTTCATCAAAGTATCTAGCTGATGTTTTTACCTGTTCAACTAAACACTATACACAGAATATAGCTGAGAAACACAAATGAGGAACAATATTATCAGAATTGCTGCTATGTATTCATCAAATGCTTTTCTACCAATATTTTACTTAAATAACTTAAACTTAAAAACGAATCCACCTAAACCAAAAAGCATTAGGAAAACATATCCAAATTATCTGTCTGCTATTCAGTATTCCAAATAGAACCCATACATTTAATGTGTTAGAATGTTATCAAACATGTTCCAAAAGTGAAACTATGTGGCTGCATGGAACCATATCTAGAACTAGAAAAAGTGCCCTTCTGGGCACAGGTCTCCACCAGGTTATCCACAGATCCGTGCAGTTAGAGGTAAAAACACTTTTCGGCCAGTTATAGCGCCACCTTGAGGCTGAGTTGAAATTGTTCATGTGGCATTTCGTCCTCGGCCTAGTGGGAATGTGCGTGCACAATTTCACGGAAATCACGCGATGTGTTCATGATTTGCAGCATTTTGTTTGAAACTGAGCACTCCTGTGAACTTTGGAAGCCAATCTTAACCAATCAGGATGGAGTCTGAGAAATCTGAAAGACCCGTTTCGTTGAATGGCTCTAGAGAAAGCGGCCTCCTGGTGGCGCTATAACAGGCCGTTCTGGAAAGTTTGGGGCAGAGGTTCATGGTTGGCATCCAGGGAGTGTGTGTGCAAAATTTGGCGTCGACCGGGTTAACGGTGGCTGAGATTAGCTGGTCACGGACGGACGGACACACGGACACACGGACACACGGACGGACGGACGGACGGAGTGCAAAACATACTCTCCCCATGCCTTCGGCTGGTGGAGACAAACATGTCTAGAAGCCTAAAACAAACCTTCTGTCTCTCTGTGAACTCTGCTGTAGCCAAGAACAGAGGAAGCCATGTCTTCTCAATATGTCTCCTAACAATATCCTGGATCTCCACCACGACAGAGTTGGAGAGACGTTCGTGTTTTAAGCGCTCAGGTCCACCTGCCAGGCACATTATCTGCATACAGTAGACATACATACTGTAATACACATGTAAACACAAATATGAAGAATCAGAGATGGAATAGAGAAGTTTTAGATGGGCTTGGTTGCGCGAGCGTTTGCGTGCATGCGTGTGTGTGCTGTAAATACTGTAAATGTGAAAGATGTGAGGATGATGGGGTGGAGACAGCATTGGTCTGACGGCTCTAAACCACAATAAGAACATATACAGAGGTCTGGTATCCCTGGGGGACGGCTCTAAACCACAATAAGAACATATACAGTATGGGGGAAGGCTGCTCACAGCAGGAGATTCTCTCTCCTGACTCCTGCTGGGCTTTCTGTCACTCTGTTCTCTCCGTCCCTCTGGTCGCTTTCTCTCTAATGTCTCCCTATTTCAGTTATTTTTTCTCTCACATCTCTCACGCACACGCACGTTCACACGCACACACACGCACCATGCACGCACGCACCATGCACGCACGCACGCACGCACACACGCACGCACGCACGCACGCACACACCAGACCAAATGAGAACCAGTCATGGCACATGAGTGGGTGAGTCTGCAGATGAAAGGGGGCCAATCTGTGACTGAATGACTGATTGATTGAGAGAGGGAAGGTCCAAGGCGGTAAAGCTGTCAGTCTCTCTACACGCCTCACGCAGACAGGAACCCAGACAGAGATGCAAGAGTCACAGAGCCACATCCAATTTACAGAAACCCCCCAGTCTTTGGTATTTATGCTACGTTAGAATGTAGAGTAGAGTAGCATGAGGGATTCACAGTCAAATCCAGCATGTAGGCCTACAGTTATTTCAGTGTAAATGTTTTACTTTAACGGTAATTTTTTCCAAGTTAAATCAACACTCTGGATTTTACTGTGGAAGAGAGAGCAAGGGGGTGAAATACAGTACTGTCGGTCTTAAGTTCAAAGTTGAACCCATGATGTCACAAGTACATCATCTAAGCCCACCGCAGGAACGCCCTCTGATCAGCGTTGGTGAATAGTCATTTGGCTGTTATGTATCAAGTCTGATGCATCAGATATTTCCATGACATTAGAAAAGCTCTGTGGCGACCAGCTCAGCTACAGACAATTGAAAGAAAAAACAGAAAAAAAACAGGAAGTCTGTACTGCTCGTTCCAAGCCCATGGCCAGTGGCCCCCTGTCGTAATACTAGAACCTAGAAACCTAATCTCCATCTATAAATGTCAGGAGAGATTTCATCCAACTGTCATTGTTACTGGAGCCAATCGACGCTGTCCTCCTGATCCAAACCACAGTCATCTCACTCTAACTCTAAGCAGCTTTATCATCCTCCATCTTCTACCATCACACTGCTGTCACAGCTGTCAGCAGGCAGTCTGCAGGACACCACAGATAGATGAGTGGTACGCCTTTCAGAGCCACAGTCCCCTCAACTTGTCAATCTCAAATGCATAACGGATTCTAAATATCAACGTATGTGAGCTCGTGTTCTGATGCCTACGGCTCATGCGCTTTCAAGTGTTTCGCGATGATTTTAATTCAATGGAAGCTTAAAATTGTAATCACTGAACCAAAGATTTTAAGAAGAAAAAAAGAATCTTCTAAATAATGTGTGGACTTACATGCTCTTGTTGCTCTGCTGAAGCAGGGCTGTTGGGGCCAAAGAAGTACTTTCTGTCGAGGTATTTGGTTGTGATGGAAGAGGACTTCTCCAGCCTGACATCTTTATTCTTCTGGGGAGTCCTTCTGTACTGATCTAGGTCCAGCCAACAACTCAAGTGGACACTGAATGGAATCACATTCAAAAGACAAACACACAAACTGCAATATGCATGACATGGACAGATGATATTGCGCACTCACGCACGCACGCACACACGGATATAGCTGAAGGAACGTTATAACATTAACTCATGCTTGGTGGATGTTTTTGTTTTTGTGTCGTGAAGCCCAAAGCAACACACTTTGTGTGACCTTAAACCAGTGTGTACAGTATGCACTCTGGACATCAATTATTTCCCCACCTGGCGTCGTGTTCCTGCAGGAAGGACCGGAAGTGCTGGATCTCATGGCGATGACGGAGTAAGGAACCCAGGCGGTAACCATGGTATCGCGGCGACACATTCAACCAAGCATTAGTATGTCCCTCTGAGGGCGTAGCGGGACGTGATGGAGGTGGGGTAGACTTACACCGATCCACCTGTCCAGACAGAGAAAGAGGAGAGGAGGATGAGAGATCGTACAGAGAGATAAGGACTGAGACGAAACAGAGACGGAGTGGAAAGTGTCAGCCTAAAGGCAAAACCAGAGGCCAACGGCAAAAATAAGCAGAATCCTTGGTTGATCTGACCTGTCTCAGTCTGAGCTCTGACTCCGCACGCAGGCTCTGAAGCTCTCTGTACTCCTCACTGTCCACCCGACGCATCTCCTCCTGGACAGTCACCTGTAGTAAGCACAGACCCCCCCCACACACACACACACACACAAAATCAGAAAGACGTTCACCACACCCAGATGAGGAAACCCAAGCTCAAACACAATGTAAACACCTCATTCTCTTTTTATTTTCACACATATGTCACACATCAAAATCAAATCAATGGGACCGAGTCAGGTATCAGCAGACATTTCATCACTTTCTCTGCTTTATTCTTTCTCCTCTGTTCTTAATAGGTTGGATATGGAAATATTCTCGTGCCAAAAAAAAGTTCTGTTCAATATACTAGTTTTGGAGGAAAATCCATTAGTTAAATTGCAAGTGAACAGCACCCCCCAGCCCTGGGCTGAGCTCCAGTACCCTGTGGTAGAACTCTCCATCTCTGGAGATCAGCTGCGTCCATGGCTCCAGGAGGAGGACCAGGATCTGCTCCTCAACCTCGTCAAACAGCTCCTCAAACGCCGGCGTCAGACGTCCGTACACCTCCCTCCTCGTCTCCTCATCTGTCCCGACACTCCTACTGGCTGAGCTGCACAGATAGGTGGAGTAAAGGATCTGTGGGGAGGGAGAGGAGAGGAGAGATGGCGAGGAAGAGGGGAGAGAGAAACGAGAGGAGAAATCGTTAAACTTTCAGAAACTTATCATCATTCATCACTAGCATCATCATCGTGTTCTCTATTATGATTACCATCATTATCATCATCATCTTCTTCCTGCTTTTCATGTTCTCATAAATCACGTCATCATCCCAATCCACACTATTGACCAGCTCTCATCACTGAGGCCATCATGCCACAGCAACATCACTCTTGGCCACGTCGCACTGGAAAAAGAGATACTCCTCTCCCGTGTGATTACCCTGTTTAAATAAAAGGTTAAACGGAGGAAAATATATTCCACTGAGAGTGTGAAGTATTCTGGATAGGCCCGTTTTCTTCCGTGGTCCAGTTCTAACCAGACGAGGTGGTTCTGGGTCGCTGAACTGGTGGGATCCTGGGGGGTCTGACTCACTTGTTTTTGTGGGCACTTTGTGAGGGGTACAGTGAGTGGCCAGCCAGCCAGAGAATGATTGAGGTTAGCTATGCATGAGCATGTGCATGTTTAGTGTGTGTGGGCATAAAGTGGGGGTCCCTGGCTTTACTATGGTGGGTATATGAGAAAGATTAGATTATTTGTGTGTTAGAGTGCCAAGACCGTCACTCAAACACAAAACAGTCGGTGCCAACCCTCTCTCTCTGTTACACACACGCTCCCTTGGCCAGCGGGGTACAGTATGACAGTAGTGTTAATGATGTCTATGGAACAGCTTATGCTGTAACTCTTTACAAATCAACTTTGACTTACTGGAGGCTGGAGCTGATTGTGTCTCTTGAGATGTGACTGTACCACAACTGTGTGTGTGTGTGTGTGTGTGTGTGTGTGTGTGTGTGTGTGTGTGTGTGTGTGTGTGTGTGTGTGTGTGTGTGTGTGTGTGTGTGTGTGTGTGTGTGTGTGTGTGTGTGTGTGTGTCTCTGTCTGTCCGTCCGTCCGTCTGTCTGTCTCAACATGTGACTGAGCAACTGACCTGTGCTTGTCGTTGTACTCTGTAAGGGTCCAGTCCGTCCTGATAAAATAAGTGATGGTATTGTTGTAGGTCAATCCACAGGTTCACAGCATTCTCCCAAAGCTGAGACAGCAGGAGAGATAAACACGTCACAAGAGGTTTATGATTGGCATCATCACCACAGAAACATATTCCTTGTCAGCTGTAAACAATGTGATTAACAGACCATTTTTGTATTTTATTTAACCTTTAACCAGGCTGGACACTTGATTGGTTTTCTGGACCCACTGAAAACTGAAAACTCTCTAATACGTTTTTCCCAGAGATTTACAAAAATATTTATATCAATTATTCTATGCCTAGCCTTCAGCCATCCAGGATCCTGGTGAATCATGACCATAAAACCTTTGATTCTGTGAAATGGCAGATTTCATTATAATGATATACTACATTTAACAGGGTTCCCACACATTTTTTCCAATGAAATTTCAAAACTTTTCCAAGATATTTAACCCAATTTCCAGGACTGTATAACAATCAGTCAGTGCAATTTGCTCTCACCGTTCCACTCATGCCCTGCAGCTGCACAGGTTGGTGTCACATGACAAAGGAACAGATCTACAAGATACGCAACTACGCATCATGCTGAAGTGAACTGTGAGCTTGTAGATCTGTTCTTTTTGTCATGCCCTATACATTACGCAGCCCGTTTGAAGAAAAAAACTACTTTTCTTACATATTTAGTGTAAAAATATATTCGAAATGCTGTCCCAAAAATTGCATAGTCAAATATATTTTCCAAGACCCTTAATACAATTCCAGGACCTTTGATCTATTTCAAAACCTATCCAGTACAGGAAAAAGTTATTTCTCATTTCAAACCTTTTCAAGGAATTTCATGACCATGGGAACCCCTGATTTAATAAATACCCTTTCACAGAATCAAAGGTTTTATGGTCATGGCTCACCACGATCCTGGATGGCTTGATTCTAGGCTTAAAAGAATTGATATAAATATTTTTGTAAATCTCTATGGGAAAAAAAAATGAATGGCAGATTTGTCAGTGGGTCCAGAACACCACGCCCACTGCTATGCTCTCTAGTAGGATGTGGTGCCGAGGTGATGTTGTTCTTTACAAACAACATAACTTCAGTTTAGAAGTGTGAGATCCTAAGTGTGAGATCCTAAGTTTAGAAGTGTGAGATTCTAATTAGCAAAAGGATTATAAGAGGATGTGTCTTTGACGGCATGTTACATTACTTAAAATTGATTAGCTGTAAAACAATCATAATTTAGCTGCTACTGGACCTGGTTTCCAGAACCTTCACAGAACTGTGTGAAGAATAAACCCGCCCTAGAGTCAACATGAAGAGCCTGTAGCATCCTCTCCATTCTTCTGCTCCCAAACACTGGACTAGGACTGCTGCTGAAATAGGACTGAGGACACAAACACAGAAAAAGAAAGAGCAATAAACGCGTGCACACATGATAGGACACTAAAGGACCATATCATTGGTCTGGCTTCATATTGAGCCCAAATTACTTCTTAATGGCAGCATGCTGTGGAAAATGGTCAGCAGTAATTTACAGTGTACCGTGAGTCATAGTCGATGACGGGCTAATCATGCCAGGCCTGAATATCTACCATACAATAATGCACACTATGCAAATACCAGAGATTTGGCATTGTATAGAATGAAAGATATGTTCACCATAGTTTGTTTCAGTAAAAAAAAAAACAATTGCTTCAAGACACTTTTCAGTTGTAATGCAAGAAAATTGTATAGCCCATTGCATACACAAAGGCTACACAGTTGGATACACAGATAGTCTTCCTACGGGTGTCTGAGCAGCTCTAGGCAGGCAGGTGTCCGGTCGAAGAGGAGGCAGGGTTATACAGCGGGGGTGTGGGTCTATCCCTGATGGAGGTCTCAAGTGTCTCTCAGCCCACAGGCCCAGCTGAGAGGATTCACCTCCATGGTCTTCCAGAATACACTGAGAGGTCCAGAACCTGGGAGCCCTGTCAGTTATATATGTTTCACGTTATGTGAGATTATGATGCAGTCTGCCATATAAACACAATTATTTATACACATCATGAACTAAGCCCTTGTTCTCTGATTCTCACCAGTAGGAGAGTAGAGCCTCAGTGAGGCAGGGCTGAATGAGGTGTAGTTTCCCCTCTGTCCAGCAGGGGGTGGTAGCCAGCCCCAGTCTGGAGAGCAGCTCCATACTCAGACTGCTTGAACCACCACCAAGCAGGTACCGGCTCCTCATCAGGACCACATGTCTGATGATTCACACATAGATTCATATTAGTCATATCTAATATATATATTATCACACCAGTAGTCACATTATCTTTCATTATATCAGTCTTATGTCTTAATATAAACAAAAACTATTGACAGATGTTAAAGTTAGACTTAACAGCTGACCCCAGCCTTTATTAAATATTTTATACCAGAATATAGACAGGAGGCATCACACTGACTTGAGGCTGTCAGATTTTGCATAGTGTCGTATTGTTATGGTATGTCATAATGAAACAGAAAACAAGTCTAGCTCATTTCACTCTCCCAGTGTGTGTGTGTGTGTGTGTGTGTGTGTGTGTGTGTGTGTGTGTGTGTGTGTGTGTGTGTGTGTGTGTGTGTGTGTGTGTCCTCTACCTGTTGTTCTTCTCCCAGTGTCTCATGGTTCTTAGCCGTTCTATATCCATCCAGAGGTTTAGAAGCCTCTCTCCCGGTGATCCCCATAAAAACTCCTTGAACTCATCCCAGCCCTGTCTACTGCCATGGTACCAACTATCAAGGAAATGTCCTTGGTCTGCGGTTGTAGTCTTCTCCGCCATTTTCTTGTCACCAATCTCCATTATTTCTTCATCGCCCCTTTTGTCCTCTACTTGTACATCTCTGTCCATTTCATCACCCTGTGTGTTTCTGTAAATAGCAGCTGAATGGATGCAATCTTCACTTTGACAGGACTCATCGTCAGTGTATGCGCAAGTGTTCATCTGGTCTCCTGGCTGACTGTTTATTCTGTCCAACTGTGTCAACACCTCTCCAATCACATTTTTGACCAACTCTGCTGCCATGTTTTCAATAGGAATGCCAGAGGATTCAGACCTCTGAGCATTGGAGTAATTCAAACATTTATCTTCCGTGATGATAGCTGGTGGTTTTGTGGGAGTAACTACCTGTTGTGGACTCTGGTGTCGCTGTGTTTTCTCTGAGTTAAGGTGATTAGGTGTGGAAGAGGAGGTACAGTAGAGGCTACATGGACCCTCTTCTCCAGGGAAGCAGGATACACTTACGCATGCTGGATGGAGATCCATCCTGCATCCTTCTCCTGAGAGTGAGGACATCCTCGTAGACTCTGCTCCGTGAAGGAGGACATGGGCATGTCAATAAATTAAAATGTTTTAAAAAATCATAGATTTTTCAACATAGGGGTATATACATACAGAACTTGTTTGAAAACGTATACCATTTTTTGGTGGAACGTCTTCTTCGGAGCAGGTCAGGGCTGGTGTTATATTCTCATTGGTCAACTTGGAGGGAGAAAAAGGTTTTGAGAATGAACTGGTGCTTTCAAATAAGCTGCCATACCTCTTCTGAATACAAAGGTTTGGCTTCCACAGAGACAGCAGCTTGGCTAGCCTAGGAAAGATGGGATAGAACAGACATAGTCAGATTCAACAGACGTGTGCAGTGTGCCACCAATCACACAATGAATACATTATTTTTTATTTTTTTGCAAAGAGATTTGGTGAAGGAGGACACAGGGATGTGTCATAGTATTGACCACTGTGGTACTTCGGTCAAAGTAGTATAAAGGGTTTAAGTGGTTAAAGATACAAGTTAACTTGTAACCTAATCTGAAACAGGTGTGGCCCAAAGGGGGGGGAATTATTAGAGACAGACTATACTTCTATAGGTACATCCTAGTCAAATGTATCAAATAAATGTTTATCTATACAGTATGTAGGTGACATACAATTAGTGCATAATTGAAGTTAGAACATGACAATGTGTGCAATCAACTTTTTCTTAAACAGACTGTTGCTATGGTTACTGATAAGAATTAGACACGGCATGTGATATAATTTAACATGATTTACAGCATGATTAGCAACTTTACACTGCATAATAAGAGGTAAGGAACACTGTAAAGAAGATGTCTGTGCACACTTGAAATACCTGTATTCAAAGTAGCAGTCACTTTGAAGGAATAATGGGAATCTTTCTTTCATGATCCATTGCAATCCTTGCTCCTTGTCCAAGCACTGCAAAAGTCAGGGAGAATACAAGGGCTCTTGTCAAACCAAGTTTCCAAAACTTCCAAAACTACATGGATAAACAAATGTGGAACTCAAGCCACGTACACAGGCAGTGTAATGGTTGTCTACTAGGAGACTTCTGGCCAGCACTGTGGGGTCATCAGTTGGAAGGTGTGATTTACTCTGTAGGAAGACTGATCTGATCTTTCTGGAGATGCTCTCAGCTGCCTCACTCACCACCTCAAACAGCCCAGTCTCTTGGTTGTACAGCAAAGCCTCGGGGAAGGACTGTCAAGAGCACAATGACAAGGTGCTCAACAGCTAGAAAAGCACAAGGCTAAACAAACGCATCCAAGTCCAAATTGTATTTATGGACCAGGAGTTAACAGAATTACTTTCTCGGAATAGTAAACAATATATTATTAATGACATGATAATGTATGACTATACCGGCAGACTCAGGAAATCGTTAAAGAAATCCACCAATGTATCATCGGAGGCTAGACAGTGTTCCTGTATAAACAGAGGAAAATCAATAGTCTGATAAGCACAATAATAAGAAGCACAATGCCTCTTTATAAAACCAACATTTACCATGTTAAAACTGTAAAGGTTTGGGGATTTCAATAATAAATTTCAATTTGCACTCACAAAATTGCCAGCAGTCAGATGAGTTAACTCTGAAAACAAAACAGCAAAGAAGACTCACAAACCTACATTGTATTAAACACAGAAAGGTTCAATGTAAATGTTACTATATTTTAACAATGTTCCTACCCGTTTCCATCTTCCCACACATTTTAACCAGATAAGTAGCTACACGACGAATGGCTGTTCAGCTCACAGTGGAAGTTAAGCCAAGAAAGTGCATTTGGAGACTGCTTCCTCACTGGCCACCCAACCTCTCAGTGTAATTACTGACACACCAGGTTGCCATGGAGGTGAGGTGGAGTCATTCTCAAAACACAGGCTGCAGTAAAACTTTAACTAGTGTAGACTACAGAGAACAGGACAAATATTCATTACTGTTGTAGACATGTTGAGACATTTTCATCCTTTAGCCAGATTGTTAAGAGATCCAGGTACCCTCCATGTTCAATCCAGAATCCCCAGCTATGGTATAGTATTATATTGGGCACTTTTTTTGCAGTTAAAGTGCAGTGCATTAGTTCTACCACAGGGTGTCACTGAAGACCAGGAAATTATTAAGTGAGCCCACAAACTGTAGGATAAGTGATATTTGGGGGTCAAAACATTTTTTTTTTGTTCAAAAGGTAATACGGTACTACTAGCAAGGGATAATTACTGTTAAATGATAATTAAATGCTGACAAGGTGATTAGACCCTGAGAGTGGAGACATGAGAAATGAGACTTTAAACTAGTGACTGGAAGCAGAAAGTATTCATGACCATGTTTATTAAGGTAATACAGTCTAGGTGAAGTTGGGCCCAAATACATGGACCTCTGTGGAGCTATGGGGTTTTTTGGGCCCAATGACAGCACCACAACAGGCCATTTTATGAACTTTCAGGAAGTCAGGATTTCCTACTGGCTTCACACAAATCCAGCCTCACTGCCCCCCTGCCCCTGACCAAGGCACCACCATTTGTGATTTTTCGGTTAGCGTTTTCACATTTTTCAATTCTGAACAAAAAAAAAAAGGAAATAAAAAATAGCAAATTTCTGTTTGCTGGAATCAAATTAAACAAAACATGTTTTTTATATTTTGGATTCAGATTGAAAAAAAGGCAATTAAAGGTCCCCTGTCCTAATCAAATATTTGCAACTGATTTTGATTGTTCATGGGCTATACAAAACAACTTTTATTTCTTCTTTAGAAATGTATTCTTTCACATCAAGATGTAATAAATGATCAAGACTCGAACCAACTATCTCCTTGCAAACTCCATCCCCAGTCAGGAGTTTGAATTAGTTTGAATTATGTGCATTGTGCAAGATGTAATTTGTATAGATGTGAGGAGACTTCATTTAACTGACCTAATCTTTTTCAATACTTAATTTTAAAATAAAAATGCCAGTGTGCCAGTGATCACCCTCCCCTGTGCCAATGTTGGCACCCGTGCCCAATGTGGGCACCTAGGCTCCAATGTACTGTAGCCTGACCAGCATCGTGGGTTCGAGTCCTTTGCCGCATGCCACTGACTCCCCATTTCTCCCTCAACATTTCCCATCTAGCTACTATCAATAAATCTACAATGATACGAAAAGAAAACATGGATACATATAATTGTGGTATATAAAATGTTTATTAAAAAAGAAAAGAAAAAAAAGTGCAAAATTCACACTACAAAATTATGCCAAAAATGTGGCACCAACAGCAAGAACAATATTACTGGTATAAAATCTCAGACTTGACTATTATTGGTGTTAATAGCCATCTTGAGCACTATGCTATCAAAAATAACATCTAGATCAACAACAGTGGGCATTGAACAGTTTATGAAAAACATTTTGGAAGAGGAGAACTCGACAGCCAAATTCATTGTCTTTGATTGCATATGTGCTGGTGAGGCTGCTTCAAGATCCACAATTAAAAACACACAAACTACAATGTAATGAAAAAGTGCCGTGACATTTGGTAGCAAAACCAGTGCAATAATGTTCCATGTGAGATGTATCCCAAAGAAATTCACAATCCACCTGTTCAAAGCCTCCTGACGTTCCGCTTGCTGCGAGCGCTTCCTGGAAGAAGTCTGTCCTTTTTGCTCTGGCTGCGAGAGCCGGATCTGCTGTAGCACTCTTTTGACCCGTGAAAATCACACATGCAGTCTGTGCAAAACTGGAAACTGCAGTCAGCTCTGCTGCACACACCCTCTTTCTTCACTGAGTGACACCTTGCTGGATGCTGGCATCGTGGACATTGCTTGAGATGCTCGTCCTTGAAGAGGGTTTTGGCTACCTGTTTCAAAAGGCAAAGACATTGTACACTGTCTGTACAGTATAGCTTTAAAAAGAAAAAAAGGCCAAAGACAATAATTGGAATTTCCATTCTTTCTTAACCCATTAAAACTGGGAATGAATCTGTGTAAAGACTTTAACCATTATTCTATACTTTCAATATGGTCAATGTCATTCATCAACTTACCTGTATGAACTTCTCCCGCTTACAGCTGCTGCCAGGATCTGACGCACAGCGCTGCACCGGAGTTAAAATGACTTTTGCCGACTGCGGAGTGCAATAGGTTGGGGTTTTGGTGGCTCTCGCCTGAACAGATGCAAGAACCTGTCTCTTCAGAAGGGCCAGTCTGGTCTCTGCATCAGGGACAGGAGCACCACCAAGCTGTACATGGAACAAAAACGCACAGTTCATTTAAAAGCTTTCTCCATTTAAACACACGCAGGAGACAATCCGTGAAGATCAGGGATAGCATTAATGAACTAGAAAAAGTGCCCTACTGGGCACAGGTCTCCACCAGGAGGATAGGAATGTTTAGGAGTAATATAAACATGTTTTTTGTTTGTTTGTTCCAATCTTTGCCAATCAGGATGGAATATGGGAAATGGTGCAGATCCGTGTTGATCGCACGCATGCACAATCCACCTGTTGGTGGCGCTATAACAGGCCAATGTGAAATGGGTGGGCTATATTCCTCAGCCTAGTAGGAAAACAGGCCAATCCTGCAAAATTTGAAAGCCAATGTTAGCCAATTAGGATGGAATATGAAATATCAGACACATCCGTCTTGAGCACATGACTATGGAGATACTGTGTACCAATTTGCGCGATGTTTGGACAAAATCTGTAGGTGTACTGTGCAAAAACTTGTTTTGCACA
The DNA here is from genome assembly GCF_964188405.1 of Protomyctophum parallelum. Lineage (NCBI taxonomy): Eukaryota > Metazoa > Chordata > Actinopteri > Myctophiformes > Myctophidae > Protomyctophum > Protomyctophum parallelum. Next base: position 32,211,621 of record NC_139698.1, read on the forward strand.
AAGCAGCCTCCTGGTGGCACTATAACAGGCCGTTCTGGAAATTTTGGGGCAGAGGTTCATCGTTGGCATCCAGGGAGTGTGTGTGCAAAATTTGGCATCGACCGGGTTAACGGTGCCGGAGATTAGCTGCTCACGGACACACACACACGGACGGACGGACACACGGACGGACGGACGGAGTGCAAAACATACTCTCCCCCCATGCCTTCGGCCTGGTGGAGACAATTACAGTTAAGCCACCACACTCTGGTCAAAAGAAAAAAGCCACAGTCCACCATTGGACTTGATATTCACTGACATGAAGTGCTAAACATCAACCACACTGCTACAGTGTTTCACATGATTAAATCCCTTATAAACACTGACTAATGCAAAATGTTGTGGTACCTCCATATTAGCCTCTGCTTCCAGGTAAAGTCTTCTCCTGCAGCTGGCCTTGCTGTCTTGCAAGATCATCTCATTCCAGCTTTTGCACACCTGACCGAACCTGTAAAAAAAAAACAAAAAAACATGAATACTTAGAACTGAACGTGTATGGCCTCTGAACACACCTTTGCAATCGAATTAATTAAATTACTGACCTCCATTCATAATAACTTAGAAGCACGTAATTCACTTTGTGAATCGTTGGCTTGAAATATGGTAAACTGTGATGATGTTTTCAAATACACTGAGGGTCATCAACTTCTCACCTGCAAGGTTATAATAGTTTTGGATTTTTGAGCGGTGAACACTGCTCCAATGGTTGGCCCCGTGTCCCTATTTATGTCTGTTGGGAGTAGGAATTGCCGCTCAAGTGTGATTTTCATTACTTTAAGTTCATTTTGAAATTAGTTTACAGTAATTCAGTAAGTTTTAGTTCGTTTTTAGAGCGGGTTTGCAGTTTTTATTTTTGTGACAGCGCTTAGTTTTAGTTTAGTTTTTATTAGTTCAATTTCTTTTTTCATACTTTGGGTTATTTAATATGCATCAGGTGCACTGCAGACTGCAATGGTAACAAAACCATTTGTTTAAAAATTATATATAAAAAATATTCAGTTACTGTTGGTAACGAGAAAAACTAAAAGGGCATTTTGTCTATAGTTTCATTTGTTAGTTTTGTAAACACAATACAGTTTCAATTGGTTTGTTTTTTATTATAGTTTTTATTTAGTTCACCTTAGTTAACCTACTAACCTGTAGATCTCCTTTGGGGCCAGATGAGCGAGTATGACAGACAGGATATGTCTGAGGTTCCTGCTATTCAGTTCTGTCAGGACATCTACCTTCCCAAGGCCCATCTTCCTGCCAATGAGGCCCGCCAGCGGCATAGTGGTCCTGAATGACACCGGGGTCTCAGCCAATGTCAAGGCTGACTTCAGCTCCTCTTCCATGCTTGGGATCTGGACCGTCAGTCTCCTGGCCCTCTGCTGACATATAGCGTGGACCAGCTGTAGGGCCGGGGTCAGAGAAAGGTTTTCTAGCTTGAGTGTGGTAATGCTAAGAGGGGTCACATAGTCTGAGTCTGCATGGGGGGCTGTGTTGAGAGGTGGTGTGTTATCGTGTCGCGTCAGCTTGGATGCAGGTGTCCAAAGGGGAGTCAAATCATCCTGATGGGCATGGAAGGCCGTGTTGAGAGGTGTTGTGTTTAGCTTGGATGCAGGTGTCCAGAGTGGAGTAAAATCATCCTGATGGGCATGGAAAGCTGTGTTGAGAGGTGTTGTGTTTAGCTTGGATACAGAATCAGATGTCCAAAGGGGAGTAAAATCATCTTGCTTGTCAGATGTGGCACGAACGGGGGTCACGATGTCACTGAGGTTGATGGAAGTAGCTCTGCATGGAGTGGCATTGTCAAAAACAAACACCTCATTCTCTTTAGAGAGGCTCTGGTGTTGAAGGAAGAGCTGATGTTTGCCTTGTGGCAGGTCATTTTTGGTACACACTGTGCTGGTTGACTTCCTGCCGTGCTCCTCAGACTGGGAGCCTCCCTCTCGGAGCGTGGAGAGCCTCCGCTGACGCTGCAGGTGGGAACGCCGCTGGCTGCTTTCACAGCTCCTGTAAGATGGTAGGAGTTCCTGGAATGAGCCGTCCAACGATGAGTCCTGGGATTTGTCAGTGGCCAGGGAACCGAAACCGCTGTCCTCACTCACCGACCTGCGATGGGTTGGTTGGTAGTCAGTCAATAACCCTGGCATTGTATATTTAATCACTTAAACCCTTTACAGTTTGGTGACTCGGGTCCCCCACTAAAAATCACACCCGTGTGAAGTGAGGGGCGCTCTTATCATGCTATGATTAGGTGATGTAATGATGATGTAAAACAAACGGTGTCAAAACAAACATTAAATTCCAATCCCTTCATTGTCAATAGCGTTTTTAAAATTGAACTAAAAACAAACATTAAACCTGTATATAGGAGGGCCCTCAAAAAGTGAGGGCAGAAAATTGAAGATGCCAATTGTGATTGGTCGGAATGTGATTTTGTTTTGATAAGAGCACCCCTCACTTCACACGAGTGTGATTTTTTTTAAAATTTTAAGTAATTTGTCTTGATATTATTTTAGAAATATGCAATATTAAAATGCACCTACCTCTGGTATTTAATAGTAGGTGTGGACAATGGTGTGATCAACACACTTGGATGACTGGACACTCTTTGGTTGACAGGGGTTTGAGAGTTTTCCTCAGTCAAGGTAGACAGGAAGGTACTCAAAATTGGCATCTCAGGCAACGCGATAGTGAGGTCCGAGATGATGCTTTTATTGTGGACTGTGTCCGTGACCAAAACAGGCCTCTCAAAACTTGCAAAATCAGCAGTACCATCTGAAGAAGTAGAGGTCCTCGTCTGAGAGAAGAACATGCGTCGTTTTCCACCAGAAAGGGGCTGAACTGGCTCCACTTTTAAAGTGCTTGAAGCCAGAGCTCCAAATACTACAGTGTCTGGAAAGTCAAAGAATGTACTGAAGGACGGCTCTGACATGATGCTGATAGACAAATCATTAATTTTACTGGAAGTTCTTGTGTTGTCGGTTTTTACATTTGTGGCCGGTTCGCCCGCAAGAAGCCTACGTCGTAACGAGACATCTTTCTTATATACTTTAGGGGTTTCACACCAGCCAACTGACAATGGCTGTTGTTCCCTCCTGAAGTCTTTGTCTGAAGATCTACCAGACTCTTTGGTTCTCTCCTTCTTCGGTGTGACAGACATGGTGCTGCACTGATGTCGTTGCAACGAGATGTTCTCTTTAGGCTTTTCATCACACTCATCTGGAAAGCAGGATATAGGACTACGCGGGTTGCACTTGTCGACACTGGCTGTCCTTGGGCTGTGAAAAGATTCACAGTAGCCACTGTCTATCAATGATATTTTATAAAAGGACATTTGTTGGTCTTTACAGCTCTGAAGGTAAACATTGTCAGGAGTGAAATCCATTTTCCTCTGATACACTCACGAGGTAGATTGTGTAAAATATCCTGCAAGGAAAGATTTAAAAAAAAGTTAGTCACTGGGATAATGTTACCACGTCATTTCTAAGTAACTTTGTATTTATAATTCAACACTTTATTCACTCTAAATATTCTGTATACTATCATGACATTCATGACGGATCTTTCCGAATTTATGATCCATTCCTTATGCTTGCTTGACTTGTGTTCGTTCATTGTCTGTTTACTTGTTTTGTAAATGGATATTGTTATTGATATTATGTTATTGTTTGGATAATTTGGTTGTTGTCTAATGTTTTCCATTATTTACTTTTTTTTAACATTACCGGTATATTATATTATGTCTAGGAATACATCTCAAATGGATTATTCCTAAAGAATTTCAATCATCAACTACCAACTGGGTATCAATGTTCCACGCCGTCTGGCATTCAACATTTGATGCGGCAGGCATGTGGCCATGGAGCATAAAATGATACCTTTGTGGAAATGGTGGTCTTGATTGATTGAGAATGTTATATTAATAACAGTTTGTAGAATGGGTACATACAGTTCAACTAAAGTACTGGTCAATACAAAATCTGCTAAGAGGATAAAACCAGAAAAGGCACTAAGACTTGTTAGCTCTGGTCCATAGCTCTAATGCGAAATGCAACGCATTAGAGCTATGGACCAGAGCTAAAGACTAGGGTCCTCCATTCTCAATTCATCAGAACATTTAAAGACATACAGATATACACTTCTGAAAATAACGGAAAACATATGTAAAGAAAAATGGGGACGGGGGGGGCTTGGGCGGACGGATAAGTGCGGTAGTACTAATCGGTTGTCATTTATTTTCAGTGGACAAAACTGTTGCTTACAATCAAATTGCAATCACGTGCATCTGGTAGGAAACAAACAAACAAATGTCAGCTGTGTGAGGTTACTGCTCTGTCCATCGCTGTTGCTATGCAAGCTTTGTGGCACCCCGCTCAAAACTCAGCTGTGGCCGCCAAAACACTGGATTTATACTTTGTAGTATGACGGCGTCGCTTTCCAGACTGCCAGATAAAGTATCCTACTGATCTACACACTTGTACATTCTGTTCTTTTGGCAAAGAATACCATGGGCTTGTGGTTAAATAAAAGCTCAAATGGCAATAATGCTTATGCTTCTATGGCGTTGTTTAGGAAACGATGTATAATACTACTACTATTACTACTAAAATAATAATGCTATAGCCAGTCTACAAAGATACTTGGGGTGGCTTGTATAATAAAGGCGTATTCTGAATTCTTATAGGGAATCTGAGCAGCAGGCACGCTGAATGGTTTGGGTTAGCCTAGCACTACTACACTATACTTAATAGAAAGCACGACTTGTTCTCTAAACACCGTCATGTGGTGCAGAGAAAACACGTTTGTCATAAAAGTAACAATACTTACTGTAATATAAAATAAACCAGCCGCTAAACTTCATGCATCTGGCCCGAAATCCGAATAGTTGTAGGCCTCTGCTAGGAGTCGTGAGCATTGTCCATTCACTCCCTGTCTGTGTGTAGCTGAGACTGAGTCTGTGTCCCACTCCCACAATAACAAGCGTTCAAATTTGGAGCCTATTTTAGGTGTCACATGTTTCCGCCAGCTGGTTGTGGTTTCCGCGATGTAGCCAAGGATGTAGCAGCAGAGCAGTGCGTCACCTAATTATTCACACGAGGCAGGCAGGCACGCGCACGCGCGCGCGCACACACACACACACACACACACACACACACACACACGCACAAATAAGTGCGCTAAGGCCTAGTCATCATAATAACTAATAATAATAGTCCTCTGTCGTAGTTGGACAATATATAGTTGCATATTTGATTTAATAATAAAGGTATCTGTAATATAAAAAACATTGTCAAAAATGAGAGTCAGTGACACTTTAGTGCAAGACTTTACAATAATACAAAAAGGAATGGTAAGGCGCGAAATGTTAATAACATATTTGTTATGCACTGACGATTATTTAGCTTTTAGCATGACAGACACACACAATTTTGTGTGTGTCTATTAGTCAATAAAGTTGTAGGGGGGGGTGTCTATTAGTCAATAAAGTTGTAGGGGCGGGGGGGGGGAGTACTGCTGCGTTTGGTGTGTAGTAACCCTAGCAACCCATTGTCTTCTTTGGTAGCCTGCAGGCTGCAGTCACACGGGTAAAAGTTACTTGATCTCTATGGTTAAGAGAAGGATTAGGATAATGTGTAGGCCTAGTCGTTTTTCCGCTCATTTGCTGCGTTATTTTAATTAAAATAAACTTCGATTTAAACGCGTAACATGTGTTATCCGGCCGGCTAGCCATAACTTTGCCAGCTCGTAATCAACGCAGATTTCACCTGGTAACCATATAGACACTTCCATATCGACAAGCTATTGTAGCTACAATCCTGCCATGATGGCAGCTAAAACATGCTCCTCTCTTCTAAATGAAGAGGCAACCTCAGCCAATTTCAGTCGCCATGAGAAGATTCCAGTGGAGCATTTGGACTACAACTACATTGCACATTGCACTGATGTTAAATACCTGGAGAAGATAATGACAGTGCTGAGGTAAGAGTTACTTACATTGTTTGTCATTTATTTCGCCTATAGCCAATTAGCCACCCATCCTCCATCACTCAATAATGTATTGAATTTATTTTCATCATCCAAAGCAACTAGGCTATAGCCTACATCATGTCTGAAAGATGGATTTTCTCATGAATATGATATATACAATAATGTGAATGTATCAAAGGTCTGGAGATGAGGGTATTTACCCCGATCTGATCCAGTTCTGTGAGAATCACCTGCAAAAATTGGACCCCAAGAGCCGAGCTCTCAGAAAGGAAAATCCAGTGGCCACAGCAGCCAGCCTCCCTAAAGATGAATGGAGCCAAATCATTGATGACCTGAAGGTAGCTATTATACATTATAGTGCAGTATTTGTAGCAGTAATGGTGGACAGCAAAGAAATCATTAAAACACTTTCTTGTGGTGGTTGTGTACCACTGTTAGGCTGTATACAGTGTATAGCCCCCTAGGATAAACATAGCCTTGTATTTATTATTCCTTTTTACTGTTCATAGATGTGGCAAGAAGAAACCAAAGGCATTGAATCATCACTAAAACAGCAGTCAGTGTTTCATGATGTGGTGAATGAAAACGTGCCTCCTGTACGGGGCTCCAATTGCTCTGTTCCGCTCACTCAGGTAATGAACAACACTGACTAAATTACAGTACACCTGCTTGTTATATTAAATACATTCTTAAAAATATAGCCTATTCTAATTTCCACTTCAGAATCCAGTTCCACAAAGAAATACCTCCTCAAAGAAGGTCCTCCCTCGCAACTACCAAGAATGGGACAAGTTAGACCTTTTTGTTACTTGTTGTACTTGTTCATACATCTGGAATTTTTAATATTATTATCATTACATAATCATGACCGTGGTTCTTTTCTTCCAGATTTGACGTTGAAAATGAATGTGAAAAAATTGATCGGAGCGATACAAGTAATGATCCTCCTACCATCAGAAACTCTGGCCATCATAAAATCAAATCCAAAGTCAATGCAACGTGTAAGATATTTTATCGTTAGAAGTTATAATTTGTTTCTCACTGGTTTAAGTTCTCTTTTCATGTAAGAGAGACATAATGTTTCTAACTTTGCATGCAGTGCTCACTCAGCAGGAGAAGCTTCTTCTAGCAAATCATGAAAAGGACAAAGGCAACGATGCTTTCAGAGCCAATGACTACGAGGAGGCAATTGCATATTATTCCAGGTAGATCCTTTACACTAGCCTAAAGCTGTTCAAACTCATGTAACAACAACTTTATTCACACCGATTTGACTCTTATGTCATAGTTGAAGTGTTCCCCCACCATCTGAGCACAATTTAAAGGGATGTACAAATATTTATCAATTAATTCTTTTTCATAATAATTAAATAATTAGACAATAAGAAGACGAAAAACCCCTGGGTGTGTTAGATCAAATTAATTATCGTCCTCTGATAGGAATAGTATTGTACACTCTCATTACACTACCGAATTATGGCCTCATGCCTGTTATTTATTTGATATTTTTTTACTATGCACATCTAGGTCAGATTTAATTCACATGTGTGGTATTGGTAACCCTTAGTGCATGTTTACATTCATTAACTCCGTTGTTTCTTTACTGCTCTTCCATTACAGGAGTATATCCATTATGCCAAATGTCGTAGTTTACAACAACAGAGCCCAGGCTGAGATTAAATTGAAACACTGGCACAATGCCATGAAAGACTGCCAGACTGTATTGGAGCTAGAACCAGGCAATGTGAAAGGTTGGTTAATTCCTAATGTTCATGAACATAACGCATGATGATAATATAATACTGTACCTAAGGGAATGCATGTAAAAAGAAATATCATGTTTGTAATATTTACAGGACATAATTGATAATAGTAATGATAATAATATGAGACTTCATTTCATGTTCTGCAGCACTGCAATGCATTTGTACAGATTACAATGGAGACTTTACTGTCCAGTAGAAATGTGTCGTATTTATACTGGTTTCGGTCTCCTCATCAGGCCTGCTACGTCGTGCCCACCTTCAGGAGAAATTGGGAAACCTCCAGAAGGCCGCTGAGGACCTAAGACTTGTGCTCCGTGAAGAGCCACAGAATACTGCAGCTACTGTAAATGCTTAAACCTCAAACTTTGGCCCAGAAATTACATGCTAGATTAATGTCAGCAACCAATTGTATGCTGCAGTGCACACACAGTGCATAGTACCTCTTTTTCAATGGCCCATTTGCCCAGTAGATGTCACTGTGTGTAAACTAACTGTAAACTAAGTACAATTTAAGTGGTATGTAGATAGATAGACAGACACTTATCCTGAGGGAAATTCAGTTGTCATAGCAGTATTAAATAAACATGATGACGGCAAAGAAGTTGCACATCATATTTTCATAAGCACATTAATTGGAGAATATACATTTTCTGCAGATCTATCCAAGATCTGCTATAGTTTAGAATGATTCTGTTTTGTAGTCAAGTCAGGACAGTATAAAGGACAGATTACATATCATATCCCAAATCTATTGCATTTGGTTGATGACTAGTATTAATGTTCTGCTGTAGCGATTGGGTAATGAGCCCACTATTAGCATAATAGCATTTGACAAATATAACATAAAAACACAATTCTATCCACCCCCATAAACTGTATTATTAATACGAATCTAATTTGAACTTTTGTGAATGACCCACGTGCACAAACATTTTAGGCCCTCTAAAAGCATGAGTCTGGGACAAATAAGATGACCACATCATTTTAGATTTTGTTATTTTGGCTTTTAGAAACTTCTGACTGAAGTTGGTAAGAAGATAAGAGAAGGTCAATCACAGTTGCAGACCAAAGGCAAGAAGATCCTCATACAAGAGGTAGATGAAGAACAGGAGGATGAACAGACGGGTGAGTTTATCTGAACCACTCCATGATTAACATTGTCCAATATATCCTTGCGTGCGTGTGTGTACACAGTATACAGTATATTCCAGTAAACTTGCATCACCAGACTTACCACCTCTGTGGCCTGTGTTCCAAAATCGATGATAAAAAAATATATAATAATCTTTGCATCCCAGGCTAATAACCCAGACAAGACTGCCTACTAAAGAAAAGTATATATATTAAGTATTTCTCTGGCTAGATTTGACATATTGAGCTGTGACCAGATCCAAATGATTTGACATATTGAGCTGTGACCAGATCCAAATGATTTGACATATTGAGCTGTGACCAGATCCAAATGATTCTAGATTTGACATATTGAGCTGTGACCAGATCCAAATGATTCTAGATTTGACATATTGAGCTGTGACCAGATCCAAATGATTCTAGATTTGACATATTGAGCTGTGACCAGATCCAAATGATTCTAGATTTGACATATTGAGCTGTGACCAGATCCAAATGATTCTTGTGTCGTTGTGTGGGACATGTATAACGGGGAAACAAGACAGGGTTAGCAGCAACTTATGCCTTGATGTCATATTTGACCATAGGCCTATAATATTTCCTATCATTTTGTTAAACCCCTCTGGTGTCTCAAATTTTGTTTTACATTTCACATTTAGCACATTTTGGTCATGGGTGGTATCGCCGTCTTGGTACTGTAGCCTAGGGGATATTTCTCATGCTATTTTAACAGGCTTAAAGACACATCGTGCAGGAAAAGAGACAATGAGAGAGCTTTACAACAGAACCCCAACTATTAGGGGACTAACTATTAGGGCATGTGAACACTGATGCCTGCCAGTTACAATGTGGGACAGGGTCTCAATTTCTGGGACGTCTTAGAAATGAGGGACAGTCCCACGCAAAGGGCGACATCTGGTCACCCTGGGAGCATGCATGGCATTTCTCATTTCAGTTGTTAATACCACAACATTGCATGTCTGTGCCGGTTCTCAGGCTGAGTCAGAACCCGCGGGCATTTGCCCTCGTATCTGCCTGCAAAATCACTCATTGCTAATAATGTGTCCAGAACATTGAAATGTGGCCTTTGAGAAACGGAGGGATTCGTTTTGTGCACATGTTTGTCCTGCTAACACATTTCTAGCCAGGGAGGAATCCCCTAGTTCCTTTGGGTAACATGACGTTTGGTAGCGTGTGTATCTGTTTGTTCTTTACCCAGGCCCCCACCCCCACCCAGCGTTTCCATAATTCACTGCTGAGTGGTTGCTTCCTGGAACTCCCCTTTCAAGTGGCTCTGCCGTTGTGTGTAGCACTGTGTACCCAGCCCTCCCCCACTCTGATGTAACCGCTGACTGCGTATTGTGGGTGTGTCTTCTTCCTCTCTCTCTCTCTGTCTCTCTCTCTCTCTCTCTCTATGCTTCTGTCTCTCTCTCTGTCTCCCTCCCTTTCTAGCTTGTCCGGTTGAACCCAGCCTGCCTGTGGGAGGGGAGGAGAGCACGGTTGCTCCTGCTGAGAGGGGAGATATGGGGAACGCTCAGAAAAAGCCCCATAGCAGAGGGGAAGGGGGCCCTCACAGTGAAACCAACAACTCCCACGGACACAGGAGGACCAAGGGAGGCACTTCGGACAAGTACAAAGTAGGGCAGGACTCGCCGGCCAAGGCGGCCAACGGAACGAGCAAAAGGGGTTCAGCGGCGTCGGTCCAGGCAGATCAAAGCAGCTCTAAGGGTGCTCCTTCCTGTAGCAACGGAGGAGGAAATGTCAACCTTGATGCTCCTTGCGGAGCCCTACCCCCGCCACTGGCCCGGCTAAAGAATGAGGGAAACCTGCTTTTTAAGAATGGACAGTTTGGTGACGCACTGGAGAAATACTCTCAAGCCATAGCAGGCTGCACAGATTCAGGTGGGATTTTATGTCTTGTTGTTGTTACATGGCTGCTAAGCATGTGACACTCTCTTATATTATATACATTTAAGATTTATTGTAGGTTTAAAAGTACAGCAAACTATGATTTGATTTGATTTAATCAATGAATTAACTATATTTCTTTATGGACCATCAGCAGCCTTTGTAATTCCATTGTGAAACATTACATTGCATTACATTTAATAGTTTCATATTGCTTTATTACAGCACATAGTCCATCTCTGGCTTCTAACCCATGTATTATTGTGGCATAGCCTAAAATGACCATATAGCTCATTAAAAGACTCAGGTGTTAAAATTAAGATGTTTTGGTAGATATACATAATACATAATAATGACTCTGTACCTAGAGGTGGTGGAGTGATGCGTCACAGGAGGTTTCTGTTTTAGCCTGGGCCTGGAGTTAAGCCTCTCAGCTCAGGTCTCTCCAGGTCACATGACTTCTAACCACTCACTGTGAAATTGAATCTGTGGGACCGCAGTTGTAAATCTCACAAAGAGAGAGAGAGAGAGTGACAGAGAGAGTGTGTGAGTAATAGAGAGTGAGTAAGTGCTGCTGGTCAGCCTTCTCTCTGTCAATCCCTCTCTCCCTCCCTAATCAGCCAGTACAGTGTTGGCCTGTCATCATGCTATCATTGCCTGCTCTGCTGCTCTGGTGTGCATGAAAGACTCCAGACAACATCCACAGTTGTTCATCTCACTGAGTAGCTACTTTAAATGTGCTCATTACTCATCACATACATGCAGTATGCCACTTTTCAGCTGCCTTGTACTGGCCTGACTCGACTTGATTCGCCTTTTTGGTTTTCCAATTCAGTTCAATTAAAAGGAGCTTTATTGGCAGGACACTGTTCCGCTTTTCCAGATTACATGGGCATATCCTGTACCTGCTATAAGCAGGTACACCTACACGAACTATAGTCAGCTCAGAGTGGCACTTCATCACATCAGATTAGATTATGGACAAAGACACCGTTTGGTAGGCAGAGCATTGTGACAAATTACTGTTGACAGTGGTATACTGTATGTAGGAGGGTCTATTTGAATATAATCACCCACAATCCTCCATGCTGGCCTGCATTTATGGGGAACAACTGGCCCACATTGTGGCAATGAAGCCGAGTAATATAATGCAACAGCAATGTTGTGAAGAATAAAGCCTTGTGATTTTAAATTAGCACATAACTGAGTAAGCACCACCACTACAGGCTATAAATATCACCAGTGTCTGGCAGAAGAATATCTGAATATAATAGAAAAGAAAAAGTGATTAAATAGTTTAGACACCAGCAGAGCTACCACCTGTCTTTTTTATGTTCCTTGTTTGTAAGTGTTGTAAAGAACACTTGTTATTATTGTTGATTAAATCAGCTCGCCACAGCCATAACTCTACTGGACATGAACTCACTCCATATACATTTACGGTGTGTGTGTGTGTGTGTGTGTGTGTGTGTGTGTGTGTGTGTGTGTGTGCGCATGTGTGTGTGTGCGAGAGAGAGAATATACAGTACTACTGAAGTGATGCAACCGTGAAAGACTTGTTGGCCTTAAGTCCAAGGAGGATGGTATCTTAGCTTGAAAATAAATCAGGAAACACACACACACACACACACGTGCACACACACACACACACACACGTACACACACACACACACACACACACACACACACACACACACACACACACACACCAGACACCATTATAAAACATTACTTTGATGGTTTTGCCTCACTTTTGCACCATGTGTCACAGCACTACAGATTTAACAACCAGCTTTAGACATAATCCGAACAACAACATAAAAGGTTTCTAACATGCGAGAGCTTTGGCTTTGACATGCTGTGAGAATAGTGTGTGACAACACCCTAGTCAACCCTGTGGTCTTTCTTCAGAGCTCCTCTGTGTCTGCGTGAAAAAGTTAATCAATCTAATCGATTTAATCAATTCTTTCTTTCGTAATTCTTTAAAAATAGCGAAAATAGGCGTTCTGCAAAATCACAACACATCTGCCATTTTCGCACACTCATATTTATTTTCATTCTTGCTATTGTTGAGGTGTGAATCCTCTATGTTTCTTTCTCTCTCCATAGGCATCGACAGTCCAGAGGATCTAGGTGTTCTGTATTCTAACAGGGCGGCCTGTTACTTGAAAGATGGGAATAGCCAGGAATGTATACAGGACTGCACAAGGTGAGACTCTCCATCAACAGCAGCATCAGTTACACACCCAACATACATGATATAGTATCACTAGTTTTATTTCCTTTGTCATTCCTTGGCAGAATGCTTTCTCATGAGAACATGAGAGCACAAGGAGGAACACACGACTCCAATTCGTCTCAATCTCTCTGAGCATTCTTCTTGCACGGTGGAGGAAAGTAACTTTTCAAGAAATCTCCAAGAAGAGAATACCAGCACTCATGGAACTGTCCTTTAAGGCACTTTATTATTTTATAATTGGCATGGTATGTTGCAGAGCAGACAGCACAACGTACACGTTTTGGCGTATACCCTTTGTCAGCGTTGTGATACAAGGACAGTTCTGTGAGTGCTGGACAGTATTCTCTTCTTAGAGATGTCTTGAACATGAGAGCCTTCTCATGAGAACATGTGCCCACATGTGTTCCATCTGCCCACAGCAATCCACCCTATTCCACCACTGTACTGCACATGTACTATTCAGAAGAGAACTAGTGGGGAGACTTGAGACTTTTAGTCGTTTGTTTATCATACATGATACATATAGCCTACCCGATTGCAACTGAACGACACTTTCTGAGATATACCTTTTAGTCTGAAGTTTAGAATTTTGACGTTTGACTTATTATTAGCCACACTTTTGGTAAACAAAGGAGGATTTGGGTGTTTGTGGTGAAATACACTGTGTGGGGGGAATGTTCTGGAGTGCTTGGAAGTCCCAAAAAAGTGTAATGCTCTTTGGTTGGTTGGGTTTGGTTGTTACAACAATGGATAAAGACAAGGCACTGTTCTGGTGAAAAGGTTTTAAAACTAAGCCTTTATTAGATGTCTATTTCATGATAGAAATACATTCAAAGTAGTCCATGGTGACAGTCTCAGTGATACAACACACACATAGCGGTCCCACAGCCTTCATCAGGGAAAACAACCATACTGTTTGTGTGTTTCCACAGAGCCATACATGGGCATGGCTATGTACCCATGCCCATGTACTGTACTGTACAATCTACTACTGCACAGTTACTTGCCCTCCAGCAATCCGTACACAGACGCGACTGTCTACGTATAGCAGGCCTGATCCTTAACCCCTCTCATTATGTCTATGATTACTGTCCAGAGCCCTGGAACTGCAGCCCTTCTCTATCAAGCCCCTCCTCCGTCGAGCCATGGCTCACGAGTCGCTGGAACGTTACAGCAAGGCCTACGTGGATTACAAGACCGTCCTGCAGATAGATTCGAGTATCCAGGCAGCAAACGACAGCGTCAACAGGTATTATCATTCACCTTTCACCTCGCCACAGGCGCAGCTTCGCAGTGCAGGTCACGGAGGTGACGTCACAGAGACACAGAGGGCTGAAAGGACAGACTTTATCATTCAAATCCACATTCCAGAGTTCAGATAGAAAGCAAAGAACTTCACAGGTGTTAGTGCATGCCTTTGAATTTTAGTTAAGTCTAAGTTAAAGGGATATTTCACTTTCAAAAAAACTTTTGGTCATTTTATCGTCTACTCAGGCTTATGTGAACATCGCAGACAGTTTTTAAGTTGCTGGACTCAGTATTTAGATATTTGATAATCATTTTAGCTGTCCCGCCCCTTTCCTATACAAACCCATTGTAAATTCAAACTCCATTTTAACCAAGATAGATTCGTCGAAAATACCTGACCTTTTTTCTGGTGACTGATAGTGTCCTTCCAATACGTGAGGGGACCATGTTTTTTCATTTACTGTTTTTAATTATTTTTTATAATTATTTTTGATATTTATGTCTCTTCCGGCCTCCTCCTGGAGGAGGTTCTTTTCCAAAATAATTAATAAAAACAAATAAGAATAGTAAATGAAAAAGCACAGCCCCTCACGTATTGGAAGGACACTACCAGTCACCATAAAAAAGGTTTGGTGTTTTTTGATTAATCTATCATGGTTAAAATGGATTTTGAAGTCATAATGGGTTTGCATAGGAAGGGGCAGGGCAGCTAAAATCAATATATAATATCTAATTACTGAATCAAGTAACTTAAAAAACATCTGGGGTGTTCACATAAGCCTGAGTAGATGATAAAATGACCAAAAGTTTTTTTTTTAAAGTGAAATATCCCTTTAAGCTTCATTACATGGCAGTATTGCTTACCACCAACCAGAAATAACGCCTTTACAATGGCTCGTAAATCAGTTATCTTCAGTGTAGATTAGGTTTTATTCTTCTTTATTCTGCTGAGCTTTAAGCAGGTTGGTCTGTCGTTAAACGCGTTAAATGCGTTAAACCGGTTGATTGTCCCTGCATTCACCAACTAAAACCATCATATTTGCTCCAGCTAACAATCAAACCAAGTGCACTGTCCAGGACAGCACAGTCCATGACTAATTAGTCGTTAGTTAACACAACAGCTTAGGCTGTCGGCTCCAGCTCCAGCTAGGAGCTATTTATGGCTCTCGCAACATGTGCCCTCTGTTATGTAACCAGGAAGTTCACCTGGAAGATGTGTGCCAGGGACTATGAGGAATTTATAGGCCTCAATTAACAATATACCTCTATGTTCTGGGTTCAAGGTTCCTTTATTGTTACAGCTTGTGTACAGGTACATCTTATTACAATTGAGAAGAGCACACTTATGCGAAAGCGCAGTTTATACCTCTTTGTGGCCATGATACTGTACATCACTGACTTTACCTCTATGTTTTCAACCCAGCTTTGTGGGTGCAGTTTCCCTTATGAGCTTCTAGTGAGAGTACTGTTAGTTACCAGGTTGTTCTGACACCATTGTGTCAAATTATCTACCTTCCTCCATAGGAGGATGTCTCATCATTGCCATGTGACCAGGGAACTTAAACACAGGAGGTGTGCATGGTCATGAACGTGTGAGGCTCAGAACGCAGCCCTGGGGGACTCCTGTCCTGTGTTGATGGTCAGGGGGCAGAGGTGTTAGAGCCCCTCCTTACTACCTGCCATCGTTTTGACATATCAGCTGCACAAGCTGGGGGTTGAGTCCTAGGTTTATAAGCTTGGTGTCAAGTCTGGAGGAGACTATGGTGTTGAATGCTGAACTGTAATCTATAGCTGTAATCTATCTGGATCTGTTTTGTTGGTAGTCATATTAATGGGGTCTAGGGTGGGTGGCAACCTGCAGTTGATCAGATCTTTGACATGCTCTCAACTTCAAGGCATTTACAGTCACTAATCACTATGGGGGTTTCCTGTCATTTAAAACAACTAGTTACCTTGCTTTTTTCTTTCTGCACTTGTCACGGTGAGTCAAAGGGTAGGACCCAAATGCAGGACAAGAGCAGCAATGTTCAAATTAAATGATTTATTAAAGCAGAATGCCGTCAAGCTACAAACAAAACAAATGAGTAGTAGCAGCATGCAGAAAATGTCAAAAATGCAAAGGTTCTTCAAAGCACAAAGCAGTAAACCGAAAGTTCAAACATGCAAACCTTTCAAAGTAGTAAAGTCCAAAAATGCAGCTTTTCAGAATTGCAAAAAACAGAGAACCAGGAACTCAGGTACAACACAGGGGACAAGGAAGTATGTTCTGACAGTGGGAGTGTGGAAATAAGAGTCCAGTCTTATAGGGAGCAGGGTAATTGCCCTGTGTTCACACAGGTGTGGAAGGGCATATGGCACTGTTGGGCTGAAGAGGGAGTGGGAACAGGTGTGTGACAAGGACTGAGTAGGAATGGAGAGTGGGTGTGGCTGACGTGGAAATGCAGACCGGGTAAGAGTCAAACTCAAACCATGACAGCACTGGAATTATTGTTGCTGATTTGAAACATTAGGATATTCTACCCTCAAGGAGGAATTGGTTGAACATATCTGTGAAAACTCAATTAGCTGTGTTGCACATTTTCTGAACATCCTTGCTACAATGGCGTCTGGTCCTGCTGCCTTAATTGCGTGTATCGTATGAACTTGTTGGAACATTCTGCACACTTCAGAATCAGCAATAAATGGCAAAAATGACGTCATCCATGGTGCTTGTCCAGCTTTTGTTAGCTGTTGCTATTTTACTGGGACATCGAGGGGGTCTGTAAACAGGTCTGTATCGGTGTGTGCGTTGAAGTGAATGTCGTCGTCGTGTGTGTTCTCGTGCATCACCACGTTCTCCCCTCTGACGTCTCTCAGGATCACCAGGCAGCTGATAGAGCAGGACGGTCCTGATTGGAGAGAGAAGCTTCCGGACATTCCTCTGGTTCCTCTGTCGGCTCAGCAGCACCGTCGAGAGGAGCCGCTCAGCCAAGAGGCCCTGCAGGCCCGTGCAGAGAAGGCTGCTAGAGACGCAGGTGTGTTCAATATATACTTATTGTTTTAATAGTGTGGACCAGATGGCGTCAATGGACGGGGTCCATTGAACTCAATGAGCGGACCGTCCGTTCAGGACAGACAGACAGGGGGCATCTTGGTTCTGGGTTCTCTATAAGCTCACAATGCATCATACATATGATGATGAGACGCGTTTGTAGATCTTTATTTTTATGTTGACAGTGAAATGTTGTGCTGGGACGGATGTCACTGAATGACATATTTCTTTATTAGTACTCTTATCTAAAGAAATAAAATAAAGGCGCAATGGTACCTGTCCACCTCCGCAGCGTGAATGGCTTGGCCGAGCAACTAAAGCTGCGGTAAGCACTGGTAGGAATGAATTGGCATAAAAACTAAATTGGGGAGAAAACGGGTGAAATGATTGACTACTTTAAATTTAGAAAAGAAAAAAGTTATTTACAACTTACAATTATGTTTCACCCCTGTTTTCTGGACTGGTTGGGACAGTGTGTCTTCTGAGTAAAGGGGGAAAAACTAAAACTAGAGATGGATGGCTCCCCACACACTGGCTCCCCGTTTCAGCCAGGATCTGGACTACAAGGTCCTGCTAACCACATCGATGTCGATCGAAGTCGATCAAAATGCGGAAATCACCCGTCGCTCCCGACATGCGTTGGTCCGACACGTCGGAACTAAAGCCTGTAATTACAACACACGCATTATAATAGCACTATAATAGGATAATAGCAGTCACCAGAAGCAAGTGTGTGTGTGTGTGTGTGTTTTCAATGAGTCTATGGTTCAAATGTGTCATGCTTAGTGTTAAATGTACGCATTACTTCCTGCACCCATATTGAATCAAGTCATATTAAACCTGTTTACTAGCATGCACAACATGTCATTCTCAGGCGGAGCTAAACACCACGTTAACCAAAGGGCGTATTATAAGTACCTTTGGTACAAAGTTCAACAAAGCTTTCTTTCACATTGTTCTTATCATGGAGGCTGAAATGACCTTCAGGCTTCATAGGCTCTAATGCTGGGCAAGTATAACACACACACACACACACACACACACACACACACACACACACACACACACACACACACACACACACACACACACACACACACACACACATCATCTCTCTCTATCTCTCTAGCTGCTGTGCAGTGTCTCTCATCCCTTTATATGAGATGTAAATTAGGTACCTGCTGTAGGCTGATGTTAAGAATAAAGCACCTCTCCATCTCCATGGTTTCCTGACAAAGCAGTTTCCCTCCAACCTACTGTAAAGGCCACACTGCAGCTGTTATTTTTAAACTCTGACTAATGGAACAAGGGAGCTGCAGGCAGTATTTTCTCCCCCTCTCCCAGGACAGGGCACATTGATTAGCCTTCACTCTTCACAGTGAAGGATCGCTGACTTGACTGTCACACCGCAAGTAGAGCTAACCTTGCATTAAATTGCACAGTTTAAACTCTCCTACTTTATAAAGGGAAAGAATCAGGAACCTCGACTTGTGCCTCGGGTTTTATAGGGAAATCGTGGTAGTATCGATTCAGCTGTGAGTTAATCTCACAATCGTATTTTTGGGTTTAATGTAAGGCAGAACAACATTATACGAATGCTTTCAAGTAAATACTCTTTTGTCCTGCTTTTCTTTCTTTACATTTTCTGTCTTGCAGCAAAGAGAGCAGAAGTTCGTTTCACATCTTTGAAAAAGGAAGGAAATGACTTTGTGAAGAAAGGCCAATACCAGGAAGCCCTGGGGAAGTACAGTGAATGCCTTACCATAAAACCTGAAGAATGTGCTGTCTACACCAACAGGTCAGCGGTCCTATCAGATCACTGTCAGTTTCACAACAGTAAACTGTTTTGTTTTGTATATGCTATAATATAAGAATATAAGAGTAAACAAAAACAAAATCATGCGTAATCAATCGTAGAGTCATGCAGAAGTCTAAAACATGGACTTGGCTTACGCGGCTTACTGGCAGTGTGCACAAAACATTTGGTACTGATCGATACAACGGTTTGTGAGCTCTGGACACACAGACAGACAGGCAGACATACAGACCGCTGCAGAGCCATGCCGTAAAAATGCTAATCCATTCATTCGTTTGAATGAACCGACACAGAATGATCTAATGCACTCGGCCATGATCGGTCTCCAATACTGCAGCGACTCTAGCTGCCTTGTCATTCCACCCATGACGTCAGCCAGTCAGCCGACCGAGCTACATCTGTGAATATTGTTTGGCAAGGTGGAACAAAATGGCCGAGGGAAGGGAAGCAGCTGCCAGCTTCACCCATAATGCTGTTTCCTTCCTTTTGTTAGGAGTCTAATTATAACCTGCATCATGCCTTACACATAAAGATACAGACAGCTCTCTCTCTCTCTCTCTCTCTCTCTCTCTCTCACACACACACACACACACACACAATAGTAGGTAGATTTTCGACCATGCTGCAGGAAACAAAACACTCACATGCTGACAGGAATAATTTGCTGCCTTTGTGTGCACAGTGTGTGTGTGTGTGTGTGTGTGTGGGTGCGCGTGTGTGTGCGTGCGTGCGTCTATGTGTGTGTGTTGTACTAACCTAGTCACACGGCCACCAGGAATGTATACACCGTAAAATGATGGGTATAAATTAACCTAATGATGGGTTACATTTGTACACAATTATCAGTGATGATTTCATTGTGTATATAGCTATGGCGGCAACGTCTCAATGTCTCAATGAAGCAAAAGTTGTCAAATACTATTGTTGTGAAGATGAATGTGGTCGTTTGCACAGGGCCCTGTGCTACGTGAAGCTGGAGAGGTTCGCTGAAGCCAAACAGGACTGTGACGCAGCACTCAAACTGGAGCCAACAAATAAAAAGGCCTTCTACAGACGAGCCATGGCCTATAAAGGGCTGCAGGTGAGGCAGGGGGGACAGAACCTGTATGGATGGGTGTGTGATGAGTGTTTGTGTTCAATCTCAATGAGAGTTGTTTGCCAGGCAGCCAGACAGGACATTTAATTATGTGCATTCAACATGTACACTGGCCATGTCTCATTTACAAGGAAGCCTTTTTTATTCTGCAGAATAAGTTGAAGCCAAAGCTAAGGAAGTTCAAATTAAATAAACCATTAAAATAACGGGATGTGAGAGTGAGATATTAAAAACCACTTGAGTTCCTTGGCTGTGTAGTAGAATATACTTGATTTTTACTCAAATTAAAATGCCCTAACAAGGATGTATGTATCTTATGCGTCCTATAGACCAGACCAATTATTTCATTACAAATATTGAGACTGGGTGCACAGGTGACTGTTTCATACAGTATAATCAATTCCCAACAGATTCCCAAACCTTTTGCTGATTTCAGTCTGGTGAGACATATATAGTTAATTGCACAACGGTATTGCGCGCCGAGAACAGCTGATATACAATCTCACATTGCGTTGCAGATGCGACCGATGTGGGCTTAGAGGTCTGCTGTTCTCGAACGCTCTCTGCGCGCTCGCACCTTTGCAGGACAGAGTATAAATTAGGCTTGATGGGCTACAGCTGCGCGAGCATGAGTAGGCTTTGCTTCCATGATCATAGAGCGCTCCCCCCCGGTCTAATGATGGCGACTGTAGGTGGGGTTTGCAGGACAACTGCTTTGAAGTGCTATTATTGTTTACACACTACAGAAACCAAGGATTATATATTTCAATAAAACAATAAAAATCTCTAAGCATTCTTCCTCCATACTGGGAGAAAAACAGCATCTGAAAGTTTGATGGGATGCATTTTTACACGTGAGTGCACTGACCACTTTTACATTGCATCTTATGAGCGGTGGGGTTCATTTGGTGCTGGCCTGCGTGCGCATCTGTGCATAATTGTTCTTATCAGTGTGATGTTGTCTGATAAGGGGTCTATTGTAGGACACAGTCTTATGCAGCCATATTTCCTATTAAATCTAGCGACCTATCGCACCTGCTGCAGGAATTAGCCTCTTCTTTGCAAATGAGACAGAGTGTCCAGTTTCTGTCCTTACCAGTATTACCAATATTTACGATAAACATACTTGAACGTGTCTCCCCGTATAATTAGGACTACTTGGCGTGCAGCTCTGACCTACAGGAGGTGCTACGGCAGGACCCCGGCGTCCAGGAGGCTGAGAAGGAGCTAGAGGAGGTCACTCTGTTACTCAGACAGAGCTTGAACTCCTCCCCGGCCAAAGCCAGGAGGAGCGTACCCATCACTGAGGTACAACACTGTGTTCTAATAGTTACAGTATGTGTAGTTGCATGTGGGTGTCCTGCATAGGATGCAACATTGAGGAACCGTAATCGTAATTGTAGTTTCATTTGTGCACTCTCAGAGTTACAGACTTCTAAGGGTCCATTTGGAACCCCCTCTACTAGCCTATAGGAATTGTTAAGGAACCAGAAGCGTTAAAACCCTAAAGGATCCCAAGCCTAGTCCTGCACCTGTAATGGATTGCCACTTGATTTGAATAAGAATAAGATACTGTATCGGTATCGGAAAAGTATCGGATGTTGCAAGGAGTTGCATGGCAAATCATTGGCGCGGTTTGGGTTTTACAATAAAGAAGGTAAATAATCACACACCGTAAATAGAATGCAGAAACAGAACAGTGCCTAAAGAAACTACGATACAGGTAAACAATGAACATACATGTATCATCTGTGTAAACATACTATCTAAATAACATTTCATACATTGAAACAAAAAAATAATCAACTATAGACGAATCCGTGTAGTGCTGCCCTCAGCTCAGTGCCCTGGGCGCAATCATAATGGTGGTGTTAATCGACTCGAATTATCGCCGCTTGACAGCACAATTATGGTTGCCACTCAGCGGATTCGTCTATAGGAAACATCAAACATCAAATCACAGTTTCTCTGTGAAGGAACGTTTGAAAGGTTGAAATATTTGAAAAATGTTTTAAATATTTGCTACCTACCTACTTTATGCATGTAAAAAATTACTTTGCGCCACTTTTCATGCGTATGCACCGTCCCAGAAAATCACGTAATGACTACTTGTGCCTGATACGGCAGTGGTGCCAGATTACTGTGCATACATGTATACATAGGAGCAGTTCCATTAATCCACTGGTATAACTAGCTCTCAATGATGACGTAATAAAGATGTGGATTAAAGGACCCAATGCCAGAGTGTAATTGGTTTTCGATGGTGACGTAATGACGATATGTTTTAGTGTTGGGAGGTACTATGTACAGTATATATAATTTGTAAGTTGATTAGCGGTATACTGTGGTTACTTTGCGCCGTACGCACCGTTCCAGCCGTCCCGCCACTTTTGATGCGTATGCACCGCCCCAGCAAATTGTGCCTGATATGGCAGTGGTGCCAGATTACATGTATACACAGGAGCATTACCTTTAATCCTCCCAACACTAAAACATATCGTCATTACGTCACCATCGAAAACCAATTACACTCTGGCATTGGGTCCTTTAATCCACATATTTCTTTATCATTGAGAGCTAGTTATACACACCATGTAATCTGGTCCCAGCAAATCAGGCACAATTTGCTGGAACGGTGCATACGCATCAAAAGTGGCGGGTTGGCTGGGACGGTGCATACGAGTCCCGGGCGAAACTATTACCGTACTAGCGCTCTCTGCTTGCGCAAGTAATAACATTTTGTACATTGACATAAATAAATGTGTGAGCGCGGCTGAATAGTAGGATAATAACGTTTAACTCAGCTCAACTCAACAAAATAAACAGACTTTCTCTTGTAAATCAACCTCAAGAGGCTCACCGCTGTTAATTCTCTCCCTCAGGTTGAAGGTGACGAGGAAACGTTGCCAGTGTCGAGCGGATCAGAGAACCACTGTGGAGGAGGAGAAGAGGTCGCCATCAACCTCCACCCGACTAACGCCTATGAGTTCGGACAGTCTTTGAACGCAGCCCGCTGCAGTGGCAACATGGCAGCCTGCGCAGAGCTGCTGACCTCTGTCACTCCGGAGACGCTGCCCCAGTACCTAAGCACCCAGCTGGACGGCCACACCATTGCTTTCATTATGCAGGCTCTGGACTCACACCTCGTTGAGAAAGACCCCAACCTTGTCTACCGGCACCTCAACCACCTGCACACCGCTGACAGGTTCTCGGTAAGATGATCTTTATAAATACGTCACCTAAATTCCAAGTACACACAAACCCTGTTTTAGATGGGAAGAAAGGGAATTCTGCCGCGCCTCAACCAATCGAAGGCAGGTACGATGCATCACAGAACAGGGACACAACAGCATCAAACGTAGATAATACACTGTTGTAGCACGGACAATAAGCCTCTTTTTACGTTTCAATGTTACTGCATCCAAATGTCTGAGCTGCTCCATGTGTTATCTAAGTTTGATCCTGTTCTAGATTGATTGTTTACTTGGTATTTTACAGTACAAGCCTAGCTATTTTGCCAGTACTTGACAAGTCATACACATTTGTCATTCTTCTACACCTCTGTAATCTTACAAGTTACAACACATCTTAGTAGCTCATTAAACAGAGATGTACGCGTTTATGTTTGCAGAGGTTTGAATTCCTTCTCTCTCTTCCATCTTTACTCTAGGTTGTACTAATGCTGCTAGAGAAGGGAGAGCGTCGACACATGACTCAGCTCTTTGAGCACCTGTCTGCTGTGGACAGCACAGAGTTCACTAAGAACGACGTTCAGAACCTGGCCAACAAATACATATGAATGTGCTCTCCCTCCCCTGCTCCCTCCTGCATGAGCTACAACAACAATACCAAGGATCTATGCAAAATGGCACAAGTGCTTAGTCATGACAACAACAAAGAACGGAGACTGAAGAACTTGAACCATGAATCACATTCACTTTACTACTGGCTCTCTCTACTGTATATTATCTGGTTTACTGTAGGTCTCTGTAACATTAGAAGGAATATATTTTTTCTCTCCAAAGCATTTTGCTATTCAGACATACTTTTATACCACCACTAGCAATTCTATGAAATGTGACAGCAGGATACTGTTGGGCTCATTTTCAATATATTGATGCATGGGAGTTGGGTACGAGTTGTGTAATGTTCAACTGCATAGGGGGTTTCCTTTCAGGTCAACTCTATTTGCTCAGGTGAGGTTCATGTTCTCAGAATTTAAACAAATTCCTCTTTGTGAACTCTGTTAAAAGTTTTCATATCAGTCAAATGATAAGGACTGCTGCTAAAGCTGATCTAAGGTCAGAAGAAATCAAGTATGCTAAGCATTACATACATACATACATACATGTAATTTGCTACTGAGCCTATAGATAATCTTTGCTAATGGAGAAATGTAGACTATAATGTTACAATGACAGTCATATTGTCTATTTGTCTTTGACAAAGTTATATTTTTTATGAAGAAAAACCCAGAATGGTCCTATTTTAAAAATGCATGGCTGGCAAATTATTACTGTTCTATGCAGAATGATCTCCAAAGCCAAAAATCCAAAGCAGTTTAACACTGGTAAAGTATTCTGGGCTTACAGCAGTATATCAGCCCGGTGTGACAAAGCTTATATCGTTTTGCAACATTCCATGGCATGGCAAATCAAGTCTAAATAAAGTCTAGCAAGCATTGTAAAGGTGTCTTTGCCAATTGGGAATGACTTTTAAATTATGAAAACGTGTGGGACCGCTATTTGATTAGCAAATATGGGCCATCCAGTCAAGCACAAACACTGGTCCAAGATTCTTCTTCACAACAGTTTAAAGCATTCCTGCAAGCAGCCAGTCACACATTCAAGAGTAGCAGTGTCTGTATGAGATGTGTGCCTTTGTAAAGTGGTCCAGTGGTTTGTGTTGATTGTACACGATCCTCAAATTTATATTATTTATTTATGACCTTTTACACTCAAATG
The DNA here is from genome assembly GCF_964188405.1 of Protomyctophum parallelum. NCBI lineage: Eukaryota > Metazoa > Chordata > Actinopteri > Myctophiformes > Myctophidae > Protomyctophum > Protomyctophum parallelum. Next base: position 32,236,835 of record NC_139698.1, read on the forward strand.
CTACATAGCTGAGACTGATGCGAACCCATATTGCACAATTTGAATCTGTTTTCCATACAAACGTGGCCCTAGAAGTGGTCAAATTAAGATATTAAAACAATATAACATAAATATATGGTTTTCACAAAGCTGCAAATCTATATTATTTTACTGTTCATTAATAAATATCCAAACCCTGCGGTTAATCGATCTAAATCGATTTTTCTTTTAATAATGAAATGTCAATGAATGTATCACATTTTACATTCAGGGAGGATAGTGGGGATCAGAGGCTACCTGATGCAATAACCGCATGTGTTTTTAATACTATATTTCAGTAGAGATGTAAATGTGTTTCCGAGTCCAAATGAAAATGGTTATTTATCAATTAAGTGGGAAAATACTTTATACACAAGAATTGTGAATATGTTATGGAAATGACTGTTGAATAAAAACTTAACATAATACTATAGAAAGGCCTCGTGTTTTCTAATTAAACCTGAGACGAAAAGCACATCACAGATTGGGTTTTTTATTTTTCAGATATGCATTTACACGCATATTATATTGTAAAGCAGATTAGCAAACAAATATACAAATACCATATGCCATTCTTGACAAATTATATCTGGCACTAGTGTTCAAATTAGAGTAAAGAAACAGAAAAAACAGAACATAGAAGTAGGAACCAAATAATTGTTTATATGTGGAAGAATGCAGCATGAAGCTTCATCCTCCAAACCGAACTGGATGATCGATCAGAAAACAGACCTGGATCCAAAATACCATTCAAAATGCTTTAACAGTTTTAATTAACATCCTTGTCTTCAAATTGCTGAAACTAGTCATTAGATTCCAAGTAAATGGTCTCTTAAATTAAACACACTGACCATCGAGTCCCTAAAGCCCTAACCACACCAAAGGGTCACCATGCAACTCCTTGGGTCCAAAACGCAAGGAGTTAACGCTAAAACAGTCTTGACCCTTTGGTGTGGTTTGGGCCTAAGAGACTCAAACGAGAACTCAATAGTAATGCTCAATTCATGCTCCGTCATATGATGGTGTTGCGTGCCGAAAAGCCAATCTACAGGCTCACAAAGTGTTGGATCCTCAACGAGTTGTGAGCTTGTAGCTCTGCTATTTTCTGGACGAGACAATGCCGTATGACAGAGTATAAATCAGATTTACGTTAAGTATCAATAGGATTTGACTCCAGGTCTGGTCAGCAGCACCAATTGGCAAAACAAACGGGAATCACAGGACAAATCAACAGAATAGGGAAACCCATAAACAATTGCATGTATCCCCATAAACTTTGTGCATCGCATTATAATGTAATAAAAACTAACAGTTAACAGTGCAGGTGCCTAGGGCCATTCTGTGGCCTCAGTATGCGTAGCATTTTGTAAAGCATGTAAAAAACAGCAGTCTGTGTATCTGTGTGTATATTTCCTGGGTCTTGTCTTCATTCATCCCTATGGTGTAAAATGGATGCACCATACCGTCTACAGTTGACAAACAGACATCAAAGGTACTGTATAAGAACTAAGATTTAACAAGAGCCTGAGTGCTGTCTTTGGTAGGCAATTGAAAAGTCTTCATGTATAATGTCTACCACAGTATGTACTTTATATGTATATTGTATAACCTAGTTACTACCATCCCTCTCTACATAGACATTCTGAGATCTGTCCTGTGTTTGTAGTATTAAATATTGAAGACACGGTGGAGACGCGGACAAACAGAAAGAACCAGCTTCTTGAAGGCACCATGAATTAACATAGATAGTAGATATCAAAGTTGTCTTAAACTCAGTGAGGTGAGACCATCAGTCTGAATAATAAGACAAACGCTTTTTTTGTGTTGCTTTTCTTCTTTTCTTTTTACAGTTTGACAGAACTGACCAAACCATTGGCTAATAATAGTATAATTACTTCCAGAATGATCGCCACAAGGGCCTTCCAGAGACCTTCTGTAGCACTGAATAGTGGACAGCAGTCAAACTGCTCCAATAATCCCTCTTACTTCAATATCCACAGAATAAAACCTGACTGTTGTTTCCAAATGCATTTTAGCACTGAAATCACTTTACTGTCACTCCGTTAGGAAGTTGCAATGCAAACATCTTAAGTCAAATGATAAAATAAAAGTAGGACTTGGGGCCAATTTCCTAAAACTGGACACTAAATGTACCACAGGAATGTGGCCACATTATAAGGATCTTCGTTCCGGAAATAAAGCAGAGCTCTCAGTACTAAAATGCATTTAGGAGGCCGAGCACACCCAGCTGCATTATGTGTAGACTAGAGTATGTCACATGCACAAAAATAAAATAATAAATACATAAAGAAAACACAGGAGGCCTCTGTTACTCATATCAATTTGAAAAAATTAAAATAAAGAAAAAGATGATGAATCCTGGTCCCTATTTGAGTAATTATTTTGGAAAGCTATTACGTTAAGATTGCTGCATGGTGTTTGCATCCGCATTGAAAAGCCCAAATAAAATAGTTAACCGGCACAGTGGTTTAGTTTTTGTTAGAATTACACAGATCAAAACAATGGCAACCAAATCAGTTGGCTGCCCTACAGTCCGAAGTGGCAAATAAGTGTCTGACAAGTTGTACAATTTTTTCAAGTGTACAAATGGACGCATAAGGACGTAACAATAGATTATTTTTACATTTAGCTGTCAAAGTGATCTCTCCCTGAATTACTGGGAAAGGCTAGATCCTGGATTCCCTCTGGCTGAGGAAAACCAACGAAGAATTGTAATGGCCATTTCAAAGCAGCAATGAAAACGTTCTGTTTGATTTCAATTTATGATTTTGCAATTTAATAATACAATTTGAACACTGCTCTATTCTTACACCCTCCGAGTTAAATGAACACCCAGGATTTCACTGTGTGGCGTGGTGGGAGAGCAGTGTGGCGTTTACTCAGCGGGAAAACACCAGCATTCACAATCTTAACATTTTCTCACAACAATGCTGCACATTTCTCATCCATTCTAACAAACCTCTAACAGCCAGTGGAAATTAGAACGTTTTTTATCCTACCAATATTAGTCAAATGTTTTTCGAAGGAAATAAAGCCCAAATCACTGTCTCCCTTTAGAAGGAAGAAAATGCAGTTTAAACTTTTTAAGCTATTGTGGTTAGTTGTGAGAGAGAAAAAAATAATGTTAACTAAAAAGATGTCATGGGTCTGCAGCACTTAAGGTATTAGATTTCAGTCTGTATACAGGAGTTCTTGGGCTGCTGCTGGGGTTGCGTCGGTTGGCTGTTATTGTTTGTCTCTTTTAGCACCTCTCCAGTGTTGATTTGAGAGTCCAGCTCAGCGGGGCACACCAGGTTGACGTTCTCCTCTGTGATGAAACAGAGGGGGGACAGCTCTGCACCATGGCCTAGGGAGGAGGTGGTGGAGGTGGGCGAGTGCGGCGCAACTGCAGACCCCTGTCCTTGTGACGAAGTGGAGGAGGGCACAGGGCAGGTCTCCAGTCGGTCGTTTTCCACCTCGGGCAGGGGGCTGACGGTGGCGAAGCGTGTGTGGTAGTCGCCGCCGCTGCCAGAGCCGTGGCTACAGGACGTCTTCATGCTCTCCAGGTCGGAGCAGCTGAATTCGGAAAAGTGGCTGGAGTGGGAGTCGGCCACTGAAGGCAAGCTGCCACTCAGTGACGGGGAGTCGAACTCGGAGGAGTTGGTGCTGCGTTGCTCCAACAGCTGCGCGTCCATGTCCTCCCGGGTCTCGTTGATCTTGGTGCCAGCGCCCTTCTTGCGCAACTTGCCTTTGCTCTTCTTGCCCCCAGAGCCGTTGGACGAGGAACAGGAGGGCTCCTTGGTCCACTTGGCTGAGGCTCCTTTGACCTCTGAGGAGGCACAGCCGGCGGAGGGGCAGGTCCAGGCGCAGCGGCCAGCTTGGCCACCGTCATCCACACTGCTGCCACCACTGTGGTGACGCAGCTTGGCGGGTTTCGACTCAATGTCCACCTGCACTTCCATACTGTTCCCATCTCTGCAAAAAGCATGAAGCAAGAGTGAGGGGGGGGGGGGTGTGTGTGTGTGTGTATCCATAGTATTCTAACGTGTTCTGTGGGGTTGCTTGATAGACCAAACAGAACTACAGAGAAGTAATAAAGGTCACTAGATGTAGTATGTGAGGTTTACCTGTCAAGAGGCATGTAGGCATTGAGAATGGATCCAGCCATTGCTTTGGTGCTAGCGTTGTCACTGATTGTCCCCAGGCTGACAGTGCCAGACTCTCCACTCAAGCTGCAGCGCTCCTTCTGCACATCTGCCTGTACCTCCAGCCTGACAACACAGAGGAGTAACACAAAACACACAGGTGAGAATAACGCAAGTAAACGGCAGGAATACAACCAGCTATACAATGACAATTGTGATTCAAACTGCAGTGTGAAAAAAATTATAATTATTACATATATCTTCATCCAAAGCAAAAACTGAGTGATCTACATTATTATTAGGCAATACAATTACAATAATTATACATTTATTGGCATAATAAATGTTGGCTGTTTCATAAGGTTTATGCCTCAAGCACCCAAGAACCGATTAAAATAGTTTGTGCTATTCTATGTGCCTTCTGATTAGCTTAGAGTGCGGCTATGTTCTTTGTGCTTATTTTAGTTGCTACACATACCTTACGGCGGGGCTCCACCGGGCGTGTTGCGTCTCCGTCGCGTGCGTCTCCGTCGCGTGCATAAAAAAACGAACCGGGGCCATTTTAATGCAGTCACGCAACGCGGGCAGTGGAGCCACCCTTCATTGATTAAAAAGGGAAAATTCCCTGACGGTGACGGAGATGCGACACGGACGCGCCCGGTGGAGCCCTGGTGTTATACCGGTCTTTGTGGCGTTGCAGGAGTTGGTTATTTCGTCATGAATCATTCACTGTGGTTTAACGCAGATATAATGCTATTGCGTGAGGTGTGGTAGCAAGTTGGTTGTGTTGTCTCAGCATGTTGCAAAGTTTTGCAAGTATAATAATTATTATGGCCACCACCCTTGTTATTCTTTTCTACTGACTTTGCCATTCAAAAATGAATTCTATAACTACTAAGAGCACATCTCATTGGTCAGGACAACTTTAACTCAGCGTGTGATTGTTGCAGAAGATAATAGTGTGATTCTCGAATAGCTCACAGGCAGATATGCAGGCAGATATGCACCAATCCAGGCAAATACATTATTACGTGATTAAAATTTTAAATATATGAATATGACTTCAATACATTGTACAGCACTAATACTAGCAATACGTCCAACGTTCCATGAGGTTCCATGTGTACCTGTTCAGGTAGTTGACCATTGCGCTACCCGACAGGCTGCCCGTGATGCTGGCACCAGCCAGGGCCATGGTGGAGGCCGTCTCACTCAGGTTGTCCCTGATGGTTCCCAGGCGGTCCATGTGGCTGCCACTGGCACTGAGGCTGCCGGTCAAACCACCCACACTCCCCTCACTCATACTGGGGTTGTTCCTCGTGTCGGCCACCGATGTGGTGTCTTAAAAGGAAACAATGAGACGTGGCAATCAGGACCAATGTGTCATTGTTCAGAAAGGAAATGGGGAAATGAGATCCACACTTTCATCCATAACATAGACAGAGATTTGTGACAGAAAACAATATATTAGCCCATTTTGGGGCGGGAACCCCTTTTGGTGTTTTAAACATTATGTTATAATTTAGCTATTGAAAAATAGCAGATCTACAAGCTCATAGCTACGAGCTTGTAGGTCTGCTATTTTTGAAAAATCGTGAAAATATTTAATTTAGAAAACTGGAGGATTTAGAATAATTATTTTAAATTTTGAGGAAAGGCCTAAATGGGTTAAGCTTAAGGTCAAATTTAGATTTGTAGGTCAGCAAAAAAATAAAATAAAAAAGGAAAAAATGGCAAATGGTTGTTGTTGTTCAGAAATACACACTGTCATGTTAGAAGGCTCACCCGTTGCAGCCACACCGCTCCCCACGTTCATGTCATTCTCGTCGTCAAACTCGATGCGGACACCTTTGCCGTTGCCCGCAGACACGCCACAGCCTCCACTGCGACACAGGGAGATGGGCACCACGCCATACACGTACGCCAACATGATGGGCACTCCAATGCCTGGAGAGTGACAGAGAGAAGACGAACAAGACAAATGCACACACACACACACACACACACACACACACACACACACACACACACACACACACACACACACACACACACACACGTCAAAATATAGCAAGGCATTGAGGCCACCAGCAGAGGCCACTGTACCACCAAATAGAAAACCACCATAAATTATGTTTGAAACTGATGATTCTGGGCATATTGTAACAGCTCAGCTATAAATTCAATTATGCGTTCAAAAACAAAACTAATAATATAATATATATCTATTAAGGCACTGAAAAATGTCTGTCAGTCATTCTGTCTGTCTGTCCTTCTGTAGCCTACACTTCCTTATATTAACCTGACTCCGCCAGAGAACATAATTTGCTGTTCATATATTCAGAACGGGTAAGGACTAGTAATATTTAATGAAGTAAAGATTCCAAATCTACCAAAGATTCCAAATTGGTCGAGACAAGGCTGAGAGCCTGAGAAAAAGTCAGGGTTCCCTATCCTGAGTGTTAAAGGGAAACTTCACCCTTTTTGCAAACAAAAATATGTTAATGACATTTAGAAGATTTATAACACTTTCCTGGGGGTCTTTTATTTTAGAATTTAGCAGTGAGCCCAGTGTCTCTGATGTCATGGACACTGGTCTCATTTCCTTACTGGACTACATTTTGTCTCAGTAAGACAGCCCTTCCCCTATCCACAAGGAGGAGCAGTGCACCAAAGCACTATGGGAATTGTAGTCCAGGAAGGACGTGTCCATGACATCAAAGACACTGGGCTCACTGCTAAAATCTAAAATACCTAAACCACATATTACACACATAAAGACCCCCATTAAATTTTTTTCAAAAAGGGTGAATTGTCCCTTTAAGAACAATATGGCCACCATGTGAATATTATGGCCAATAGACTAACCGACTGTGACTGCTGCCACCACCGGAGAGACGATGACGGATAGGGTCACTCCACCAGCGATGACCAGGTTCCTCTTATGGGTGGAGATGTCTTTGCCTTCGTAACGGTTGTGGATCTGATCAATAGAACAGGGAGGGAAATTAGAGGGTCATACTCTGTCTGGATAGTTTTCAACACATAAGGTGAAGGAAGAAACCCAACATAATAAACATTCTGAAATATTCACAAGCAAATATTTACTAAACAGCACTGTAATGACTTCTTTAAAACGTACGTTTCACAACACAGTTGACAGCAGTGTTGTGTTCACTATAAACACAATAGAGAAAGGTTAAAACAGTTGTTTTATTTACAACCACTTCATATCCTTCTCTGCTTTATGAGACGTTTGAAAGGAAAGATGAGGGTTTGGGAGCGATAGAAGCGGCTGTGAGCCAAATTAAGGCCGAAACTTGTCAAGAAAATGTCTAATGGCCAAGCAGTTACACCAAGATGAACAGGAACATCCATGTTCATTATGAAATATGCAGATGATTCATTCCCATAGATACATTCATGTGAAACTTCTGAAAGTTATGGTTTAGTCAGTAAATAAAAGTTGCTGCTAGCTCAGGTTGCTTCTTGGCAAGGTCAAGAGGGAAATTCTAGAAACTTCCCAACATTTTCACTTCATTGTTCCCCACAAAGGTTTTAATAAAACCGGCATGGGTGATAGATGAGTGGCATGATACAACACAAGCACTGAAATCCACTCACTCACACGACACCACACAGAAATACTGTACATACACAGACAATGAGCTATTGAGAAATAACTTTGGCAGCTTGAAGAGAACCTCCAGAGCTCGAGAAAATGCACTGCAGTATGTACACTGCTGACTCTCACAAAGAGCTACACACAACCGGTTTGTGGACATTCAGAGGCCATGTGCGTTTACTTCCATTAACCACATGAACCCTAGCGTCAATATAGGTATATATATCAGAATGGAAAAATCGTTTTAGTTAGTTAGTTTCAGATAAAGGGTTAAAAACTAGGCAGTTCTTGTCGAGATAAATCAAAACTCTGGTCAAAGTACATGAGACAGATTTAGTTTATAAGTCAGTTCTGCTCTAGTCTTCACATTGGGTGTTGGTCCAACTTACCGGTAATTAACCAATTTAGACCTGGTGCTACCTATATGTTGTTTTACCTTTAATGCCGACTGCGCCCTCTGTGTCTCATATAGCTAGTCTATATATAGCTAGGTCTCTCTCATTCATATATATATATATATATATATATATATATATATATATATATATATAGTCGGATCGGGAGCCAAAAAACGTGATCGGGACATGCCTAGTATCAATATTATATCCAAATCACGATATTAGACTTTAAATTATCTGTGATATTGTACTATAGTGATATGGCATAAACGTGTTCTATAAAATATAAATATCGGATCGGGAAGAATCGGTATCGGCATATGCTCAAAATCAATTGATCGGAATCGGATCGGGAGCAAAAAAAAACGTTGTCACCAAATGGAAGCATAGGATAGATAAATTATACACAACTATCAGAGCTCGTACACACTCTGTTCTCTGCTGTAATTCCGCAGAGTTCTCATCTGAAAACCAGGGCTGGACTGGGTCAAAAATCCAGGGCTAACATTTGGCCCAAAAACATATTAAAGCAAGGGGGGTGGCCCATTCATTGGACATAACGCCAGTCCAGGCCTGGTAATCACAGACAAGTTTGCAAAGCAGTGCTTCGAACAATGATGTCACGTTGTCCTGTTTAACTTTCAATGTGATCTATTCATGCCGATCGTGTTTACTTTTTCAACTCGTGCCGGCGGAAGTGTCATTATCTTTCAAGAAAGAGGGGTCGAGCAGAGGAGGAAAAGCCAGGGGTACTTTTCTCCGACTGCGTTGCGTTGTGTCATTGCCTTGCGTTGCGTGGGATTTGCCCCACAGACCGACGGATCACATAAGGGACGGACTGGAGGGGAGACATTTCTCTCACCCTCTGTTGCTTAGTGCTTCTTGCGTCGATTACGTTCAACTTTGTGAAGCACTTTAGGTTTCTAAATGGGTTAAACAATAAGAGTGTGTGAGCCTCACCTTTCTCCCAACATACACAGGGATGCCAATAATCATGGCAGGGATGGCTATGCCGGCGATCAGGGCAATGCCAACTGGTGCTCCTACCAGGGTGCCCAGCTGCCACAGGATCTTCTTCTTCCTGCTCCACGGCTTCTTCCCCCAGAACGTACAGCCTGACGGGCTGGAAAAGGTGTTAAAGTTACAACGTTATTATCTTACTATGAGGGAGGGGACCCGTGTGAATGAAAACGCATTAATACTCAATTAGTATTTTTCACATATAAACACCAAGCTGAAACAGCCCCACAAAACATTTAAAGCCTATTAAAGAACACTGGCTTTGTGGGAAAGATGGCAATAGGATCACGTCCTGTCACTGACAGATTTATCCATTACATGTTTTATAAATGTTTTCCCTACTCCGTTTTTACATCCTGTAGCTACCATAAAACTGCTGTGTTGATAGCTTTATCCATCTGTGGTAGTGTAGACCAAGTAATTAAATGTAGACAGTATGGCGTGTGTCTGTGTGTGTGTGCGCGTGACCCCAATTCAGGGGTGGGCTAAGCTTTCCGGCATATTATCAAGTGAAAACCACCATTTCGGTTATGTCTATTAAATTATATATTATTCAATCATTTTACAATCTGAAATCCCTGTTTTGGGGATGTCATTTTAGGTGAAAATTGGCCGTTTTTGATTCACCTGAATAGGCTACTCTGATCACTTGGTAGATCAAAAAGAGCTTCTTATTGAATTGATATGTGCATGTATACACATACTGACCTCAGGTAGTGCAGGTCAGAGATCTCCTTCATGCAGAGCCAGCAGAATTCACAGCCGCAGACGGCACAGGTCATGTGGTTACAGCTGCCGTCGTTCATCTTGATGATGTAAGCGGCACATCGTGGACAAGGCTTGATATCGTCGGCTGAGGACCAAGGAGAGGAGATCACAGGGTCAGTGCCGTGGATATATGTATAACATTAGAGGACCAAGCAGAGGAGATCACAGGGTCAGTGGATATATGTATAACATTAGAGGACCAAGCAGAGGAGATCACAGGGTCAGTGGATATATGTATAACATTAGAGGACCAAGGAGAGGAGATCACAGGGTCAGTGGATATATGTATAACATTAGAGGACCAAGCAGAGGAGATCACAGGGTCAGTGGATATATGTATAACATTAGAGGACCAAGGAGAGGAGATCACAGGGTCAGTGGATATATGTATAACATTAGAGGACCAAGCAGAGGAGATCACAGGGTCAGTGGATATATGTATAACATTAGAGGACCAAGCAGAGGAGATCACAGGGTCAGTGGATATATGTATAACATTAGAGGACCAAGGAGAGGAGATCACAGGGTCAGTGGATATATGTATAACATTAGAGGACCAAGCAGAGGAGATCACAGGGTCAGTGGATATATGTATAACATTAGAGGACCAAGCAGAGGAGATCACGGGGTCAGTGGATATATGTATAACGTTAGAGGACCAAGCAGAGGAGATCACGGGGTCAGTGGATATATGTATAACGTTAAGTTCAAGTAGCAGTTACACGTGTTTCCTCCCCTTTGTTCAGTTTGAAATGTTGGTACTATAATGTGTATAGTACCCGTCACTGACAAGCCCTATTGTTGGTCATGCTGAAGGTGTGTCCTGTCCGATACACATGATGCATCCAGCTGTGTCTTCTCACCCAACAGTGTGGCCTTCCTAGAGCCGCAGCCCCAACCAAGCTGTACGAGTCGCTAGTTCAAAGTCGGACTTCCCACCCTCAACTCAAACAAGGCAGATTGTGTGCACTGTCTGGCCAAGCAGGAGGCACCGTAGAGGCATTGAACCCCAGTCTGGGTGGACCGCCGTCTGCCTCACCCAGACACCCCTGCATGTATAAGCTTGCCGACTACAAATCCTACATTACATTATCGTGGGGCTGGGTAAAAGGGGTCAAATGAATAACAATTCCTTTAGGAATTGTTTTGATTAATAATGATCAATCTTTGTATGTTTATGGACATACCGACCGTAATATAATCACAGCCCTCTACTCATAAGGTGAGGTGAGGTGCGAGTGTCCGTCTAGTTTTCTGTATGCCATCTTAAAACATTAACCCATTTTGGGCGGGAACCCGTTTTGGTGTTAGCATTACGTTATGCTTTAGCTATTTAAAAATAGCAGATCTACAAGCTCATAGCGCGCCACCGAGTGGTGCGCTACGAGCTTGTAGGTCTGCTATTTTTTAAGAATCGTAAAAAGTGACATGAAAGTGTTTGAGAACGACTGACATAGAAAAACATAGCTTTTTCAAGAAAACAGTCAGGATTTAGAAGACATTTGCAGAACCGTTCCAAGGTCAAAATGGGTTAAATCAATATTAGGAGACAGAAAGAATCTGTTATGTGCATTCCCCTATTCATCCACTAGATCAGGGCTGGGCAACTTTGACGATGGAGAGGGCCATTATATTTCCATACTCACTCCAGAGGGGCCACATTGCATGCATGTTGTAGCAAAAATAGCCAATCTACAAGTTCAAAGCGCGTCGCATCGCGGCGCATTTTGAACTTGTAGATCGGCTATTTTTGCTATATTTGAATTGAAAACCTGAAATGTCATTTTAACTAAATACAAATATATTGGACATAAAAAAGACAATAACATTATTTGTAATATACTACTCAGCAAGCTACTAATTTAGACTGTAAGTCTAAATTAGTCATGTTTGTATGTTTGGAATTGTAAACAGCTGAAATCAATTACATATCAGTATTCCGAAATTATTCTGAGGGCCACATTAAGTGAAGGTGGGGGCCGCATGTGGCCCGCGGGCCGCCAGTTGCCCATGTATGCACTAGATGGCCGCTGTGACACCCCCTGCAGTAGATCTATTTTACTACATGCATGACGATTGTATAAACTGTAGTGACATGCCACTTTTGTTACGAGTTGAGATGTAGTTATAACTGTATATAATGAGCTTTACACTATATCGTCATAATTGAAGTAGGCTATATACCACTGCCTGTGCTGGCTAATCTACAAGCTCACACCGCACTGTCAAGCTTGAAACCTGTTTATTCTAATTGAATTGACCCAGTTTTGTCTTTTGCTATTGATGTAATCAATTAATCATTGCGTTCACACGTGGCAGATTGCACTCATTGCAGTCTACCATTTATTATCAAAGGAAGCCAGCGACATGAAGTTCATTACTTGTGGATTATTATCATCTGCAATGTAAAACACGGTTAGTTGGTTGTGTCTGTAAACGGTCAAGTTGTCACCAAATGGAAGCATAGGATAGATAAATTATACACAACTATCAGAGCTTGTACACACTCTGTTCTCTGCTGTAATTCCGCTGAGACAGAAAGAATCTGTACAAGGAACACGTTAGTGAACAACAAGATGCAGACCTGCAGCTCCACTCTCCTGGCTGTAGCTGAGTGAGGAGGACCGGACGGTCCTCAGGCGGAGGCTCTGGGCCCTCTGCTGTCGTGCTGCGTCACACGTCTGGTTGGGATGCCACAGCTGTTTACAGTGGTAGCAGAACTCTGTGCCACAGCCCTCCCGACCACAGGTGATCTTGGGACAGCTGGCACAGCCGAAGGCAATCACTGCATACCTGCGTGCACACACCCCACACATACACACACACACACGGAGAGAGAGAAAGGGTCAATGGGTGCATTCAGATAAATGCTCTGAGTCCAATGGAGCGCAACTCCAGGTGTTCTATGGTCATTCCGAAATGTAATCCTTTATTATTGCGCTCAACCGGCTTGGAAATGTCGACGTTATTTCAAGGTGTAATTTTCTTCGGAGGTTAACTGATATCGTGCTTTATAATATCAGAGCGTTCTGAAATCTGAGCAGATTCTCAGAGCGTATAACCGTACACTCCCAATACCTACTGCCAAAATTGCTATTTGTTCAGTCTTGTCCTTTTCTTATTTTCATATTTATGGTTCTGGTAATGGTGTACACTGTACATAATGTATGCTTAACCCCTTACCAATAATCTTCACAGCTGCTATTTTGAGTAGGAGATGATTGGCACAGTACACCAGTCCCTCGATGGAATTACCTTCAGCTGTGTTTACCTATCAAAATGGCTGCTGTGAAAAAGGGGTCTAAATTTTGAAGCGGGATTGCGATTATTCCATTTACAGCTATGTTAACACATTTTTCCTTTGAAACTAGGCTCCATCTATGGACTAAAACACTGTGTTTCGGTAGCGACATGAAAACATGGGACAGCTTTTTATATAAAGTTTTTGAATTTAAAGAAAATTCACAAAATCAATCTACATATTTCATGAATTGAAATGTAGGAAACAGAGGTTGGGACAGCCACCTCCCAATAGCAAGTAACATATAAAGTATACATTTTTATATATGATATTTGTGCACAGGTCTGACTACTAAATTGTTTTTAAATATATATTTTTCCTTGTGTGATTGCAATTTGAACCGATGGCTCATATCACCGTATTCACAAAATCACAAACCATGTCAGGTATCTTACAGACGAGCACTCTCTTCTTCAGTATTGTAATCTGTTCCTAGGGTGCCTAGTCCTCTGACATGAGTAATTGCTTGGGTCTGTACTCAATCAAGGCTGTATACTGTGTGTGTGTGTGTGTGTGTGTGTGTGTGTGTGTGTGTGTGTGTGTGTGTGTGTGTGTGTGTGTGTGTGTGTGTGTGTGTGTGTGTGTGTGTGATCCAGCTTGCCAATATACAGCAGGCTCAGGAGGACTAATGAGTCTGACTTTTCCATTTTAAACTTAATGGAAAATAAAACACATAAGCATCAGCCATCATTAATGGCCTGTTCATATTTGTATTGATCAGATAGATGACTTGGGAATTGAACTTGGCCCAGTTGGCCGTACTGCCAACATATAGAGATTCTCAGCAGGCTTTGACCACGTTCACTATAAGTATTAATCAAGTATCTACCTGTCTGAAGTCTCCCGAACACTGGAAAAGCTACAGTACATTGCATACAGTTCCTCATGTTGGAGACACTAGTTCTGCATTCTGTGACAAACAGAAGTGAGCACTAGGTTTTAAAAATAGAACAAAAGAAGTCAGTGGCTCTTATAGATAGGTGCTCTTTGGTGATACAGGTAAGATTATAGACAAAAAAAAAAGGTTTATTTTCTTCAAAGTAGTACTGCTCAATTCCAAAAAGGTGTAAAATGCAGACTCCACAGGAACGCACCCAGGGTGTCGGCCTGGTTCCGGCGAGCTGTCCCGCGTCCGAAATGGTTGAGAAATGACAGTTACTGTGTGCGTGTTCCCAATCCCCAGGACGCACCCAGGGGGCCGGCCCGGTTCCAGGGGGCCGGCCCGGTTCCAGGGGGCCGGCCCGGTTCCGGCGAGCCGCCCTGTGTCCGAAATGGTTGAGAAAGGACAGGGTTACCGTGTGGGGGTCCCTCTACTGTACTGTATTGTCACAAGCTTGTCTGCAAGCTTGTTGCAAGCAGCAGCAGCGAACGTAGCCCCATATGAACCTCAGTCCCTACGCTAATTCTGTAGGTCAGGAGCTACAGAATGAGTGTAGGGACTGAGGTTACATATGGGGCGCAGCTGGAAGAACCACTGAAGAGAGGATGGGTTAGCCTAGGTTGAACTCACCCACAGTGGATGCGATCCTCTCTGTAAACCGCGATGGTTGGAATAATATATAGTTTGACTTATTAGCTGTTGAACAGTGAACAGTTGAGTATGAGTAAATAACTCGATCCTGCCCATGGACCATGGCAAATTAGGCTACCAATAATTGTCTGCTGCTGGCGCTTATGGTTTGATTGAATAGCACTTTAAGAGTTTGCAGTCCCAAAGTAGCCTACAGCTGCCTGCTCCACGCTGTGTGGATTAAATATTGCCAATGCAGAATTGCTGATGTCAAATCAATCATCAATGCTGGTAAGACTGCACAAGTGTTTGTGTGTATGTGTGTGTGTGTGTGTGTGTGTGTGTGTGTGTGTGTGTGTGTGTGTGTGTGTGTGTGTGTTTGTTGTGAGCGTGTGCAGTGCGCTGCGTTATACTATCAGCATAGTAGTAGCCTAGGCTATAGATATAAAATGGTCCCATTTCATGGTAATTTACAGGCCCGGGTCGGGCGCATATATTAATGTGTGTGTCGAATTTGAAGTCGGTGGGGCGAAAGGTTCTCGAGTTACACACAGACAGACAGAGACTTGGTGCATTTATAGATAGATGTATGTAGCCCACCGTTTCCCAAACACTGGTTCGGGAACCATTTGTGGGTCACAGACACATGTTTATGGGTCAAGACTTGATTAACAATCACATTTTCTGTTCCTACAAAAGAAAAGTTAATATTTTATACGTTTTAAAACAAACGAATCTAAGAAATTCCATAAATAAGCTCACAAGTCACAACGTGGCATTTACACTAGTTTGGGTCACCGGGGAAATGTCTAATATCTCTTGAGTGTTGAGCTTTAATCTTTGGGAAGGCCTACTTGGCCTGAGTGCCTCTGTTGTGTCTGATTGCAGCAGACACACAACCACACCGCAGTCTCCCCTGGACTGACCCAGGATCAGGTTTCTGTTCCAGAGACAAGGAGACTTCCTCTCGTCTCTTTACCCTGTGTCTACAGACTACAATGCAGACAGACACGGAGCAAACAGAGACAGTCCTGCTTGGTAAAACCACCGTGCTGAAACGCATAGCAGACTGCAGAGGGTAGAGCCATGGTGTTTAGTGTTGCGGTACGAGTGCTTATTAAGAAGTCAGCCACTGCAACTGTGAAAAACACAGCCTCGCTGAGCCCAACCTTCCCCACACCCACAAAAATGACAAATCGTCAAGTGTTCTACAACCAGCTACCACAATAAACAGCCCTAACAAGTATTACATCAGCGCAGCAGTATGACCAACCGCTGAGATATACAATTTTATCAGAAAATCCCCCATATTGCACAACATAGACAGTTACTTTAGTACAAAACCCCCTGATTGCAGCTGCTTCTACAATCCCAATTATATCCAGATTTTCTCTACTTTGACCAGACAAATCCAGAACCGATTGCTGATCCCAATTTCCTAACCATGCTCTGTCAAGTGCAGCATCTTGTGAAAGTCAGGCCAAGGGCTACTAGGGCACATACATAGTGTAATGTAGACAATTTATTTAAATTACATTTCCTGCTGTCCGAAATGTATTCACAAACTACCTCTGACAACAAGCATTGCTGATTTAGAATGATTTTAGTCATTTTAGATCAATAGTACCAAGTATGTGCAAATAAAAGGTACATGTCAAGCAAAATGTCTGATACCCAACTGAACCATAGGAGATGGGACAAACGTGACCATTACACAAACATAACTGGCTGAAACATGGAACAGATAGCTAGTCAAATAAGGTGATTTGTAGGGATGCACCGAAAGGGAAATTCTTGGCCGAATAACGAATACAGGAAACAGTTGGCCGAAAACCGAATACTTAAATAATAATCACTATTATGGGTCGATAAAACATTTATTCAACTCTTTTGAATGCATTAATTGCACACACTATTCGGTGAGATATTTTCTGCCTATTCGGGCCGAAACCAAATTTAAACATTATTAACGCTGCCGTCCCTATATTGCGCATGCAATTATTGGTGACAATCTTGGGATTTTTTTCGATAGTAGCATTTTCAATAGAACTGGCTGTGAAATCCAGTGGCCAGATGGATGTGTGGATCAGTCCCAGAACCTCTCAAAATGCGTTCAGAACCCAGCTGTCTGCGTGGGTTGGAGGGGAGCAGGACAGGAAGAGCAAATGTTTACAAAGGGAGATAACCGGTCCAAATGTTCTGCACAATCCCACCCTCAAAAGCCTGTCTTAGTCAATAACATGTTTACATCATTAACTTTTGGACTAATCGGAGACCTCTGAGGCTACAGGAGGAAGGTCAACAACATACTTGGCAAATGTACCTTATTGGAAAGATAGTACATTTGATCTAGGCAAGACAAAGTCGCTTCAAACATGAACATTTCTCCTGGACTGGTAGATGGAATAATAATTAACTGCACATTTGTAAAGAATGACAGGATCAAAACTCAATCAAGAACTATTCAATTTCCTTCATTCGATTTGGTTATGCCCAGAGCAAAGGCAGGACACCCTACAAACAACACAAACAAATGACTGACGACTAAAGGTTCCCGTGACTCCAGTAGCACAAGGTATAAACAGAATGTTAGTTCTTAAGGGAAGGGAGAGTTTTACAGCCATCTGAAACAATTCCTGGAAGAAAAGGAAATGGCTGCCAGCAGCACTCTAAGTTACAGGCCTTGAATAAACTTGTGACATCGTCAAACAGAAAGAAGCCAATGCCAGACAAGTAAACAAGGGTAGTGAATGCTGGTTGCCAATTTATAAGTTACAATTAAATGCCATGCAAGATAAAATATTCACGCAAGAGACAAAGTTTTGGCTAAAGAGAGTAGGTACATTATTATGTACTTGCACAGAAACATGCACAATCCAAATTTCCCTTTGTAATGTCGGTGACCCCACAACAGCTCCATTATAAAAGGCCAAGTCGCATCAGTGTCACTCCGTGTCGTGGATGAAGCCAGCCAGTTCATGTTGAAATCTGGTCATCCTACAAATTACTGCTGTTCCATGGTTTATTAAACTGTGAGTCATGATTGCTAATGCGGCATGCATGCATTTCCATTAGTGGGCTGCCATGTGATCATGGATCGCAGATTACTCATCCTTCTGGATGCCAAGCTGAAAAAATACGATACTACAGTGGAGTCTGAATAGTAAAACAGGCTTTCTCTTCTGTATATCTATGCTGTTCTGGTCAGTTAAAATTAATAAAGAAATACTTAAGAGTCAACATGATGACGTGTTCCCTGCTCCTCACTGCAGCCAGCCTGACCTACCAGTATGTGTGTTTGTTATGATTAGCCACCAAGAGTTAGAAGATTTGGACACACAAAAATGAGTGTACACACGCACACGCGCACACACACACACACACACACACACACACAGAGAGGGGGGGATATGTAGAGATACAAAGAACCAGGTAACAAGAGAAATGAGCAGGGTAACAGAGTGAGAGACAGGCAGGCAGCCAAAAAGGGATAAAGACAGGCAAGGAGAGAGAGAGTATCAAAGAGAAACAGAAAAAGACAGGCATACAAAGACGGGTGTTCTAGGATCTAGGAAACCAGGACAAGATAAACTTTATTTCTGTCATAAAGTGAACTTAACCGTCTGGCATATTACAGAGTTTATATGACTTCAGTACAGTATAGCCTACTAATGAGGCACACCCATTCTACTGGATCCACCTGTGAGTGCGTAAGCCTTTGGCAGCACATTATCAGAAATATTTAGCCTTGGACTCTATCCAACCAATTACGTAATATACCATGACTCTTGGTCAATTCATCATCTACTCAGGCTTTTGTGAGCACCCCAGACAGACAATCGAAAAATCCCAACGTTTTTCTGGTGACTGTCTGATACTGCCCTCCTAATATGTGAGGTGCCTGTGTTTTTTTTTTTTAATAAAGTAAAGGAAAATGAGCATCGGCAGCCTGAGAAAGCCCAGAAAGAAATAAGGAAAAAAGTAATAACCTCATGTATAAGGAGGGTGTTGTTGATGGTGGTTGAAGTTATAATGGGTTTGTATTGGAAGGGGGTGGGGCAGCTAAAATGAATATAAAATATCTAAATACTGAATAAAGCAACTTAAAAACTACAGTAGACAAAAGAAATTAACAAAAGTTTTAATGAAAGTGAATTAACACCCCAATCTCCCAGTTCACCGTCCTTTCTATTAGTAACACCCAGCCCCCAGGACGAAGTTTTATCCAAAAGACGAAGTTTATTGATGTGAAAACAGTTGGACGTCATCGAAAAAGACGAAAATTTTCCCCCCCGTTTAGCTGACGACAACGAAAATCTTAAAGCGTTAATAACTCGCGATCTAAATCATCCCAAGAAAGGATCCTGTGATAGATGGCCCCCCGCTGTCCAGTCGCGTTAGATTTAATCATGCCTCCTGTTGTTGTTGATCGCCTTTAGAGTGTTTTGGCTACATTTAGCTGCTCCAGCCACATCCGGTATAACTTCCGGTCCGTCGGTAAAAGTGCTATAAATCAATTGAGCGCTATGATTTAATGGATTAAATAACCCCGGGCAATCGGAGTGTTACCAGCGGTTCCTAGGGATCATGGTTGAGCAGCGCTGTACAAAGAACCTGTACAGCCCCGGCTTGGTTCTATAGAAATTCTCTACTGGTACTGCAGCTTAGTTTAGGCACCTTGAATGGTTCTATGACAAAAGTGCATTATACATTGAACCTTTAGGATAGGTGCTGCTACATAGCAGGTTCCCCTTATGATTACAAACCAAAGAACCCCTTTTAGTGCTATTTAGCACTATTTCTGTTTAGCACATATAACCAGACCAGTGAGTGAAGTGTCCTGTCCTCATGTCCTGCTATTAAACAACCAAGTATCATGTCAGATGTGTCCAACTGTCAATGTACAAAACACTATGGGACGGCTAGGCGTGAGATGGGGGTGTGTTGGCTCTATGTATTTCAGCAATACGCAGTTTCAGAACCAGAGCCCCACTCTGAACAGCAGCACAAATTCCTCCTGCCTGCCTGGGGCTTTGGCTGTACGCCCCTCCCTGCAGCAGCAGCAGCAGCAGCTAACACCACATGGGAGGGCTAAACCTTCCATTTTCTACCACATGTCTTGCTCTCTCTGGTATGTTTCTTCTTTTAGTTTGATTTCCTTTAATTCAAACATTCGTTTGATTGAACATTTCGTCTGATTTCCTTTAATTCAAACATGAATTAATAGTTTATGTGGGAAACCTTGTATGTCCAAAGCCAATCATTCACTTTCCAAAATTACATCATAGGCCAGCCAAGTCTATGGACTTTTAATGACTTGTTAATAAAAGGCTGTTAAATTTAAGACCAGACCCACTCTACTCACTGCATCTTCCAGAAAACATGAATTTAAGTTTTTGAAGGTCTCTCTTTGTCAGCCACACATATTCATTTAGTTCAATTTTAGGTGCATCCATTAATGCTGCCACAAAATCTCAAACCAATCAATTACCAAGAACCTGTGGAAAACAGTCCAAAACAACTAGTAGAGAGTAGAGACATGAGCTGTTGTTCTACTGTGATGCCTATAACACGTCAAACAGCAGCCAGTCCCCTGTGGTGCTGTCCCTCTCTGGTACATGCCATGCCAGTGCCACCCTCCCCAAGAGCACGACTCCTCCATCTATCTTTTCCCACTATTGTAGCTCTCTTTCCGCATCTGTATATCATGTGTGCTTCCCACCACCACCCTCTGCATATAGATCTATTTCTCTGATGCCCTTCACTTTCTTTGCTACCGTCTCCATTCTTTCCTCTTTAACTCAACATCCTTCATCCTATTTTTCTCCCAACTCCACCTCCTGGAACAACAGCGTGTGACTGACAGCCAGTCAGTCACCATTGGCCACCCTCACTGTGTCTCTGAGAGCACAATACAAGTCTGTTAACGCCGGTGTCAGCAGGCTTTGGGCTCTGGGCCAGACAGCCGCTGTGTCTTTTGTTGGCCAAGCTGAGGCCGCAGAGCCACACATAGTTTGCCAGCATGTACCGCCACTGTTGAAACATCACCAGGGCTACAGCAAGCAATCAGCTGGCTGCAATTGGGTGTCGTAGGGCAGGCCATCAATCCTGCTGCTAGTGGTCTGTCTACAGAACTGTCCACTGTGGTGGACTGGAACTCACTGGAGTTGAGCAATGGAATGATTCCTAAAAACTGTTCTAGGATAGTTGCTTGTTGTTGTTTTTGGTCAAATTGGCTTGCAATTGCACTAGGATGGTCTCACCACAAGGTGCTTGATGGTATCCATGGGAGATGATCATTACACAAGAGGAACAAGGGCATTCAGAGACTTGGGGCACAAGAGACTAAAGCCCAGAACACACTCTCTGCTCTCTGGAGAAGAAGCTGGTGATGAATCAACACCTTTAATGAGGAACTAATTCAACAAGCAACACATGATGTGTGCAGTTGTTGAAGTACTGTATGTGTGTGGTCACCCCACACACACACACACACACACACACACACACACACGTAGCCAAGTCATAAAACAGTATGCCGTTTACGCCTGTGCTTTGTGTCTGTGATACGTCACTGACTTTACCTCTCCGGAGCGGACAAAACGGAGGGGGGGAGAGATTTGCATTCTTTTAATCTCCGTTCGGTTGTTGACTGTTCCCAATCCGGCTACTCTATGGTGGGTGCAGTACCCCCTGGCGTGTGGCAAGAAAATGTTTCTGGTTTCTGGACTCACTCCTTGCTCTTTCTCCAAAAGGTTGTAGAAACATACACAGAACTAGTTCTCTCTCGCTGGACCAGCATGAGATGCTCTTTGAACGCATTTTTAACTCTCTCAATCTCAAGTCATTGTTATAATTCGGTCCCTGTAATGTGTAAAGTGTCTATTTAAATGTGCATTTCTGAACTTTTCCATTTTTTCTTCTTCTATAATTTTTGTCCCAAGATTGTGCAAATTTCTATGCATGAGGAGTCCAAGCCACTTCTTTTCACCTGACAGGGGGTAGTTTCCCCGGTTGGATGTAGCTCATGGAAGGAACACATTATTTCAACCAGTTCTTTGTTTGGTGAACCGCTGCCGATCTACTCTGTGAAGTTGAGGAACTTTAACGTTGTGTTGCATCCTGCGACTGGGGCGTCGTCCGCAATCTCCTGGTAAAAGTGAGCCACCGGTCGAGGTAAAAAGTACAGCTGCATTGTGTTGGACACACACACACACACACACGATGAACATGCACTTCAAATCATCTCCTTACCCGCAGTCTGGCGCAGGACACCAGCGACAGTCGGGGTCAGCCACCAGCCACCTCCTCAGCATGAACTCCTCGTACTTCTCCATGAGCACATGGTCACCCAGGATCATGCGGATGTCGTGAGGGTTGAAGCGCTCCGAGCACTCGGGGCAGCTGATGTTGACGCGCGACTCTGAGATCTCGATGCGCAGGTACTGACGCAGGCAATCGGCGCAGGAGCGGTGCGGGCAGGTCATGATGTCTGGGAAGCTCTCCCTGGAGTGCCGCAGAAGGCACAGCGGACACTCCAGTAGCTCTGCTTCACCTCCGCCAGCACCAGAAGAGGAGGTGGTGGTGTAGGAGGACGGCCCTGAGGCAGATGATGTGGAGGCAGCAGCAGCAGCACTAGTGCCAGAGGTGGAGACAGCAGTGGTCCCTGCCACGGAGAAGAAGGCAGCGTTCTTGTCGTTACACATCTCGGAGTGGATGCTCTCGATACTGGCGATGCCGTCGACCCCTCCTCCTCCGTGATGATGGAGGTCCCGGGACCGGTGGCGCCCCCCAGATTTGGGCTCCCTGCCCCTCCGTCGAAACAGCGAGGCCAGGGAGAGGCGCCTCTTCTTGGGGGCCTTCTTGACAGAGGGCAGAGAGATTGAGGAGGCGGTGGACTGAAGGTCTCGGTCTGAGCCCATCACGCCACCGCCTCCACCTGCTAGATGCTGGTGCTTCTGCAGACTCATGCCTCCAGAGGAAGGAGGGGAGACAGAGGAGGGAGGAGGGCCCGGGGGGGAGCCAGAGCTGGGAAGCCTGCCCCTCACATGGGTGGGGAGGTCGGAGAGCGGGATGGGGGAGGGGGAAAGGTAGTCTACTGGGGAGGGGGGGGCAGGGCGGGGGAAGGGGGGCAGGGAGGGAGAGGGTCCGTCTGGGTTTAAGACATGATGGCTTCTCCTGATCAGCCTCGTGGTCACATCTAACAGCCGGATCTTGGCGGAGGGGCGAGGGCTCACTTGCTGTGAGCCCACACGCATGCAACAGAACCTGAAGTGAGATAAAAACACAAAAACAAGAGGTCACATAAGAGTGGAGATGGAAGATGGGTAAGATCTATGGTGAAAAGACTATTCACCTTCAAAAACCAATTGGTGACAAATGGACATAACATGAGGAAAGAAAAACAGGTGTGCTTCCTCTGGAAACTGCCCTTGGTTGAGGCAGTGGGTGGCTCAGCTTTGAAAATAACAACACATTTAGTGCCGGAAGTGCATCAAAATAGAAGCTCCGGGGTGCCAGAGTTGTCTGATCGCTTTTACTCTGAAAGCCATGAACCGGAAACACTTTCCTAAAAAAGTTGACTTTACAAAGTGACCTCACATCCCCGATCATCTTAATTTATTTTTTTACGCTCCAAAAAGCGTTCATATTTTGCGGGAGAGACGGATGAGGAGCAGAAATGAAGCGCCAGCATATCGATCCATTCATCACCAAGGAGAGCGCCCTGGATTAGGAGATACGAGTCATTCTTTCCGCCACGCTAACATGGGAGTCAATGACAAGCTAATAGTTGCACAGAGCGTTAGTGTACGGAAAGCGAAAAGCGAAATGCCAAAAACTATATAGGAAAAATTCCGAATATTCTTATCTCGCCCCGTGTCACTAGGACGTCGCTAGGACGTCCACAGACGTCGTAGGCACTAATTTTTCGGAATCCTTACGACGGCCTCAGGCGTCGTATGAACTGAAACAGTTAAAGGGTTAGATTTTTGGACATAAAGCTGTATAAAATACTAGCCATTAATATAGAGGTTGGAAAGGTATTAATTGATTGCCTAAGTCCCGTGGTGGGAGTTCTGCTCTGGTTTTGGTAGTTCCGAGGGGCACTGGGGGAACAGTGATACTTAGCAGCCCCCCCCCCCCCCCCCCCCCCCCCCCTCAAAAAAAGTTCCATGTGACAGAGGGGTCGAATTTGAACAAGAGTTGCTCTATATGGTAGAAATAGGTCAACAATACAAATTTATTTTTAATGCTTGGCCCCCAGTGCCCCTCGGAACTACTTGATTTTCACCAAAACCAGAGCAGAACTCCCACCACGAGACTCAGGCAATCAATTAATACCTTTCCAACCTCTATATTAATGGCAAGTATTTCATACAGCTTTATGTAAAAAAACACGTTTCAGCTGAGCCTTCTTCAAAGCAGACTAAAAAGTGTATTTTTTTATTCTGCTCTGAAGAAGGCTCTGCCGAAACGTGTCAGCGTTCGCAACTTCGCGAATAAACACGAGAAATTGCATCTGAGCCAGTCTTGCATCTTTTATTTTGGAGTGCCGCTTTTTCCATTTAGTTGGTTTATGAGGGACATAACATGAGATTTCTTAACATTTTTTTAACAAGAATATACAAAACTATGTTAAGACTTGGTAGACTTGAAGTGCAACACTTCCACTAGCTGGCAGCAACAGTATCCATATTTTCCATCACAGTCAAGATAATAAATCCTGCTCCTACTGCATAGTACATTGTGTGTCTTTCAGTTTGGAACATGATTACCTCCTCCAAATAGGAGAAATTTAAGAAAGCTGGGAGAGAAGTTGAAGTGGAGGAAGAGGAGAGAGAAGGTGATGAAGAGGAAATGAGAACACACTCCAGTTAAGTGCTTTGCCAGTGTGCACAGCGGTAGAGACCCAGTGGGTACACCGCACTGGTGTGTGTGTGTGTCTCTCTAATAACCGAGGTAATGTCGAGTTGTCGACGTGACATCTTCCACTAAAGGGGACACAAGTGGGCATCAAGCAAATGAGAAAACGGGTACAATAAGTCCCTCTTACACCATGTCATTGCCTTATCGAGGTCTGTAGCTATGATTCAGCAAAAACACAAACTGTCCTTCCCAGGACAGGCCTTCAACACAAGGACATTAATTTAAGCACTGATGTCTTATGCAATTCGGGTACAATCTCCCAGAGAAAAAAAGATCTATGTTTCACTCAGTCTAAACCTAGGAACAACAAATGGAACCATGTGTATATGTTCTTCTAGTTATATAATCATTATATAACATATGTTATTGTTATTACACAGAAGTGTCTAGTTCATAAAGAGTAAACTTGTCTAGTTTATCAAGAGTTTGTTATATAATGACCAATGCACGTTTGCTAATCATCGACAACTTCTGTCTGCTAATACCGTTGCTTGGCATCGGCGTCGTGAGTGCATAGCTTATCAGTTAGTCACTGATCAGAGTGGCCATGAGACACTGTAAATAGGTGAATCCCAATTGGGAGTGTTCACCCTACTAGGTGCGGTACTAGGTAGAATAGGGTAGGGCACTGCACTGGCACTACCCTGTGGAGGTGGCATAGTGCACACGCAGAGGGCACGTCTGTGGATTGGGACAGCGTTCACTGGGCTGAGCTGGGCGGAGCCGAGTGGAGCTGGGCGGAGCCAAGCCGTGCCCAGCTTTCTCGACTGGCGGCCATTGCTGTTTACACGGACTGACTGCAGTGTTGTTAAAAGTAGTTAAAACTACCTTTTTAACCCACGGAATTTACTTTCAAGTAATTTTTGGGGAGTATTTCGTTGTTTAAACTTCATGTATGTGGTCAATTCATCATAAAAGGGCCTATTTAAAAATATCCCACAACGGCGTCGGAGAATTCAGAGAACCGTAGGTCTCGCTTTGGGGGCTGTCACCAGGGAGCTGTACCCGTTTTTACCTCTCCTTTGTCGGCGTGGGCCGGGGCGATTTCCCCCCGTTTCTCCTGCGGGGCGACGTGGTGCCCGTGTGTGTCTGTTGTGGATGTTTTGCAGCCTGCATGCGTTTCGTTTCCAGTTGTTTTGTTTCCCCGGGTGTCGGGTGCAGTGTAAATAAAAGCTATTCTATAAAAAGTCTATTATTGTTATTATTACTATGTCGAATCTGATTTTGGCTTGAGTCCTGACTCGTTGCAAAGAGTTGCTGAAAGGAAGGATATACCAAACTGCATAGCCTATAGCCTGCTATACATAATGCACTTCATAATGATAAATGTTTTTACATTTGGACAGAATACAGACCATCGTCGCATCTGTTTGATTAGTATTTAAACTGATTTTGCTGCTCATAAATAATATAGCATGGATTATTAGCTAGTATATATATAAACGGGTGCTTTGGGAGTTTTTTAAAAACCCGATCCATACAATACAATGCTGTGAAGGAGGTAGGAGAAAGAAAAACAGCGAGAGATTAATATGAAAACTAGATCATAGTTGCTCAATTTGCGTTTCATTTGTGGTGTTATTTTTATTTTCTCATAATGTTGGTGTGAATATATATACATGTCGTTTATGGCGGGGGGGGGGGGGGGGTGTCATATATTTTCCTGTAGTCCCTTGGGGGAGAATTATCACAAAAAGATATTTGGAGGCCGGGGAGAAATAAAAAAATGAAATCACATCTGCACCACCATCCCCTGGTGGATAAATAACGATCAGTCTCTTAGATAGCACAGCAGGCACCAACAATAACTGATCTACAAGCTCATAGCGCGGCGGCACTATGCAGAGCTTGTAGATCTTCTGTATATTATATATATACTGGCATAAATTCCCGCTTCTATATTCCCGCGTCAGTGACGTCAGTCTCCTACAGACCCAGTTAGTCGTTTTATTTGCTCGTGATTATTTGCTCGTGATTTCTTTCTTGCCAGCAAGATGGATTTAGACATCGTTATTTTATATTTTTTACTTTATTTTATGTTGGAGGAGTTAGAGATGCAACAGCGCCCTCGTCGGCGCTTGTTGTATCTCAGGCTGGGAAGGACAAATGATGAACAAGTAAGTTCATGGTTAATGTGTGTATGCCTATATACCTTTACAGCCAGCTAAAGCTAGTTCGTTTTCATATAGGCTAAGTTTATTGCTATAATGTCATTTTACTTTGACAATATAGGTCTACTTTTACATTTAAAACACATAGGCCTATATAGCCTATTGTACAGTGGGTATAAAATGTTAATTCAACTGAGAGAAATGAATTCATCAGAATACTACTCTTAGTTAATCACATTTGCATACATGAATGAAAAGGTTAAACCAGGCCAGCTCTCAGCTCCAAATGGATAGCCTACATTTATAACAATATTATTTTACTGTGTAATCTAAAACAAATCTTACAAATGTTGTCACTCAGTTATTTAAAACTGGTTTAGTATACACTGTAAGACCGACCAACCTAATTCTTCTCATTCTTTCCCTAACTCAGCCAAGAGGTCCGAGAGGCCCATACTGCAGGGTCAATCTGCATGTGCCTGTCCTGGTCAGGTTCTTTGATGGTGTTGACACACGGCCTGATTTTCGCCTGAGCAGAGAGTCCCTGGCAGTCTTGTTGGATCTCCTTGTCCTAGACCGACGCCATGGATGGGGTGCCACGTTTGAGACCCTGGTGTTTCTCTACTGGCTGGCAAGTGGAGCATCATACAGGGTTGTGTCAGATGCCTTTGACATTCCTCGTTCCACTGTCCACCGCATTGTTCACAGGGTCACAAGGGAGGTGGTGGCCAACCGCCACAGGGTCATATACTTCCCCAGTACCCCTGAAGCCCTGGAGGAAGTGACCCGTGGGTTTGCAAGGCTGGCTAGACACGCTGCTTTCAGCAGAGCAGCTGGAGCGATCGACGGCTGCCATGTCCGAATCACTGCACCAAACGGCCCCGATCACCAGTGCTACCAGAATAGGAAGCTTTTTGCTTCCATTATTCTGCAGGCACTGTGTGACCATCGGGGCCGTTTCCTGGACACGTACGTGGGCTGGCCTGGGTCGGTGCACGACGCCAGAGTGCTGCGCTACAGCCCACTGTACAGTTCAGGTATATAGTTTCATCATATAGATATTCCACTGTTACCTTCTTAGCTTACGCATGTTTCATGATAAATGCTTTTATGTGATGTATTCCCATGCTTTTGTTCTTGCTTAAATGTAAATCGCTCTGGATTAAGAGCGTCTGCTAAATGCCTAAATTGTAATTTCAAATTCTAGGTACCTACCCTCCTCCAAACCACTTCATCCTCGCAGATGGAGGTTACCCGTGCCTCCAACTCCCTCTCCCTCTCATCACTCCCTACAGACGGCCAGTACCTGGCGATGCCGCACAGCGGTTCAACCACCACCATACCAGGGCACGCGGCATTATTGAGCGTGCCTTTGGTATGATGAAGACCAGGTGGCGGTCCATATTCCTCCATGCGCAGGAGGTGCACCACACCTTCGTACCCTATGTAAGTAATCATTGAACAGCCTATAGAGTTCCTACACCAGTCAACTAAATATAGGCTTAATGTGGTTAAGAAGACTTTTTCAGTAGGCTAACTGTAATTTATCCCCAACCATATGATTTCAGGTCATAACAGCATGCTGCGTCCTGCACAACATCTGTCTGGACGCAGGGGATGTTGTGGCACCGGAGGACGAGCAGGTGGAAGATGAGGGACAGGATGAGGGGGAGAGAGAGTTGGAGGCAGTCAGCGGGGACCTGTGGCGCGCCCAGCTGACTGCGGAGGTGAATGGTTTGGAGGAGGAGGTGGTGCAAAATGTTGACCACGACTATTAACAGGCAAGTCGAACAGATGTACCGTATATCTACTGATTCCCATTTACTTAGAAAGGTTTTGAATATTTACCGTAGGAAATATTTGTAATGTTTTCTATTCTTGCCTCTTTCTAAAAACAATGTTCCAGTGACATGGCAGCCGTCGATTCAGCCGGCCTTGCAAACCCACCTGAACATTGCGGTGGACAGTGGAACACACCCCAGATGCCCCACTTGCTAGCCAGAGGACACCAGGGTCTCATTTGTGGCATCCCGTCCATGAAGCCGGTCCAGTTCACGGAGGTCCAACAAGACTGCCAGAGACTCTCTGCTCAGGCGAAACTCAGGCCGTGTGTCCACACCATCAAAGAACATGTTTTACTAACTTTTTTTCCCCTCTATGCATCATTTGGAAGCTGTACAGTCTGTATAAATGTGAGCTTTTTATTGTCATTTTTCCTTCATTTATTTTCTCTCTGTGGATGTTGAGAGAATGTTTGAAACTTGTTTTCTGCCACAGGACTGGCAAGGTAAACCGGAAGCCTAGTTTGTGCCTTTCTTTAAGAACCTTCGAGCCATTGTTGTATTTTGTTGAAGGTTGAATTGGAAGTCAATGTGGGACAGGAAATGGTGAGTTCTATTCCAAAATGCTTTTTCTCCATTTTGGGGAAGAAATATGTTTAAGCACAAGTTCTGTTGTCAAACATTTTTGTAGTTGGTAAGCAGATGCCTTCATAAGGTTCATTACTTCAGTGTCATAAAATGTGTGCTTATGTGTGATGCTAATTCTTTAGGGGACTCAAATGGAGGATGATATGGCATTTTAGAATGGAACTCTTTGGATGTAGCGATTAGCTGGCCACGTGTGGCAGCAATTAATTGTGTACAGTTAGTCTATCGAGTCTGTGCAAAGCCATAAATGTAATCACAGAATGGGGCAGAAAGCGATAGTATGTGTTTTGTATCGATGTATTCCATCCAAACAATCAATTGAATTGCATCTTTGGTGAGAGAACATTGTTGTTATTTAGGTCGTCTTTCTAGATGAGAAAGACACCAGTGTACAGTAGCATTACCTTTTGGCTCCGTGTGTGTGTGTGTGTGTGTGTGTGTGTGTGTGTGTGTGTGTGTGTGTGTGTGTGTGTGTGTACACATACAGTATACAGTCTATTGAGAGCCCAGCAGATAACCCAGACATACAGTACAGGTGTTGTTGCTGTCACATGACAACCTTGAGATGCCAATATTGTGAACTCTTGACATTGTTGGCACCACTATGAAATATTTGCCCTAATGGAACTTTTTTTTTTTTTTTCATTTTATTATTAGATTAGTTTTAGTCGTTTTAATAGATTAAGAATAATTAAGCCAACTATTGTTTTTTCAGTCAATCTTTGCGCAGGTGAAGAATTTCACCTCAAGTCTCAAGGTTTTCATTTTACAGCAGCGTATGTAATCCCGTGGCCCATAGAGAACATGTTAAACTGCATACTGCTTGAATATAGGATACTGTACGTACGTACAGGCTAGAGAATCTTAGTCCATCTTGGTTAAAAAAAAAACAATACACAACACTTTTGTTGCTTTCCACTTTGGCTTGTCACAACTTTTATGCTTGACCATCTATAAGGTTCAGATACAGGCTCGCCTGACAGACGCAAATCAAAGGCGGTCATCTCTTTCACACCATATGCACTTCATGTGAAAGTAGATTACACAGGGAAAGTATTGGTAGCATGCTACAGTGCACCCACACTGATGTGAGTCGTTCTGAATTAGAAACAAAACAATGTGATCTTATGTAATTGATTGTGCTAATGTGTGACTGTGAACTCTTTCTGACCAAACTTATTAGCAGTTTTGAAATCAAAATATGTCAGTATTAACATTGTTAATCTATGTTCAAGCTTATTTGGTCCCAGTTGTGTCCAAATGGTTAGCCGGATTTAGCACTATCTGCATGAGAGATGGGTTTTCTTTCTTTTTATTTTGTCAATATTTTTCAAATCCACCCACCACAGGTGGATTATTAAATGTTTCACACAATGTATGGTATTACGGATATTGTGTATTGTGTTCCAAAATGAAATCTGAAATACCTTTTCTATGAAGTGATTAAAAACAAAGCATGAAGATATTCTGTCTGCCTCCACTGCCTTATTCCTTCATAGCATGCTGGCTGTTGTTTCATTAAAACTACAATCCTTGATTTTAAAAAGACACTCAGGACCATGATTCTTTATACTAGCAATGCCAAATACATGTGAACCTGCCTTATTTGCTAACTAAAACTCTGTTTTTAAAATGCCTTGTTTTGCTTGCAGAAGCTGTTTGTCTTGTTTTTCGATGGGGTGCTGTTTTCAGTGAGGCTGTTCCAGCTTATTTGTATTGTATTTTTTTATGTCCGTTATCACTTCATTCTTACTTGGTGCCTCGATCAAAGTTGTTTTAGACAAGGGTGACCAGTACAATATTATTTTTCTTCTGATTCTTATTTCGAGAGCAGAATTATTGGCAGAAAATGTGGTATAAAAAGAAATACAGCTGTCCAAAACCATATATCAACCTTTTATACAACTGCATATTAATTTTGTGTACACCTCCATTATCTTTAAGGTTTCTGCACAACCATGGTTCCATGCTTGAGCCCAAGTCAGACAAGTCCTGTTAATGTCTCTGAGAGCATCGTTCTGAGGTTTATGACACCACTGATATAGGTCACCTGATGAAGGCCGTTCACGGCCGAAA
Organism: Protomyctophum parallelum; assembly: GCF_964188405.1. Taxonomy (NCBI): domain Eukaryota; kingdom Metazoa; phylum Chordata; class Actinopteri; order Myctophiformes; family Myctophidae; genus Protomyctophum; species Protomyctophum parallelum. Next base: position 32,268,163 of record NC_139698.1, read on the forward strand.
ACGTTGTGCCTTATCTATTTATTTATTGATTATTTATTTATGTATTGAATAAAAAGCAAACACCTTGGAGCAAACCTGTGTGCGGACTCTCCTCTCTTCACTGTACTTACCTTAGTCCAGCACCAGACAGGAACTGGATGTGCGCTATATACCACTGATATAGGAACATACATTTTACAGAGAACTGTTAGGATTTGGAAGGCATTTGTAGAATCGACCTCAAGGAAGGGATTCAGTTCTGGATATACTGTACATGTAATTTGTGGAATAAATGAGTTGGTAAAAATAAATCTAATAAATGCAATCGTTATTAATCGATTGTCTGACGCCTGAATCTATTGTTGGTAACACATCTCCCATATTTCTGCATGTTATCTAGTGACATCTGCTACCGCTCAGGCTTGTGCTTTCCAAAAAATGACATGACCTGATTTTGTGAATGACTGGCTCTGGTTCAAGATGTGAATATTTAACTAATCGTTATTTTCTAGATTGGCCTGTGAAGTTCATAGTTCAGTAGACGAGCCTTGGTGAAAACATGCCTCGTTGTGTTCATTCAGGTATAACTCAAGAATATAACAAGCTCTCTGTATTTGATTGGCTGTTAGCATGCTTGTAAAGCGGACCAATCATTTCTCATTTCTAACTTCCCCGTTTCACTGACTGTGAAACTGCAGTGGGTGTTTACATTCACTCATATTCACCATTTGTAAATGCACCATTTACCAAAGAAAATACTTTTCAGGGTATTCTGCCTTATACCCAGGGGGCAAAGTGGTTTTACAGACTTGGAGCGTTGTGAAAGGTTGTGCACCAGAAATGATATCTAGGACCATCACTGATCACAACCTAGGTGGACAACCTGGTCAACTAGCTACTGGAAAGCTACAGGGTGGGTTCAAACAAATCCCACCCCAATCTCTGAAAAGGCAAATCCGAATAGGGCAAAAGAGACAAAAAGAAAGCCTATAACTTGATAATGCTCACTCTTATCTTCATCAAATTAGCTGTGGTATGAACCAGGAGCCTACCCTACATCACCAAAGAGTCAGAATGCATATGGTGCAACATACCTCAGCGACCTCCCAGAGCTGTGGGTAAGAACAGCCCAGAATGCATACCTGCCTATACATGAAATGGTAGTGGCGTTGGGACATTCACAGTGTTGTGCCATGCCCTTCGTCCACAGTCTGAGTGGTAGAGATATCACTAGTTATCCATATATTTTGTAACCAATATTAATGTTGCAGTTTGATGGGCAAGTCATGCTGAATATAGTAGCCTAGTTGCTGCCGTTGGTGAAAAAAACAGTTCAACTCTGAGAAAATGTTATACCGTATTTGCAAAGTCAGTAGGAACTATGTAATCATGGTGCATTATGTCATGTCTTATACCAAATAAATAAATGGGAAATAAAGGTCAAATGGAATGCAAAACACTGGAGAAATCAAGTTAAACACTTTATTTTGTGCTTTTGTCATCCAAAATAAAAGTGTAAAGTATCTGTATGAATAACATTTGAACAATTCTCAGTAAATGCAACTATTTACAAAGTCATAGGAACTTCAAAAAATAAGTGTAAACGTCTACACTTAATTGAGGAGAACACAAGTATGCAATCATGGTGCACCATGTCAAGTTTCATAGAGTTTTAAATCAAAATGTCAACTGCTAAAGTTAATTAAAAAAAAAGGCAATGGAAATCATTACAAAACACTGTTACCTGACGCTGCCAGATGGGGGTAACCAGTATTGGGTAGGTTATATATGCTTTTATATATGGGAAAGGCAGGCTGACTTTCTAGGTGTAAGTATGTAGGACTAGTAGCGCGCCAAAGTTTGTTTTATTGTAATATAAAATTATAAATATAAATATAAAATAAATATATAAATATATAAATATATAAATAAATAAATAAATAAATAAATTAATTAATTCCAGTAGAACACAAATAAATAAATAAAAAGTACATTTAACACAAATTGATTGCACCGAACGTGAACTGGCTACTCTACTCTACTACATTTTAAACTATTTATCTACCATTCTCTCCAGTAGCGAAAACAGCCGGTCCATTCTCTCTCCGCTTTCTCTAGATCTCCTCTCCTCCGCTTCCCTTTGTAATTTCATGTCCTCTTTTATTAGTTCCAGGAACTCATCATGATCTCTCACCCTTTTTCTTTTCTGGCCAGCCTGGACATTGGGCCCTGGTGTCCCTGACCCTTCTCCAGCTGTACCCGCAGACACTACTGTTTCTGGTACAGCTGCAGGTACAGCAGTGTCCACAGCAGCGGAGGCAAGCAGGACAGGGGGGTTGATTGAGTGCCTCTGCCCCAAAACCTCGTCCATCTGGGCGAAATAAAGCCATGAGGCAGCTGTGGCCTTGCCATCCACCCCCTCACCAGTCTTAGGATATTTGCACTCCTAAGGAAAGTGGAAAATGAAGATTTCAGAACCACTGGCTTAACAGGTTATTTAGTACTGCGACAATGGCCCCCAGAAGTCGGCATACCCCTACCGGAGTTAGGACCAAACACAACATAGTTTTCCCTCATCTCTAAGGCCTCCCATACATGAAATGGATTCTTGTATAAAAATATTTTACTGCAAAAGTGGTGAAATTGTTATTTAAAGTTATACAGCTCAAACTAAAAATAAAGCCTGTCCGTCTGGGGGTTGAGGCACTTAAAGTCATGTAGATTCACAATGGAAGCTCTGAGAGGTTCAAACTTGAGAAATGATAAATTGTGAACAAATAGATGCCGCTTCAACAATAGTACAGAGAAATATGGAAAGCCTACAGTGGAACTACTAACTATTATTATGTTGCAGCACATGACCTGGATGCTCCCTCATCAAGCTCAAATCTCAATATTATCCTCATAAATATAGATAATCAAGTTATTCATTTCTGATTGGGACATCCCTTGTATCAATATGATATCCATATCATGATATTAGACTGGATAGTGTCCATGATTTGGGATATTGCACTATTGTGATATTGCAGTCAGTGTAGACTACTGGACAGGCAGTAGGCTCTGTTACACTAAAGATAACTAAATGCTAGGTCACTCTCCACTCCAGTCAGCTAAATAGCTACTTGATTTCTTTTCACATTCCAAAATATGTGAAATGATTTTACCTGTCATTTTATGAAGAAAGCCACATACTGTAGGCATTAAGATGCAGGTGGAGCCAAATACTGTAGTATAACTTGACTGTAACCAAATGGCTGTAACCAAATAACTACAGAAATGAATAACTTGCTGTTATGAGGATAATATTGAGATTTGAGCTTGATGAGGGAACATCCAGGTCATGTGCTATTAAATGTCATGATTAAAAACAGTTATTTCAAAGGTATAATTACATACTTACTTTATATTTGGCCTTGAAATTCTCCCACTTCTTTTTGGCCTGCTTCGGAAGAACTTTGTCGGCAAGATCCATTTTCTCCAGAATGGCACTAAGAGATTAAAGTAAATACACCACATTAACACAATAGAGACTGCAAGGGCCAAATGACCACAAACACATTTATGTAACCTTGGGGTGGCGCAGGTGTTTACATAAGCGTCAAGTTTACGGGCATGGCTAGGGTGGATTGACCCGGAAGGGCAAATGGCTTTGACCACAGGTACGTCAGCACTTTCAAATGCTGTGAAGCGAAATGTCAGTTTCATTCTGAAATATCCATTCTGTCTGCAATTTATTCTAATAATTTGTTCTAGGTAAAGAAGCTTTTTCCTTCCTGTGTTGTGTAAAAATAGAAAGATCAAGTCAATTCGGCTTGCTGGATATTCACAAAAGTGATATGTGTCTTGTAATATGAATGATCAAAAACGAGACTGAAAAGTGAAACTGAAAATTGCTAGACTCATTCAAATGGCTACATTTTTAAAACAAAGCATGATAGAAATGTTTTCTCTTTCCCTGGTGAAAGCAGAGGATTATAGCTTTTATTTGAGCTATGGTATGTCTCTGTAACTCTTATACCGAATATTTAATGGTCATAATAGAAGTGTTTTGAAAAGAAAACAAACGAAATACCACAAACCTCCACGCAGCAGTTGCTGTGAATTTCTGTCCTGTGAACAGGTCCTCGTGGTCCCTTCTCATTTGGATGAATCTTTTGTTTGAAGACACCGTCCCTAAAAAAAAAAACATTTTACAATTTAGGCATTTAGCAGACGCTCTTAATCCAGAGCGACTTACATTAAGCAAGAACAAAGAAGCATGGGAATACATCACATAAAAACATTTATCAAGAAACATGCGTAAGCTAAGAAAGTAACAGTGGAATATCTATATAATGAAGCTATACATATAAACTATACTACTACTATGCTATACATATGTACTATGACGTGCTATGACTACATACAATGCAATTATAGTGCTGTCTACATAACATGCTATAAGTCTGTATCAAATGCTATCTAAGTCTACAGAAATGCTGTCTAAGGGGGTAGGATAAGTGCTATGGGCCATGATGGAGTCTGAAAAGGTGGGTTTTCAGACTACGGCGGAAGATTGGGAGTGATGCTGCAGTTCTGACTGCAATGGGAAGTGCATTCCACAGTTTAGAATGGGAGTGATGCTGCAGTTCTGACTGCAATGGGAAGTGCATTCCACAGTTTTGGAGCCAGAAGGGAGAAGAGTTTGGGACATTACTCATCTAGTCCTCTATAGCAGTGCTTCCCAAACTTTTTCATGTCAAGGACCCCCAAAATGATACTCATTATCCTGCGGACCCCATTAGAAAAGATATGCCAGGGACAGACCCCCCATAAAAATGTCTTTACAGCTCTAGCAGTGATTTTCAAACAGTTTCATTTCAAGGGACCCCCAGTTTGACCTGAATTAGGCTATGAACCCCCATTTAATGGCATTTCTATCTCTGGGACCCCAATGTATATTGTAAAATCAAAGTTAATTTAACTCTGAGTGTACCTGCCTGCCTGGGGGACCCCACTTTGGCAACCACTGCTCTACAGTAATTTATAACATTTGACTGAGTGTATACCCCCCCCCCCCCCCCACACACACACACACACACACACACGCGCGCACACACACACACACACAACTTACATTTGTAATTGAATTGGGCAGCCTCACTGGCCTGGCCCTGGCCCTCAGTTGAATCGTCTTGTATTGCTGAGAAATGCAATAAAAATACATTAGGCCACGTCAAATTAGGCTTTTACCGACCCAAAATAATCCAGAGTAGGCTGCGCCATTTAAACCAAATACTAGTCGGACTCGTCGTGACATGTCCAACAACGCATGTTTAGTTTAAGCACAACATTTAAAGACGTAACATCTCAGTCACGTTTACTTTACTACTACCACCATGTTGGGCATTTGACTGTCCCGAGAACACGTTGTTGTGTTGGTGTGAATAACACAACAGACTGGTCGGGAGGAACGCACCAGTGTGACTCTTTTTTCTTTGCAGGGAGTCAGGTTAAATCAGATTCGACCATAGACTCGACGTAGTAATAATAATAATATAATAGCTGTTATTTATAAAAACTCTCTGCTGGCAGCCCCCAGTCCCCGGGTTACTGTGTAACGCGAAAATCTCCGACAACGTCGGTGGATATTTTTTATTTGGCTGTGTCATGATACATTTGATATCTTAAATAACTAAATACTATCCCAAAGATATTAAAATTACCTTCCGTGACACAACAACACTTTTAAAAGTAGTATAAAAGAGTATAAAACTTACTAGTTTCCGACATGTTTTTCCTCTTCTTGCTGCGCTCGGGCTGGTGGCGAAGGGAGAGAAAATAGAAATGCCGGATGCGCAGAACGGCTGCGCCGTGGCGATGTACACTGCAAGGTTCTCAGCCAGGCAGGGTACATCGCCACTGGTCTTAGGAAGCGGTCTCGGGCGGGGGAAATTAGTGCGCGGCCCTAGTGCACTAGATGACCGAGTATTTAGCGCCCTGTGGATTGGGAAGCACTCCGGGCGCGGCGCTGTGACGTCATATACCCAGAAATACGCACTTCTCAGTGTCTACACTTCCAATTGGGATTCACCTATTAGACTAGTCGACTAGCTATGCAAATCCAAACCACAAAGCTGAAACCTGAAAGAGAAGACCATCTCTTACAGACCTCCAGTGTTTCACAGCAGCACATGATCATCATGGATTCATGCCATGGCCAATGGTGACACATGGTTTACCAAGATAAGCTGGGTTTACCACCTCATCTTGTCCAGGTGCCTTGGTGTGGTGACGAGGTGAGTGGGGGAAAAACGCCTGCTATTTAGTGTTGGCCGTTTCAACTGACTGACTTCATAGTCATGCCTCCCAATGAGTGGGAGTGTTTAGGTGTCCATGGTTACACATTGGAAATGACCCATTAAGTGGACACACACATGACACACACACACACACACACACCATCAACATTGTAATCTACAATGTGCATATTGCACAAAGGATAGCTAACGCAATTTGGGTCAGTCAATCACATTGTACTAAAACACTTTACTGACAAGGTTTTGTATTTTATAACTAATCTGGGTGAAAAACAGTACAGTTTTTCCATCTGATAAATAAGAGAGGCTTATTGAGTGACGGCATCAGTCATTATGAGCCATAGCACGGGAGTCTATCCCCGTTTTGCAAATCTGGGAGATGGATTGCTCTTATCATCATACATCATCATGAATCTCATACTGGCCAATCAGAATGCCTGTTGCCTGTGATTGGTTAGCTGATTTGCTTGTTTACATACGACTTTAAATTTCCTTTCAATGTCAATGGCGTTTAATGTTTATGTTTAATTTACGTCATATTTAGCGGAATTTTGACCTAATTTCGCCGTTCATTGTCAATGGCAAATATTGAGACGTGTGGGGACTTAAGCTGTTCTTGCCTATTTTATTGTGCATGTCCCCTTGGGGAAACGTGTCCTCTGCATTTAACCCAAATCCAGTTGAAATGCTAGTACTTTGGTCAAGGGCACAGCAAATATCTAACAGGCATGTCTTTTGGTGTGAGAGGCCGAAGTACCAGAGGAAACCCAAAGCAAACACCGGGAGAACGTGCAAACTGCTACACACAAGGCCAACACTGAACTCATGACCTTGCTGTGAGGCAATAGTGCTAACCACTCTGAATCCAGTTCTCTCTGTACTGGTGGTACCACCGCAGAGGTTGTGGGTTCAAATCCACCGTGGTGCATCCACCTTCGTTGAACATCTACACAAACACAATTGCCCATTGTTCGGGGGACGGAATCCAGCCGGGGACGCCGGGGAGACTTACAGTGAGAATAGTCACTGCATGGAATCCAAGGAGGAGTAGGACGAAGGCTCTACTGAGTAGAGCCTTCGTCCTACTCCTCCTTGTGATTTTTGTTTTTTTTACCCCTTTTTCTTCCCAAGAGAGTAGAGTCTACTCTCTTGGGAAGAAAAAGGGGTAAAAAAAACAAAAATCACAAAAAACTATCCAGTTCTCTTTAATCAAGAATTGGACTATTGCCATAGTCAGGCGAGGTAAGGTATGCAACTGCTCCTAATAATTAGGATGGGTAATAAAGAACAGATTTCATGTATGTGAGAAATACAACTACTAGGCATGTATTGTAAACAGGGCAACAAATACATAGCCTACCTGGCTGCTGTGCAAGGCTGCCTGTCAATCTGTGTGAAAGATCTGCCACCAGTGTCACTAACATTAAAAACAGCAAGTATGCCACACAAAGCATTGAGCACATCATGAAAACCTGAACAATCTGAAGCTTCAACTGCACGACTGACACAACCTCACTCAACTGACTGACTGATACAAACTCACTCGACTGACTGACTGACACAACCTCACTCGACTGACTGACTCACACCTCACTCGACTGACTGACTGACACAACCTCACTCGACTGACTGACTGACTGACTGACACAACCTCACTCGACTGACTGACTTACACCTCACTCGACTGGCTGACGCCTCACTCGACTGACTGACTGATACAAACTCACAAACTCACTCGACTGACTGACTGACACAACCTCACTCGACTGACTGACACAACCTCACTCAACTGACTGACTGACTGACACAACCTCACTCGACTGACTGACTGATACAAACTCACTCGACTGACTGACTGACACAACCTCACTCGACTGACTGACTGATACAAACTCACTCGACTGACTGACTGACACAACCTCACTCGACTGACTGACTCACACCTCACTCGACTGACTGACTTACACCTCACTCGACTGGCTGACGCCTCACTCGACTGACTGACTGATACAAACTCACAAACTCACTCGACTGACTGACTGACACAACCTCACTCGACTGACTGACAACCTCACACGACTGACTGTGTCTGACACAACCTCACTCAACTGACTGACTGACTGACACAACCTCACTCGACTGACTGACACCTCACTCGACTGACTGACACAACCTCACTCGACTGACTGACTGACAACCTCACTCGACTGACTGACAGTGACAACCTCACTCGACTTGAAGATGTTTCTAGTTTGGCAGTTTGGCACCAAGCAGCACTCTGCAGGCTGGGTAATGGCTTTGAACTCTGCTATTGTGTTGTAGCTGGATTGCACCTTTATCTGAGAGCCTTCCGTGCCTTGCATAAACACAATAAAATGTGATGCTGAAAACACGCAGTGTGACGCAGAAGCAGCAACTAATAATTAAGCCCAGCTTACCACGTGCAACTCACACAACTTAAGTCATGCTAACACAAAGAAAGGCATGCCATACACGCAAGCAAGCACACACACAAGCATGTACATAAACATAAATGACAATACACAGTACAAGCCCATGTATCGCGTTTTCAATTCATTATGAAACACACAGTCACACCCTCGCGTTATTGGCTAAAAGTTTAAAACTCTGAGGCATCCCATGATCCTAGCTGTAAACACTAGTGGATATAAACACCCAGAGGGACCCAAAGTAGTCAAGGCAGGATTTCAGAGAATGTGCTTATTTAAAGTGCTGAAGGCAAATCGTGTTAATTTACATGTTTTCTAGGGGTATTAAGGTCTGCTGAATCCAAATCTGCTGTATGCCAAACTCAAAAATGGATGCTAAGCCCTCAAAATGGACCATTTAAAGATGGCGGCCACCATTATGCTGAAACATAATAAAACGCCTATATTTTTGACTAAACAAGGTTGAAATATATAAAATAAAAAAATATAATATAAAATAATATAAATATATATATACTTTTATGTTTTCATATATGGGGAATACAATTCAATATTCTGATTTGAAATCAAGTGTGAGGAAATTGCTTAAAATTCATACATATTGTGAAACTTGACATTTATTGGCGAATATTTTTCCAACCAACTTTATGCAATAATTGATGTTCCCAATAAGTACATAACGTGTACAAGGTAACCAACTCCATAATACTTGTGAAGAAACTGCTTAAAAATAATATTGCATGCCTGTGGTATAAACTGATGGCCTAACTTCATATCAGCCACAAACGGCTTTCTGCTTCTCTATGAATGGTGAATGGTTTCCCCATATGTAGCCATGGTTGGACCACCTCCACATTTAACAGTATACAACATAAATGATACACAACCAACAGACAACTAATTTAACATTTGGCCCAGACCGGCCCACCAGAGGGTCAGCCCACCGGGCACATGCCTGGTATGTCCTGTGGCCAATCCAGGCCTGGATGTAGCCCAGGGCATGCTCTAATCATTTAGTTAGGGCACCCAAGTCAGCGACCTTCGGGGTCGCCACAGCAGCCAAATCCAATATGGCCACCAAATATAAACGGTCTGGGCTGTAATGTTTAATTCAGATGATCAACATATGCAAACTTGTGTATTTCACATGTTTAGACAATTAGACACATAATAGTTGAAATACTTTTCTTTATGATTGGAGATTGGGTGGACACCTAATTCGTATATTTCCGAGATGGCAGTTATAGGAAGATTTGTTATACCTAAGTCTTCCTATAACACTCTTGGTAAACTTGGTGTATTATGATGATTCAATCTATCTAGACTAGAGCACTTTAATTTGCTTATTATTACCAATACGGTCACTATTCACCAAAATCTATTGTACATTTTAGCCCAGATTGAGTAAAGCTCAAAACAAACAACCTATGCAATTTTCAGATATTGAAACAATAACATAAGTAAGTAAGTATAGTTTTGATACAGCTAACATATTAACATTGTTTAGAATTTAAACAATATGTTTAGATCAGACCAGCAATCTTTGATACTTCGCCACACGCACACATGCACGCACGCGATTGATTCATGTACACCTAATAATGTCTGGTACTTTCTTCTTCTAAGTAACTGTATAAGCAAGTTTTTGGGATTATCAGTGATGAGCTCATGGATGATGACATGTAGGGTTAACTGCTGCTTTGTAACAAGAAAAATGTGCTCTCAAACTAACCTGGATTAAATTTTGAAACCATCCTGAAAAGGACACAAAAATTGTTCTGTACCTGGCCCATGCTGGGGCCAATGGCCATAAAGGCATTTGTCTATCAATTGTAGTTCTTGCAATCCACTTATTTGAGACATTAAACATCACACAGCTGGATTGGCTTTGGCTGCGGAAATAACTACTGGGACATTCCTGTTCATGATATCTGCAATGCTCTTGGTCTCCAAAAGTCACTGGCTTTGCCTCTCTTCTATGTGCTAACAGGCTGTGAATAGGCAGTTTTGGAGGCAACACTGGATCTGACAGGCAACCTACAGTATAGTTGCCCTCACCTTGGAGCCTGTGCAGATCAACTCTGATGTCCAGCGACTCCTTCATCTGCGTCTTCAGCTATCTCGATTCCCCATACAGTACATCTAGCGATTCTAGCCAGTTGTGTTTTCCACATCAACATCTTTCTTTAGCACAACCATGTGGTTGCAGTGGCAAATCCCATCCCCCTGCTATTGTGTCTGCATGGTTGTCATATTCATGATTTCAGTATATGGGACTCCATAACAGTAAGTAGTACAAGTAAGTAGGTCAAAGTGCCTTCTTATCAGAGTCGGAGGTGCCCAGGATCAAAGCCATGGCATAGTCATAGAGGGTATGCACAGGACATCATCATCATACCCGGAAGTTATGCGGGAACGCCTACTGAGTGGGAAAAATAAACACTTTCTGGCCTTGACAGCTCATACCTCCAAACAGAAATCTGATTGCATTAAACAACGTTAAACTCACTTTGCCACTCAATTTGCCACTCACTTTATGCATGCACATACTCTATTGTGGTTGAAAGGTGAGTGCTCTACTGAAATTAGGTATCCAGACACACCCAATCATAAAGATAAGTATTCCAAAATGTTTCTTATCGTCAAACATCCTGAAATGGACACCAAGTTTGCATTTGTAGCTCATCTGGTTCAGAAGTTATAGCCAAAACCATTTTCAGGTGGCAGCCATATTGGATTTGGCCAATATGGCAACTGTGAAGGTCATCGGCTCAGGCCCCCTAGCTAAATCATTAGAACATGCCCTGGACTACATCTGGGCCAAATATGGTGCTTTTAAACTGATTAGCACGACATATCCCTAAGGTCCTGGACTAAAGAGGACAATTGTCACTATAAATTATATAAAACTGTTTTCTTCACAATTGATCTTAAATCAGAATATTTCATTGTATTCCCCATATATGAAAACATAAAAGAGGATATTTCAGTCTATTTTCTACCATGTTTATTATGTTTCAGCATAGTGGTGGCCGCCATCTTTAAATGGTCCATTTTGAGGGCTTAGCATCCATTTTTGAGCTTGGCATACAGCATACTGCTGCCATTTATTGAGAAATTAGGACCTAATTCATGCCAGCATTTTTTTAATTTGAGCTCTTATTTTGAAAAGCCACATTTTGCCTCAACCGGAAGTGAGCTTATCCCTGCCAGCTTTACGTTGCCAAGACAACCTTTGTTTACATGATCGAAAAATGCCGGTACATTTTTGCACTCCACAACGTCGGCTCGTGCCGTCAAAGAAACGCTGTTTTGACCAAAAATGCCATCTGGGACAAGGAATAGGAGATACAGGCGATTGAAAGAAACGGATAGAATGGATTCTTATGGCGACGGTGAATTAATATGAACGATCCAGTGCAGTGCTAACAACAGTGCTAGCTAACCGGCTAACGTGAGTAGCATTATGGCTTGATCAATCATATGCACTAATAAAGGGCAATTGCCGAAGGGCTTCGGCAATGGCAGCAAGCGTTAATATCAAATTAATGCTTCAATTGCCGAAGGGCTTCGGCAATGGCAGGAAGACGGTTAATACCCCTAGAAAACATGTATGCCATAAATTAACACGATTTGCCTTCGGAGTTCATATATTTGGGAAAGTGACCCAGACTAAAGGGAGAGTGTGCAGGAAAACACCCCAGCATCACTATAGAGGGGATGCTAGAGGGGGAAAAGGCCAAAACTATAGATATACCTGTATATATTTTTTACATTTTTGGCTTAAAAGTTGTCTATACGACCTTTAAACAGACACACTGGACGTCTGGATGAAGAAAAAGGCAATGGCAGTGGGAGATAGTGCTGCACAATTATTCATGCAGCACTAGTTGGCTGTCCAATTAATTTTAGTTACTCATGTTTTTTGTTTGTTATTTTAATAAAATTAGAATAGTGTTAAAATCGTCATCTCAATTCTTGTGGAAGAAAATCGAGATTCACATTTGAAGAGAAAGACACATGGAGTGATGTATCAACAAACCGTCATTTGTTGATACATGCCTGGGGTTCCATGGGTCATTCCATTCCTTATGGACAGAGTTCATGGGACATACCTCTACTGTTGTAAGGGTGGAGAAGGTTCTTGGTCACAGGAGCGGAGGTGCTGACCAGCTGGTATAATCCAGGGTTTGGTCTTGGCTATATCTTTACCTTTACGGACAAGTTAATAAAACTTAAACTGAAAGGCTTAGTTTAGATTCTCAAACAGCCTAGATAGAAAATGATAATCTGACAGACACGGTGCTGGCAATATGCCTTATATAAGGAGGGGATGACGTCACAACTAGGTAGGCGTGACATCAGCCCTGACAACTGTGCTGCACAATTAATCAAAAAAAGAACTCGATCTCGATTCTGACACACGTGCGATCTCATTTCTAAAATTATGGCAACTCTATGACGTCATGTTGAATTAGTGTATTATTGTTTTACAGGAAAAATGACCAATCAAACACTCCGCTCCAACCACTCCATTCCAGTACTCCGCTTCAGCACTTTGTTCCATCCAACGTGGTCATAGCAGTGTTGTTTTGCTACAGACTGCAGCCAGCCACTATAGCCAGCACTATGCTGGCTGCTGCTCCTCCTCCAAGCAGAACGCAGAGCAGAGCAACGTACTACCACACGGCAATGTATGGTAGTATTATACATTAAAAAACAGCAGTGCGGAAAAAAAGAGAGATTGATTCACTACCGTGGCAACAACAGCAGCAAAGTTACTCTTTAGCTCCAACCATGCAAGCTAATCTTTAGCATCGACAATTATCTTAGACTAGAGACGAAACAGCTGACAGCTGAGCATGCCGAAATGCTCATCTTCTTTAAAAATCACACCCGTGTGAACTGAGTGGTGCAACTCCTCTCTCTCATTAGCAGGCAACAGTGCAGCACTATCTCTCTGGCACAACAGCGCCCCTACTGGTACCAATAGTCATTCTGGTGCTCATAGCCACATACATAGGCGGACACATAGGTGAACACGGACATTGCCGTTCCTTGGAGTGGTTGCACCACTCAAAAACTATATAAATATATAAACCGTTTTGGTTGACTAAGATGACCGCTGTTTGTCAATATTCATATTACAGAACATGCTATGATGCTAATGACTGCTTAAGTGCTAACAAAATGCACCAAATTCTTAAAAAGAACGGATGTCACTGTTTAGTGGTTACATAGTCGAACACAGACAGCTGTGTAGGACAGTGCACGGTTTTCAAAGTGGGATCAGGGGTCCCCAGCTAAATGATAGATAAAAACCAAATGGAATATCAGGGTCTGTACAAATGGACATTGATTTTAATATATAAATACAATTATAATTTATATCTTGATCGGGGGCCCAGAGATATAAATGGCTTTAAATGGGGGTCATCATCATCCTTCGACTGTCGTTGAGATCCTAGATGCCACGTCTTTCCATCGGGTCCTGTCAGCCATTGCTGCTCCCAGTGAATGAAGTTGAAATTAAAATGATGTGAATCACTGCTAGATCCATATACACACAGCTGCTGAATTGAGGCAAATTAGTTTCAAAACTGTAAATATTCAGAAAAAAACCTGATCAATGTGCATTATCCACATTTGAAGTGAGTAGGCTCAAGTTGGTAAAAAAATTAATGGGTCAGTTATTCTCAACCTACTGTTGTGGTCTGTGGAACTCGTTTGTTGACTACTATTAATACAAAAAACGTGCTACCTGCCAGATATAATATCAGACACATTTTGAATGATTTACAGGCTAAAAACAATAAATATTTTCTTTGGAAAAATGAGAATTGTGTGAGAATCGAGATCTCAATTCTTGTAGAGGAAAATCAAGGTTCACATTTGAGCAAGAAATCACCTTTACAGCTCAATTACGAGCTCAAAATAACTACCGGTACTTACTAAGCTGGTTTTATTCAGCAGAATTATCACAGATATTATGTCCACACTTGAATCTCTGAGGCAATTGAGAAGGGAGGTCTTAATGTCTTTTTCTTTGGACTTTGCACTGCTTAGTGTGTTCCAGACACTTATACATTATTCTAATGAGTGCCGTGTTTAATAGGACAATAACAGATAATAGAACTGTGATATGATAAACATCCGTATGGAAAACAATTGCAGTTTTATTTTTTCATGTTCAAAATTTGTCCTCAAACGAAGCTTTGAATATTCAAATGTTTTGGGTCAGCCCTACTAGTCGACATTAACGCTTGTCCCACTTGTTCTGACAAGCAATATATCTTCAAGTAACTTTCTGTCAATGACGTATCTAAATCTCAACTCTTAAGCACCAATTTACACAGCCTACAACGTTTAAGATGGAGGTCCTCTTAACATAGAAAAGAGCTTTATTATTAACCAAACACAAAACGAATGAAGCCAACAAAATAAACAGTGGGTTAGACGTTTTAAACACCCACTAAGTAATTTTCCTGTTGTGTCGACAACCAGCTTAAACATAAACCTGGTCAAACTCACTACAAACTAAACATGTTTGCACCTCAGGCTCCGGTCTTGACCCATGACCCAATAGTCACACACTGGTTGTCTGTATACAGGAGATGACACACCAAGCCGATGTGGAACCAGTGAATAGCGTTTGTGGCTGGCAGCAATCTGTTGTAGAATGTGTGTACACCAACGTAGTGGTAGTGAGGTATCTGCATGGACCGCTCACAAATTTCAAATATTGAATTGCAGATGTGGGACAGGGGGTCGAACCGGGAAAATATTTGAACAGCCACACATGAGAACAATAGAGAGAGAGACAGAGAGGCACACACTTCATGGAAGCACTCACTTCTGACAAAAGAAGGCCATGATTGATCATGGAGATTTGTTAATTGTATTAGCTTTTAATATAGTGAGTTTGGTGTGTCAGGGCCATAATTCTCTAGCTTCCAGGGTTAGGCTATGTGAGTGAAAGTGCATGGCAAACCACCCACAGTGTGTGTGGCATACAGTGTGGTCCGGTCCCTTGCTGCTACTGGCATGGTGGCTGTGCAGTGTGCACATTCTGCACAATGTGAAACGCCTTACCTTATTTAATACTACGGAAGCTCGGCAGGGAGATAAAACAGTGGGGCTGGAAGATAGAGATTCATTCACAGACAGCCAAGCAGAGTCTGAAGTGAGTGGTGCGGTACGGTACGGTACTCCTCCCTGGCCTCTGTAAGTGTGTGTTTGTTTACTGGCTGGTGTTGCAGAACTTGCAGCACGGACACGTACGTACGTACACATACACGTACGTACGCATATACACATAGCTCCGCATAGAAGTGGCGCTAGCACCACTCAAAAACAAGCACACACATACAGCATGTGAGCAGTGAAATGCAGAGCGGCTGATCTGAGGCAGTGCCATCAGTCGGTCAGTGTCCACTCGGGCTGCATTCCTAGCCTGCCCGTCTCCTGTGTAATGCTGCCTCTATGCACATTCCTGGCCCTCTATGGGGCTAGGGACAGTCAATACATTAACACGGCTCTAACTGCAACACACACACATTGATGAACACACGCACGTGCGCATCAACCCCTGGCAGGCCAGCACAACAGCAATTGACTGATGTGGGCTGGCAGCCTGGCAGCCAAACAGTTTCCCTTCCTCCTTTCTCTCTCTTCACCCAAGTGCAGAGCAAGCTGCAAGCTGTGGGTGTGGTCGATGTCTGTGTTTCTATGAGGGACTTAAACCTTGTGCAAGTGTATTCTGTGGACAAAGACATTTAGATTAAATTACCCCTCTGACAACAATTAAGAAAACCTAAGAAGGTGGTTGACCAGCACACACTGTTAACTTGACAAGAGAGGAATTGGAGCAAAGGCTATAAATTACAAATATAGCTATCATAGTTGCCAAGTCTGCTTATTATATATTATATGCTGGTTTTTCCTGTAAGGTCACTTGTAAATACTAGTATTTTCTGGTATTTACCGTTTCAAAGTAGTTGCTTATTTGGGCATGAATCCTATAATTGTCTAAAACAACGTTAGACAATTAAGTTTCACTGAGCTCCATAGTCTGCCATGTTGCAGGATCCATCCACAACCTAACCTCAGGTTACCAGGCTTTCAGAAAGAGCAGTCTACAACAGCATTCACTCCTTCCCCCATGCACGTGCAGTCGTGCGCACACGCACGCACGCACGCACGCACGCACACACCCTCCATACTCGTTTCTCAGGTGGAATCTTGAAACATTGATAGCTATAAATTATCACCTAGTTTTAACGCAAGTCTCGGATAAGCAAAATACCTCCGAAAATATTAAGGATTTAATACTGTCCTGTTTATCCTGAGACTCAGCAACATCACAAGCATATACTGAAATTCTGAAAACAAAACAAAGGGAAGACAAAGCTTACTACAGCAGTGTTACTGATAAGTGCTAACAGGGCTGTTGAAGGCATGAGAGGCAAGGTAGCGAGCAGAAGAGGAAAAGTTTCCAAATCCAAAAAAAGCCAGTATAGTTTCCTGCAGCCTCCCTCCCTCCTCCTCCGACCCCCTCTTCTTTTCCTCCCTCATTTTACTCCAGAGGGGAGGAAATGAGGTAAGCACCCTGGCATTCCTGCTCAGCTGAGAGAGAGAGAACTTAAACAACCAGAGAGAGCGTGTGAAAGAGACAGGGGGGGACGAAGAGGAACAATTCAGTAAAATGAGAATGGATAGAGATTTGTTTTGCCCGTTATCTCCATGGAGGTTTCCTCCTTCCATCCATCCAGTCTGGGAGAGCAGGGACACTAGTTTAGCCTCTTCAGTTCACACCCACACACAGGCCGGAGCTTTACGAGTCCTCTAATAAATTAGCAGCCGCCCTGGAGATCCCCTGAGTACTTGGTCTTCACAACCCCACCCCAATACAGACGTTCTGTATGTTGGGATGGGCTCCAGTAGTGGGGCTTTCCCTGACTAAATGTTCAGGAAATCTTAGGCTCAAAACATTCTTCTTAAAGTATATTGGGCAAAATGATAGCAATCAAATCGGCCTGTGTCAACAAACGCTAGCACGGTTGTAATATATATATATTCAATGTGCGTTGTGATGTCACTGTGGGGATAATAACCCACCCACCCACCCATATTTAACTTGAGCTATGGAAGATGGAACAGAAGAAACAAATGGTAAAAAAACCTAATCAGACTAATCATCCTATTATTGCCTGCCAAGTGCTAATAGACACCCACGTTGCAACACATCAAGTTAACAATTTCAGGCAACACATCTTAGCTCAGCTTTGTGTAGCTCAAAGCATCTGCATACTTATGTTACCTACTAGCAAAGTATTCTTCTGGGCATGACATACTATGCAAACATTCGTAAAGAATAGGTGATGTACTGTACAAGCTCACAATGTATTCCAAGTTCACAACTTTTTGAACTTGTAGATCGGCTAATATCAGCTAAGAGATTTGGTGCAGAGGAAAAAAGGATGGGCCTTTTAGAGACAGTAGGTCGCAGATTACTATGAAACCCTGCAAAACCTGTCAGTCTGTCCGTCGATTTGTCACGCCACCATATATGGCTGTCAGTCCGTCACGTCTCATGACATGCTCCATATGGCGTCCTCCATATATGAAGATCCCAACACTGACCTCATCAAACCCTGGATAGCCAATTATCCATACATGGAGAAGACTGGATCATCACCTAGATCTGCATATATGGAGCCGACCAGCAACTCTACATCTGACCTCAGACCTCAATATATGGAGCTGACCTGTTCTGATATTCCATGTGTGAGTGTGTGTGAGAGTGAGTGAGTGATAGAGATATGTTACAGATTTTGTGTTGTATTGTTCCAATAAATTTCACAATAATTTCCACAGAAAACCAAAGTTTTATTATTATGCCTTTTTTATAAAAGTAAAGTAAAGTAACTAGTTACTTTCATAATGTAGGAACTAATAAAATAACTAGTTACTCTTTTAGAGCAGTAACTATAACTATAACTAATTACTTTTAAAAAGTAACTTGCCCAACACTGCTCAGGAGCTACAGTTATGTGGATGCCCTCTGTTGTGACAGTGGACAGGTGACTGGTATTTTCATCAACTACCCAACCCGAGAGATTTGTCATCCTCGAGTATGACAAAGAGATTGACACACAGATTATAACAAGGCAGGCGAGCAAAGGGGTAACTGACACCCACACTAGGAAATTCAAAGCCTCATCCAAAACACCTTTATGCCAATAAAGCTCCTTTGAATTGAGGGCCCACAGGTACTAGAACCGGAGTCTTAACACTTCCCCCCCCCCCCCCCCCCATCACAAGGGCGGGGATCATGTGGCCAGTGCCAGTCAAATGCGCAAAATACCAAAGAGAGTAGAATAAGAGATCCTCTGCAACCTAGGACAAATAAAGGATAAGGCACGGAGGTGCGGCCCGGTATCCTGCAGGAGGTTTACACATGCTCAGTGTAAACAGGAACTGCGATGATGGAGTGTTCCAGCAGAGGTGCTAGAGGTGCCTGAGAGTTGCTGACCCTGAACTGAAATAATAAAAAGGATATAAAAAAAGAGAATAGTACAACGATTTTGTTTTTATTTTAAAAAGTATATCAATTTCATAACTGTGGAATCTTTTTTGTGTATAACAGACTGAAAGATAAAGGATAAGTACATTTACTAAATGTTAATGTTGTTGAATATTTTCGTTTGTGGATTTTCCATGTTCTTTAGTCATGTGTCAAACTTTTATTTTTGTGAAATGACAAAGGAACATGGATACTGTTCAGGGTGACTGCTGTTTAATTCTCAACTGTTCTAGATCTCATTATTTACATCACAAGTTATGAGCTTTCTATCTAGCACCTCTGCTGGAACACTCCATCGTCGCAGTTCCTGTTTACACTGAGCATGTGCAATTGCAAACCTCCCGCAGGAGACCGGGCCGCACCTCCGTGCTCTATCCTCTTTATTTGTCCTAGTCTGCAACCAAGGAAGCTCTTAGAAGGAAGTGAAGTGGTCACGTGACTGGGCTGCGCCATGACACTTTCATGGACACTTTCACGGGAGCCAAACTACACCCGGAAGTTCGGCAGAATGCACTGGAGCCAATGAGAGCTCAGTGACCAGCTCATGAACAAACATTATTTATGAATGACTGAGACCTTTTGTAAAGTGATCGCTTCTGGAAAATAAAATAATTTTAGGCTGTCTTATTGTTTGATGTGCATACTAAATGTGATTCATTTTTTCAAAGAGCAGAGAGCAGCCCAGGCAGAAAACTTACTATGTGCTCTTCTATAAATACCTCTTCTTTCATATTCCTGAACCAATTATATGACAAAGCTCGCAATCGTTCATGTATAATGTTTGTTATGAGCTGTTTCAGCCGGCTCCATTCACTGCCATTTATTCATTGCACTACCGGTGTGAGTTTGGCTCCCATGAAAGTGTCCATGAAAGTGTCATGGCAAAGCCCAGTCACGTGACCACTTCACTTCCTTCTAAGAGCTTCCTTGTCTGCAACCAGGAAGTGTAGCCCCCGAGCATACACACAGTGTGGCCTCAGTTTAGGCTGCACTAGATGGTCGATGCGTTGTTTTCCTTCCGCGGATGTAAGAAGAGACCATATTGGTCCTTGCAGGCTGATGCCGTCAATGGCAATGCTGTTCCTTTCTCTAAGGCCCAAACTGCACCAATGATTATCCATGTAATTCCGTCACATACAACAAAATGGTTGTGAGTAGTTGCATGCGAGTGGTGACTAGTTGCATTGGTGTGACATGTCCTTAAAATTGTTTTGTTGCAAGGAGTTGTGACTAGCTGCATTGGTGCGGTTTGGGCCCAACAGGGTAGCACAAGAATGAGGTGATTTTCATTGGTAATAAATGACAACACCCTGATGGGTTGGCCAAGCCACCATCACCCAGGCCTGCAGCTATGTTTACCTAGAGGAGGCAATGGAGGTCACACACAGGTCCTAACAAACACAGAGGGAACATAGA
Organism: Protomyctophum parallelum; assembly: GCF_964188405.1. Lineage (NCBI taxonomy): Eukaryota > Metazoa > Chordata > Actinopteri > Myctophiformes > Myctophidae > Protomyctophum > Protomyctophum parallelum. Next base: position 32,288,895 of record NC_139698.1, read on the forward strand.
CCAGGTTGCCATGAGGTCCAAAATGACCTCTCCCTGGCTGCTAGAAGAACAGTGAGGGCTCTCTGATAGAATGAAAGCTACACTCTGGGCTCTCTGAAACACAAGGATGTCATCATTCTGGGTGGCTGTTTCCAGCACCAATAAAAACTATGTGTGTCACCTGCCGACAGGTTAAACGCAGAGTGTCCATTAGAAATGCATCAGAGCACAACATAATACATTTAAACTAAATTAAATTACATATAATATTATACTGTTAGCGCACCTATTTGTGACCCAGTGTAACACTGACACAAGTACTGCATCACTGTGCTGGCGGCCTGGTGCCCATATTAAATGATTAAAAAGAATGTCTAAACTGATTGTTGTCAAACATTCAATGCAGATTCAGAATCGTCAAATACTTCATTCACCTAAATGTCGGAACTGAGATGGATGTGCAAATACAAAAGTAATGCGTGAACTTTCCTCCTGATACCACTGTTATATCAAGTCAGTGATTGCATAGTCAATCTTTCATATTATCAATGAGTAACATTACTAATACTTTTGTCACCTCATGGCCAAATAAAAAATAAATTAACTACAAAAATCAGTTTAAAATCGAATAAAAGATTGGCCTTTTTTTATCCCACAATTTTGTAACCCATTTTTTCACCCAGTGTCAATTATTTAATGTAATCCTGGGCGCTACACTTCCTCTGCCAACCTGGCAGATTGGACATTAACAATGTTTTAATTATTCCAACATTTTTTTAAATCTTTGTTCATGTTGCAGTGTCGGTGTTAATAGTCTACTTGTGAATGAAAACACTAATAGTCTAGTCATGATCCCCACAATATCGATAAAGGCATAACGTTAAGATATATATATTTTGTCCAGCCCTCTGCATGTCACAGGGAAGCCACTGTCTTTCAGCAACCAAAGGTAAGGAATCGATGGTGTAAATCTTTGTTCATGTTGCAGTGTGGTGTTAACAGTCTACTTGTGAATGAAAACACTAATAGTCATGATCCCCACAATATCGATAAAGGCATAACGTAGTTAATATATATATATATTGTCCAGCCCTCTGCATGTCACAGGGAAGCCACTGTCTTTCAGCAACCAAAGGTAAGGAATCGATGAGTGAGAACAACATGAGCAGACTTCACTACAGGGTTGATAAATAATTGGGACACTTCCTTGGCGCATGTACAGTGTATGCATTGGATAGTCCGACTTTTCCTTTATCATGGTAGATACGAAAGTAAAAGTCAAACTCAGATAAAACACATAGGCCTAGCTATATGGTAGTTTTGATCCAACCAAGGCTAAAAAAAACAACAACACATACCTGCATACAAAAGCATCACATTAAGGTTTCCAGAGAGCTCAAGGCTCAATGAGAACAGAAATATGTCTATAACTGTAAACAAACATACAACCAGACAGGCTACGCCGCTAAGGCATGGTGGTTAATTGAACTGTATTGAACTTTTCCCCCCCATTAATTTAGGATTTGAGTGAGTAACTATAGTATGCAATGTGTTACGTACTCAGTTATCATATTTGGCTTAGAAAACTATTGCACTCGTGTTGACAATTACTGTATTATGTAACTTACTCACATGAAATAGAGAAAGGGGAAACACTTAAAATTGGGAGCAGCTGGCTAACATTTTATTGGATAGCGAGAAACAGGACATTTGGTGCCACTTCCAAACATATCCAGTGATTGACCTACTAAAAAGGTGATTTTGCGTAGCTAGTACCGCAAACACCATTTACAAAGTAATATGATGTTGTCTTATTACGTTCATTAGCATTCATTCCGAATTAACTGGCTAATGTTCGATTGTTATAAGTAGCGTTACAATGTCTTGAATGATCTCGGCGACTGTAGTCACTGTACTGTACGTTCAAATATAATATGACACTGATGATGTTGCGACGTGCCATTTAAACTGTGTGATATTATGATAACCGGGCAATATCCGCAGAGCTTGCTTTCTTCTTGGTGTTAATCAGAAAGAATGACATAGTCAGCTACAGCTAGCGTTAGCAAATATATTAAATGTTAGCCTAGCCATGTTAGCTGGGCTAACGCTAAAATGAAACGATGAAAACGTACCTTCGTTGCTACTGACACTTTCCTGGACGAAAAGAGTCAAACTGTGTTTTCTGTCTCCAACGTAGTTATGTTAATCCTTCGCGCCGATACTACAGTGTTGGCTAATTTTAGAGTTTCAGACGTTTATTCAACATTTTCTTTCGTTCGGTCGTCTTGTAGGTCCCAGCTCTCTTCTACTCCGCTTTGAAAGACAACACCGAGCTGGGTTCGTTGTCCGCTGTTCTCGTTGTATCTCATAAATTCAAATAGCATCGCGAGATCTCGACTCTGAAACACACAGCCGGCTGTCTAAGGTAGCGACACAGTCATACACACATACATCGATTAAAATGTCATGATTAACATGCAGGGAGGGAATGCATGAAAAGAAAGAAATAAACAACAATTTACAAATACGATTAACAGCCCTGTCTGTCTCTCTCTCTCTCTCTCTCTCTCTCTCTCTATGTGTGTGTGTGTGTGTGTGTGTGTGTGTGTGTGTGTGTGTGTGTGTGTGTGCGTCATCATCACTCCAGGTTGTGCAAGGTGGGCAGAAAGTGTGAGTCGACAGATCAGCACAATATGGATATAAATCACTGTTTTTAAATGTTTGCCAAGACATCTTTTTGAGTGGTGCAACCACTCCTACATCCAGCAAGCAGTGTACCTGTGTGTGTGTACCTGTATGTATGTATAAGTGAGCACGAGTATGTTACATATTTATACCAGTAGGGGGCACCAGAGATACAGAGAGTGTACCTGTGTGTGTGTGTGTGTGTGTGTGTGTGTGTGTGTGTGTGTGTGTGTGTGTGTGTCTGTGTGTGTACATGTATGTATAAGTGAGCACGAGTATGTTACATATTTATACCAGTAGGGGGCACCAGAGATACAGAGAAGAAATTGGAACGATACAGAGAAGAAATTGGAAGATACAGAGAAGAAATTGGACGATACAAATTGGAATGATACAGAGAACCAATAGACGGGAGTTGCACCACTCGGTTCACACTGGTGTGATTTTTCAAATTCTGGATGACTATTTGGCATAACCAGTAGTAAGTATGGCAGTGTTTGTCAGACATCTGTGTTATCAAAGCTTCAGGTCACGATGATCCCGTCATAGCAACAGATAAGATAAATAAAACCTATCATCCCTTGAATTAATTAATTGAACAGGTTTGTTATAAAATTCACTAATAGATTCCTTTATAGCCTAGTAGCCAAAAAGTGAACCCGGACATGTTGAGTACACCAAGGTTTTATGTTATAAATGTTTAGTATGGGTCCCCAGCATGTAGAAACTGCCGGATGCTAACTTGCATATTTTGAGCAATTTTCATAATTGGCATAATATGTGACCATACCATTAACAACCTATAGAAGGCAAAATATTCAACATGTCATTATGCTTTATCTAGCATGTGATGTGTCAAACTAGGGGGTTTTCATGATTCTGAATCCATTCCAAGCATTAGTTTAGCAAAAAAACACTCATTGGGCTTAAAACGGCCATGCCCACTTGCCCAAATGTGCTGACATCATCAATTTGTGATGACGGCATTGGCCGTTTTTAGGCCAATGAGTGTTTTTTCTTTTTGCAAAACTAATGCTTGGAATGGATTCAGCATCATGAAAACCCCCTAGGCCTAGTTTGACATGTCACATGCTACATAAAGCATGATGAAATGTTGAATATTTTGCCTTCTATAGGTTGTAATTGGTATGGTCACATATTATGCCAATTATGAAAATTGCTCAACATATGCAAGTTAGCATCCGGCAATTTCTACATGGGGATCCATACTAAACTTTTATAACATAAAACCTGTGTATTCAACATGTCCGGGTTCACATTCACAATGGGGCTCTATGGGCTGGCTACAATACTAGTATGAGATCAAGGATGAGTTGAACCTAACTACGAAAGTAATTTTACGGACAAATGTAAGTTGATTTAAATAGCCACAAAGGATACAAAGATCATGAAGCTCAATAATTAAATCACAAGAATGCAGGTAGTTTTGTATGATCCCAGAGATTAAAAAAGATGCAGTTACAAAAACTGCACTGCAACAGTCAGCCACCACTGAAATACAATCATATCTTCTTACAGAGCTATTATGAAAATATAAATGCCACAAATGACAAAATGTTTGCATTCAATAGGTAGTTGGGCTGCTTAATGCCTCAGTGAGTTAATCAATATCTGAAAAGACAGATGAGGAAGTGATAAATGACCTGTTGCATTTTTAACCATTATTGCCCAATATATCAACTGACATTTCTCAACTTCTTTACTTATACCACAAATGTCTAAACGTGTTATTTGTAGGAACTCCTAATAGGGAAGGACAAAAACTCCATGAAAGTTAAATCATGTGCTAGAAGGAATCTAGGGTAATCTGAGGATTTAATATTTTTTCAATAGATGCAGGTCATGTTAACTTATCACAAGTGCATGCACACAAGCCATTATTAGGCTAGAATGTATGAGAAGCTACACAATATCCTACGCTTAAAATGGGGATATATACAGTCTGAATTCTAAACAAAAATGGCACTATAAGTGGTTCTTTGTTCAGCTCATAATCACAGGGGAACATCTTTTGGTGCTATAGCATAGCACCTTTGTCAAATGGCACTATACCTATTATGTGCCTAAAAGCAGTAGAAAACCTACAAAACATCATTGAAAGAGGGATGAAAAATAATTTCACAGCCATAAAAGTTGGAAATACCACTCAATACTTCAGATTAAGTGGTATTTCTAATGTATATAATGTATATGTCGTATACATAAATGGAAGTGGAGCAGTTGGAATAACTGTTGAAGGAGTGGCTGTGGGGTAGTAACAGTAAACAGCCACAAATGTAAACATAAGGAAGTGAACACATGCCAACTGAAGGTTGCCCTTTCTTACAGTAGGGTCAGTAAGTTCCTCTCTTACATACATAAATCTTTCCATTTATGTCAATGCTCTAAACACAAATATGACTAGAAGGAATGGCATGCATGTATAAAGGTACATACATCTGACTAAAAGACAACAAAAACTCAATCTAAATACATGCTACCAATATTTTTCAATACATTATACTTTAGAGTAGTGGTTGACAACTTGACACGACATCACCAACATCAAGTGCCACAGCTAGGTCAATAATTTAGTTCAAACTACAGTGCCACCTGGTGGACATACACTAGTGTAACATACATTACAGATGAGATTATCACATCAATAGATTACTGAATCATCTCATATTTTATGTCCTTTGGTACAATAGTCAAATGTAATTTTGACAAATACAGTAATCAAATCTAAAATGTGCTAGTGAAATAAAAAACAAACCAAAAGCGACAATTGTCATTAAAGAAACAAGGCATACAAATTGTTTGAGAGTTTATTACAGCCAGTAGTTTACGATACAAATTACTTTTCAAAATGCTCAGCTATCAGCTTCCTGTACACAACAGCTGATATTCTGAGCACTTACATAGTAAAATGACATAAAACAGGAATGCATTCATCATCAATTTTCTCATTTAGATTTTATGTTTTGCAATTTTTTAAACAAGCTTTTGCTTTTTTTTTTATATTATTTATTATTCAAGGCCTAGTCAAACCATTCCTAGACCTGGCAGAGTCAATTGTTTTCTTTTGTCTTTTTTAAGAAATAATTTATCATTTTGCAATGTTTTCAGAGTTTTCGGTTTTTCAATGTTTAAATTTTTTTTTCTATCTTTTTTATCGGTGAAGCAGGTTTCAAGATGCTCGATCTGTAGGAAAAAACAAAAACAAACATTCTAATATAAATATCCAACATACGATTCAAAACACAGCACAGAGTCCATTCAATTCATATTACACCAGGGGTTCCCAAACTATAGTGCATGCACCCCTTGTAGTGTGCAAATCTCTAGGCCCTCTAGGGGGTGCGTGACATGAAAAGGGTAATGGTGGTTTTATGGTGTTATTTAGCACAAATGCCAAAATCCGGTAAACCACTGTTGTAAGGAGATGTATAGAGCAGCTGCGGGACAGCAGCAGCATGTCTCTCAGTGCAGTGATATTCTGTGATTATGTGCCATAATAATAGGAGATGCACGGCCAAATAAGTTTGGGGACTGCTGTATTACACCATCAAATTCATTAACTTAATTTAACAGAATTAACAGTTTAACACTAAATCACATTCTGATCTCACCTTCCTTAGACGCTAGGAACTCCAGCAGGGGTGGTGGACTTCTGAGCGGCCTCCTTGGCCTGGTGTGCCTGGAGCACAGCAACAGCCTCATCCACCTAAAAACAGAACAATTTATTAACCACGGTAGAGAAAAGCCTTTTCATCACAACATACTACATTCATAAGCGTTACACGCAATCCAGAATGTACGATGCTTCAAGCTCAATAGGAACAAATAGAGAAGTAAAACACAAGACTTTGTAAAATAGTCTCGGCAATTACAAGTGACAACCGCTTCAAATGTTATCAACCGATAATCCACCAGTAGGTTACTTATCACTCGACTGCAATCGAGCCATCAGGCTCGCCTGGAGCCTACTGCATGTTTAACCCATTGACGCCTGCTGCCACGTATACGTTGTTCTACCCTTGATGTCGGCGCGCTCTCTGTGTCTCATCAGCTATTGCTATACATGTAGCAACATAACTATTGAACTAATTTGAAGGTTTTCAGAAACCTTAGATTCGGCCTCAGGCATCAATGGGTTAATGGCTGCGATTAGGAGATAAGGAACTGAAATTACTGCCGCCGAAGCAAAAACACAGTGAAACTGACTTGCATAAGACTAATATGAGGTTAAGACCGAGGATAGGGTTAGGGCTGATTCATACTCCTATTTTACCGCTGTTTCGGCGCTGTAGTGCCAAAATGATTTCGGCTCGTCAGACATTTTCAGTAGCAAAACGGACGGTACCACCCCCCTCCCGAACCTCAAATGACGTCACATTGTAGGCTCTACAGAGCCGAACCGACTTTTATTCGGCTCTAAAATAGGAGTATGAATCGGCCCTTAGAGTTAGGGTTAGTAATTGTAGAATACGACGTCTCCGCATCTCCATCGTCGGCTCCAGGTGAGCCTGCTGGCTCGATTGCATTTGAGTGATAAGTAACCTACTGGTGCTTATCGGATTTTCATACTAATCCGTTGTAAGTGAACATTTTAAACTAACCTTAGAGCGCAGAGACTCTGGAGACTCCAGCATGTGGAGCAGCTCAGAGTTGTCAATCTCCAACAGCATACCAGTGATCTTCCCTGCCAGGCTGGGGTGCATGTTCTGGATCAGAGGGAACAGACGCTCACCTGAAGGGAGTAGAGGAGAACATGCCACCATTAGTAAATGCCACACTCAAAGACAACTAGGAATCGTAACATAGCTTAAAGAAAAAGACAATCTCACAACTGAAAAATGATGTTGGGCCAAGTCAAAATGAAATAATCTGGCATTTGTAAAACAGTGTAAAAAGGAAACCGTCAAGAATTTATCTGGAAGACTGAACATGTGTTCTATTGCTAGTTTGGCCACTTCAAATATGCTTTCATCTTAAAATAACAAAGAAATGGACCATCTACACTCTACAGCTTGTAGATAAGCTAGTATTTATTTTATTTGTTATTTATTTTATTTTATCCCACGATTTTGTAACCCAGTTTTTCTTTTTCACCCAGTGCCAATTATCTAATCCTGGGCGCTACACTTCCTCTGCCAACCTGGGGGGAGCAGCGGACTGACCTCATGCCTCCTTCTATGCATGAGGAGTCCAAGCTGCTTCTTTTCACCTGACAGAGGGGAATTTCCCCAGCCGGACTTAGCGCGTGGAAGGGAAAGCTAGTATTTTCTGTGCATGACATGCTCCAAAAAAGACATGCTGACTTCTATGGAATGCAAATTACTGAAATCAGTCATGGCTACCGAGAACTGTAATCCATGAGGTCAAATAATGTGACAACTACACGAAATGATTTATATTACCAGACAAAGCCTGAATCAGAGGCAACAGTTAACGATAACAGAAAATATATATACCCAGCATCTGCTTCTGTTCCTGAGGAGGGGCAGCAGCCAGCATGGAAGCAGTCAGGGGCTCCTGTCCTTGGACATGCACTGCGGGCTGGAGAAATTATATTGCAAGATTATTGGCTTGTTTAAACACACAATGAATTATGAGTTTGACCAATACCAAAATTTTGGTAGCGTTTGGTAGTTTTGGCACTTCAATTAGAATATAATAAAATACGCAAACAATAGATTCATGCCAACATTGCCGAACATTGTTTTTACCATCCTGCCATCCCCAGAAAATGAGGGACAAAGTATTTTTTAATACACACAGTGTGCGCTAATGGGCAGAGTTACAAGAAAAAGCATTTTTGATGGTCACCTCAGCTATTACACAATTAATGGAACCTAACAAGTAGGCATGTAGCCTACTACCAAATAACTTTGTTACTATTCTGAGATGATTAATGTTTCCCTCCAATACAATATTCAAATATGTTCGCCTCTAGCTAACCCCATGACAGAATCTGCATCATGATTCCGTCATGGGAATCTGGACCTGGGAGTGAAGCAGGACCTGGATACTTTTCATTTACCAAATTACCAGTATATCAACACTGCCATGAATACAAATACCTTGTTTGCTCACAACATTAACAACTTAAAACCTGAATAGTACTTAATCCGGTCGTCTGACGCAACCCTCACCAACCTTATGTCTAACCAATGACTAGTCTAAACTAAGTATGCACCCCAATCTCTTTGCTGAAAATACCAGATCTACAAGGTCACAGGGCTTGAACTTGTAGATTGGCTATTTTTGCTGATCGTTTGGCCCAAAATAGGGACACATTAATAAAACTTTATTCCGAGCAGTGCAGTACATCAAACACAGCTTCAATCAGTGTAAAATTCTTACCTGCTGCATAGCAACCTGTGGCTGAGAGGCCATGTGCTGTTGAGGGTTGCGCACACCAGGGGCGTACTTGTACTGTGGCATGGCGCGTACTGGGGCAGCAGTAGCCGAGGCATTGGTAGGACGCTGACCCAGGGCCTGGGTGGCTAAGGGAAGAGGAGATAACATTCCATCAAACATACTGATGCAATTTACACCCATTTTATTTTGCAGTGTGTTTTTGGTTCTGCTGCTTGTCAAAAGAAACTATCCAAAATACTCACGCATACGCTGGGAGGCCATCATGCGTGGAACCTGGGCAGTGGTGGGCCTCATGGTGTTGAAGGTCTGGGGCCTGGGGGCGGACGGACGCATGGCATTGGGCATGTTCTGGAAATCTGCAGGAAGAGCAAAAACAGCATTATAACTGTCCATGTGTAAACATCTTGCACAAGACACAATTTGAAATGAACACTGCACCCCCTGAGGTTTGTGCAGTGATCAAGGGTAGTCAAAAGAAAATAACTGTAGAAAATAAATAACTTTTCCCACCCACTGTTTTTTGTAATTTGTATGAATTTTCTAAGGATCATGTGGTCTGCACTGCAATAAGCATTAATTTATTCACAGGTCACCTTTCAAGAATGGCTTTAAGTAATAGACTCCTGGCTGTACAGGTCTGATTACTTACGCTGGGGTCTCACACCCTGAGTGGCCCAGCGGGGGCTGGGGCGGAGCTGTGCCAGCTGGTTGGCTGAGTAGTATGCAGCACGGTTCTGAGCCTGTTGGGGATATATACAAACAAAATGTTTAGTTGTCGCACTGATGAGAAGTAACCAACTACCCGTTTCTCACGTTACCCATTGAGAAATTCAAGAAGTGAGGTGTGATCTTTTTTTTGTGATTGCATATCACCATTATAGGTTTATTTGTATATCACAGATAGGTAGACAGTTAGGTGTCCTGTTTTCTTTGTGCCTAGTAACCAATGCATCTACAGAAACTCTGAACTGACCAAACAACAGTTTCCATGTTTTCAAAGTTTCCCTTTAAAGACCTTCAAGACAAACTGACAGTTGCCAACCTTTTCTTAAAGACATTGGGAAATGGGCATGCTTAATCACTTAGTGGAAAAATCCAGGACCATGCACTGTTTATAACCTCAATTCTGCATTCCAAATTCAAGCTTATTTTCATGTCTGGTCCTGGGTTAGTTTAACTCAATAAAATGAATGCCATTTGCAAGCTGTGTGAATCCAGTGAAATATTGCGGTAACACAAACTTGCACAATCAGCAGATGTGGTTGTCCATAGGTCTCATGTTTGATTATTTTACATTTTTCTTCTGATTGGCAATTTATGTAAATTTAATTCATGTGCGCCTAAAACACTTGAAAAGCTAGTGCTGTATTACAACAGCAGTGATAATAATGGTTAAAAATCCTGAAAAAAAGTGAATAAGTTAATGTGAGGAAATATTTCTCTGGCCAAATTACCATAATTTATAGAGAACAGTGTTCAGTTAACATGACAATCTATTTGTCCGTTTATTGCAGCATGTATTGAAAGAAAACCGTCAACAAGTCATGAGCCAATGCCCAGCCCTAAATCGTCCGGTCTTACCTGAGGTATGGCAGCCATGAAGTAGCCGGAAGGTGGGGCAGGCTGGTATGGGTTTAGGACAGGATTGGGCACGGCACGGACAGTGGCCATTCTCTGCATGTATTGGTTAGTTAGATGAGCCTGGCGCTCCTCCTTACGTTGGGCAAGGGCCACATAAAGTGGCTTTGTGGCAACAATACGTCCGTTCATTTCCGTCACTGCCTTGGTGGCTTCCTCAGGGGATGAGAAGCAGACAAAACCAAATCCTTTGCTGCGCCCGCCCTCCATCATCACCTATTGGGTTAGAAATTGATTAGCATCGTTTAGCCGTATCTACAATGACTGCACATTGATAACTTTATTGAAAAGTAATCAAGGACAGTCACACAGACATTTCATGACCTATGGACAGAATCTATTTTCAAACCCATATTGTGATCTTAACTGAGTGATTGCAGAACTTTAAGTTTAAGATGCAGTCTTTACCTTAGCACTTGTTATGGTGCCAAAGGGCGAAAATTCTTTACGCAGGCGCTCATCGTCCAAGCCATCATCCAGGTTTTTGACATACAAGTTGACACCCTTGTTAAAATAAAATAAAAATCATTATTATTTTGACCTTTCCGAAGAACTGGGTGAAACCAAAACATTTGTAACAGTTATAAAGGCCAACCAACCTGGTATCTGGTCATACGGTCCTGTTTCATCTGCTCAAACTTGCGCTTCAGCTCATTCTGGCGCTCTCCCTTCTTCTGGGCTCGGCCAACATACACCTGCCTGCCATTTAGCTCCTTACCGTTCATATCATCCACAGCCTGCAATGCAATGGAACATGGACATTTCACTGTCAAGTCAATGTGACTCTAAAGTATGGCAAAAAAAGACCTTCAGTCTTTCATCTGTTGACAGGAGGAAAATAATATGAAATATCACTGACCTTCTGTGCATCCTCGTGCCTCTCGAAGCTAACAAAGCCAAATCCCTTGGATTTGCCACCGTCATCAGTCATAACACGGATGCTCAAAGCAGGCCCTGAAACAGATTATTTGCCTTATTAAAACAAATTTCATTGGTCAACTTAACATGTCTAAGACTGTAATTTCAGTGAATAATGCTTTCAGGGAATATCAAGTAAATAAATAAAAAATACCATTATATACCATATTCACCATATTTGTTGAACATCTCTCTCAGCTTCTCGTCATCCATGTCCTCCCCAAAGTTCTTGATGTAAACATTGGTGAACTCCTTGGCACGTGCACCAAGCTCAGCCTCTCTCTCTTTGCGTGATTTGAAGCGACCGACAAATCTGTTGTGATGAGATTAGTAATGAAATTGACTACAGTGTCACATAAATCTTTTAGTTTAAGTGCTATTCAGATTGATAAAGAAAGACACTGGTGATCATTTAACTATTAAGGGATTATAATAGCCACTCCAAAAAATATTAGGGTTATTATATACAGTTTTGATTAATAGGAAAGCCTACACGATGATATGTATGGTAACATATTTCTTACTTAGGTAAAACAATGCTTATTGCACCAGACCATTAGGACCTGGAGCATAGCATGTGGTTCCGTTCTCTAGTCTAGGGTGTAAATGAGTATAATGAAATTGTCAAAATTGTTCAAATCCCTCAACAGGTCAGGATCACCAGTAGTTAGTGAACACGATGCAATTAAACACCCCTCAAAACAAAACATTAGTCTTCAATGGGTTTTTTTTTCATTGTTAATGAACATTGTGTTTAAGAGGGTAATTATTGTCCCACTTACACTTTTCTGTCATTGAGTAACATGCCATTCATTTTCTCAATGGCACGCTCTGCGGCCTCATGGGTCTCAAAGTGCACAAAGCCGTAACCTTTTGAGCCATTTTCATCACAAACCACCTTGGGAAAAGCACATTGAGCATATAAACAATCAGATAACACCATGCCAATCAAATACTTACAACCACACTATACATGCAGAGCCATCATCTTAACCACTTAAACCCTAGTGTCCCTATTCTGAGTATTTAACAAAAACAAGGTCAAAAATAAAACAAGGTTAACTTGTAGATCAGCTAATTTCGGTGCAAATATTTGGTACAGAGGGGAAAAGGAGGAGTCCGACCTAGGGGATCCATGAGGAACTACCAAGTTAAGTACATAGTGTTTAAGTGGTTAATGTTGACAACAGTTATGTCTTTTACCTTGCAGGACAGGATGTTTCCAAAAGCAGAAAAGGTGTCATAGAGCGCCTTGTTGTCAATAGACTTGTCCAAGTTCTTAATGAATATGTTTCCTACACCACTCTTCCTCAGTGAGGGGTCACGCTGAGACCACATGATACGGAGGGGCCTGCCTTTAATCACGTCAAAGTTCATGGTGTCTAGGGCTCGTTCAGCTGGAAAAACAATACAGTGCATTTAAAACTCTGGATTGACACCATCACCGTTCATGAATATAAATGACTTAATATGACCAGCAGCCAGCCACTGCCAGCCAGATGAATATCGCCGTTGTGGCAATTGCAGGTATCACATAGCATCGTTCCGCTTTTCTGAAGTCAAATGTGCAAACACATTACATGGGTATGCCATATTGAGTGACAATGTGGATTTTCACCTGGCACAATATAATTGCTTTACTCATGTATTGCTGCCATGTGTCATCGACACAAAATGGAGTCAGCACGTGCAATGTATTTTTATGCCACACACATGTCTGCATGTACAACCTACCGTCAGCGGGCTGCTGGAAGTTCACATAGGCATATCCAAGGGAACGACGGGTGATCATGTCCCTGCATACTCGGATAGAGAGGATGGGTCCGGCCGGGCTGAACTTCTCGTACAACATGGCCTCGGTAACGTCCTGGTGCAAGTCTCCCACGTACAGGGAGGCCATGGGGTAACTGGGCGCGCTAGGATTCATGATTCACGGCGCGTGTCCACACGAAAACACGAGGGGAATCAAATAATGGGTGAATGAACGTGATATCAAGCTGGCAACTGTCGGGCCAGTACAGTCTTCAATATGGAGTGACTGTTCTTCCAAGTAGGTTTCGGCCACTAGCGTCCAGAATTATAAACCACACAGAACTGCTCGCTAGCTTAGCAACGTGTGCAAGTTAGCTTGATTAGCGAAATGTCGGAGTGAGGCCTAACAGTGCTGGCTCGTACAATTCTATAATACCAAGTGTATATTCCTTCACAGCAGGTTACCAAGCTGTGTTGCCGGTAATACAAAATCCTATATTGTCAAATGCAATAAAACGAAACGTTCATGCCCTTTCAAGGGAAATATAATATGAACGTTAATCACCACGCTTTCAACAATGATGCTAACAGATTAGCTAGCCTGCGTTCCTCTAGTTGCGTCTTTCAAAAAAAAAGGGAAAAAAGCGTTCTTCTTATTCGTTACTTGATTTGCAAATGTAATCCTGCTTCACCGATTTTCTTTTTCTTATAAAAATATGTCTGCGTTTGTACTCTAGCTTTTGGTTTGTTTCATAATAATAAAATGTGTGCCGAGACTAGCTCCGGAGCACACCCTACGCAGACAAATTACGGGAATGAAAAGGACGGGCGACGTGTGTTTCTGGGTCTAAACCCACAGTACAAACACATAGGATAGCACAGTGACATCGCAGACGAGCGGAAGTTGATGTGCCTGCCGACGATAAAACAAGTACTCATCGTATCTTGGTTTTCAAATATGTTGCAGATATATAGCAGGTCTCATTGGCCAATACGTTGCATGGCTTTGTTTTCCCTTGTTACTTGTTTGGTTGATTGAATACTTTATTAGTTTGCAGGGGAGGGGAGAAAGCACAGGAAATAAGTACTAGCCTCATGATGGTGACGTCACGGACAGAACCGTGCCATCTTTATTCTAGATCGAGTTCAACCCATGACTGCAACGTCCACTCCAACTCACCAATTTCAGATTGTGCCATACATTCGAAAACGACTCTAAATATAAATGTGTTATAACCACCTCGTATCATCAGTGTAATAAAACTGAGAAAATATGCATATTCCAATGCCAGCAAATCTTGTCAATTCTCCCTATTGATAAGGCATTGTAAGGAAATAGACATTTTAGAAATACCGGTACGTGTGAAACAAATTCAGCAGGGGGCGCAGAAAGCATTGTAGTTTTAAAAATGACAATAATATTGTGTAGGGCAGGCCCATGATGGCAGTACCTCCTCATTTTGTCTGTATTTAACTTTGTAAAATGATGCATAACGAGACGAGTGTGAGTGAGTGTACCAGGCTGCCGTTACAAAAATAAATATTTTATTCTAATATGAATTGCATTTATATGCTCTAGAATCTATAGATTCATGGCCTACTTCCGGACTTAGATGAGTTGGTTGAAAATACTGTATGGCTAAACGCCTTTTCATATTCCCTTTTATAAAGATTTTATGTTGCTGCCTGGTGCTCTGAGCAGCATGTCAGAGAAGTCTGGTGGTTTAGGCTGGTTTTGACACCATAGGTGGAGGAAGCGGTGGGAATGTCTCACCTAAAGAAAAGAAATGTTAATTTAATCAGATGGCCCAGGGCAGCTGTTTGGGTTAATAATTATCACACTATCAGCCCACTTTGTGTCCAGAGTCCAGACGTAAAAGTCTGCTTGTTTCTCTTGTGATCTTAGATACTACTTCACGACTGAGACTCTGAGTCTGTGATGAGTAAGGATTTAATAAGTGGTATTCAGCTTAACATTCCTCTGTGTGGTTGTACTTTGTAGTGTCCTCCTCCTCCTCCCACATCCTGGACGCATGGCAGTGGGGCAGAGTAGACACACCCAAAAGGACTGCGAGGAAACTAAAGGCTGCGTTTCTGGGGGGAGAATGGAGATTGGGAGAAGTCTGAGTGCTTTCTCTCCTTCCCCCAATTTCATAGTCATAGTACCATGACTATAACGTTTTGATGATGTTCCACATCCACTTCACATTTAACGTCCCCCTGCTATTAACAGTCATTAAAGTGCGTGTACGTGGTAAGCAAATCAATTACTGTAACCTTTAACGTCCCGTCTGAGGGTCAAATTGGTCAATGTCTTCAAAAGTGGGCCCACCTGCATACTTTTTAAAACTGTAACGTAGCTCCAGGGTGTCACTCAAAAGTTATTACAAAGGCACACGTCGTTACTGAGCACAAATGTTTCCCGCATTCAAAATCTAAGTGCAAAACATCTTGCAGTCTCTCTCCACCATGATGCACTCATTCTCATCCAGACAAGTGATTCACAGAAAATACAGAAGCCAATGGGAAATGGCTGCATGTATTAGACCCATTTCTTTAGTTTCAATGTGTTTGATTGGGGTTACAATGTAACATTTTCTTTAATCCCCAATGTTCAAGATCTTGGGAATTGGGATTTTTTGGGAATTGGGAGTTTGACTAATATCGTAAAACCATGAAATAAACTCAGGTAGATTGAAACTCAGTCAAAATGGACAGCATCAAACTTTTAAATTATCTTTTTTATTCCACATACATGAAATTACATGTTTCCCTCCAAATAACAGTTATGTTTGGGTGTTCTGTATGAAAATTCCAAAGACATGAACAAAGTTAGCCAGCCCAACAACAACCTCCTTCACCTCTTCTCTAACTACTTAGCCACATGCAATTTAGGCAAGTATCAAAATAAAAATAAAAATCAAAACAAATAAAAACCTTAATTGGAAAAAGCAGTAACTAGATAAGCATATGGGAAAGAAATCCTTACTGCTCTGCTCATACAGTGCCAGTAACAAGCTTGTGTGCTCTTTTGTTCATAAAAGTTTTCTATACCTCGTAATTGATACATAGAAATACAAATGCAGGCCACCCAAAAAGAGGAATAGAAAGTTGAGCAAGTGACAGTAAATGGAATGTAACCTTTCTGTTCCAACATAACCTTGCCTGCTGTCTCCAGTGCCCTCTAAGGCTTCATGTATACTTAGTTGCATGACCGCGTTACACGGCGAAAGTCATTCCTGTCGAGCGACGTGGTCATGCGGCTAAGAATAAATTAGCCTTAATACTACCTCCACTGTCCTCGTTTCCACTGTCGATTCTCTAGCTAAATACAGACTAAAAACTGCTGTCTCCTCAGATACGAGGAGCCAACTCTGATGTTGTGGAACCACAGATGTATCAAGCAATGGTGCCAATCAAGCACAAGACTGTTAACATGAATAGACACAAGTACAGTAAAACTGTTTTCGGACTTAAAAATTCAACCTACTGCAGATTGCATGAGTCGAGAACTTGCCCCCTCACCTACCGCATGTATAATGTAACACCCCTATTTCTCCCACACTCAAACAAAAGGTCAGCATACAAGCTCCCAACCCCAAACACACCTTTCCTGATACTAATCTACCCACCCCCCACCCATCCAAGATAACCCTCCCACCCTGTAACTCCAAACCTACAACCCCCTTCCGACATACAGTAACTACAAAATAAGAAATAGTAAACCAATAGAAGTGAGATGTCTGGTGGTGAGAACTAAAAATGAAGAGATGGAGAGCTGGACGACAATGATGATAATGAGGTGGTCTCAGTGTTGATGATGAGGATGAGCCAGGACAATGACAGGCAGACAGGGATGACTAGGGGGTGGGGGGGGGGTCTAGGGGGGGTTCCGTCTCAATCCCTGGACTCCTCTGCATCTTCACCATCACCCTGGTTATCAGAGGTCCACAGCTGAGGAAGGATGAGGAGAAAAGAGAAGTGCGTAGCGAGGGATAAAGAAGAAAAGTACAAACATTAAGACATTAGCAACAATCACTAGTGTTAGCTGTAATATACAGCAGTATCAGATTTCAGTTCTACTGTTTTGTATGAAATAAATAAAATAATATCAGCATATCTATACAAGCTGCAATTCTTTACGAGAAGGAACATAATCACTGTGACGCTGATGTTATGGAACGTGAAAATCATAACTACGCAAGCATAACGTGCATGTTTGCATTTCAACAGAAAGAAGCAGTCTTCTTGGATTTGTGTTCACTGCTGCTCTATTTTGCTTTGGGGGTTATAATACCTCCACCTGTGCAAAAGTATTGTAGACGCGCATTGTCATTTGTATTCACATACTTGTGTAGCGATTAGCGAATGTTTCAGGTTTTATAGTTGAAATACAGGCATTTTGTGCCCACAATAAAAAATAATCTTAAAATACAAATAAGTTGCAAATATGTATCCTACGTTTGTATTTGTTTTGTTAGTACTACATTTGTGTCTATTATGTTTCAATTTCAAATAATTTATTAATGGTAATGATGGGGGTTGAAACAATTACTATACAGTCAAAGTAGCATTGTTTTATTCTGTTATCCCAACTTTCTTGTAGCCCATTATTGTAAGTAATACCAATCATAAAAGTAACACTTGCTAGTAGGCTATGTAACATTTTAATTATAACAGACACATTCAGCATTTGCACGCCAATTCCTGTACACTGCAGCCCCTGTAGCTGCCAACACTGACAGTTGGCCTAGGGAAGGTGTGGGCAACTGCATGCCTCCTTCGATACATGATGGCATCACTAGCCTCTTCTTTTCACCTTAGAATGAGGAGTTTCACCCGAGTGCATAATGCTACCCCAGTTTCACTCCCTCCTGGCGGCTTCCTACCCATGAACGCGACCAATGTGGTTGTTACAGTGCCTGGCCAAGCTGGAAGCATCACTGACTGTTAGTGAACTGGTGGGTGGATGTTCTTACCTCTACATCATCCGGGTGCATGCATTGCTAAGCAACACCTGGCCCATATTGGCGCAATAACACACAGCTCTCGGCCAATCACATTGCTTATTTATGCTGCGAAATTAGATCGGCCTCAAGTGTGTTGGAAAAATTGTGCTTATGTAATCCACAAAAATAAACTCGACTTACTGTCAAATTGTCTCTCAGTAGCTGCATGATCAATGTACTGTCTTTGTATGAATCTTCACTCAAGGAGTCAAGCTCTGCAATGGCTTCATCGAAAGCCTGGAGGAACCAAACAGAAAACTGTTAGAAAAGCATTTGTTTATGTATCAACATACATACGATTATGAACCGTTTGTCTTCATCCGTCTGTATAGGCTACCTCTTCTGTTGTGCATTCTGTATATAGACAGTTTAGTTGTACATTTAACCTATCACATATTATAGATTTAATTAAATACTACAAAAGTGTGCTCCTGCAAAGTTTGGACATGGACACTTGGAATGGGATCTGACAAAGACATGTGTACCAATAGTGTGAGTTTTGGACAAAGTCTTTATAGGAGTAGTAGCAAAATGTTGTGTTTAGCACAAAAAACACAACATGGTGGAAATGGGCGTGGTTTATTTGGAGTTTCATAATGATCCAAGGGGAAATCATTTTTGATTGTATGACCTACAGTTCAAGAGTTTTAGCCTGTTAAAAAGCCTCCGGTTTGAAAGGCCGGGTTGAAAAATGTCTGGTGGCATCACTTCCTTGGCTTAGTGATGCCTTGGCCTATCTGAGTGTTTCACTCAAGTTTCACATCAATCGGACGTTGCGTTTAAAGTTTGAGGCATTTTGTTCTAAACGGGCCATTCCTGATCACATGACTATAGAACTCATGTGTACTGATTGGTGTGATGTTTGGATAAAATCTGTAGGACTAATCTAAAAAGATGTTTTAACAAAAATTGGCCTCCTGGTGGCACTATAACAGGCCTTTGTGATCGGGCAGATGTTTTTCCTTGGCCTTGGAGTATGCATGCAGAGTTTTGCCCCGATCTGTCCAACGGTGCCAGAGATTAGCTGCTCACAGCTGGACACACGCGTGCGCACATACACCCACCCACACACACACACACACACACACAGGCAAAAACAGTCTCTCGGCCATGCCTTTGGCCTGGCAGACAATATAAATGACATGATTATACCAACACTTATAAAGTCATTACCGTCTTGGCCAGCTTGCAGGCCTGTTCAGGCGAATTTAGGATCTCATAGTAGAAGACGGAGAAATTGAGGGCGAGGCCAAGACGGATGGGGTGCGTGGGCTGCATGTCTGTCTTACTGATCTCAAAGGCATTCTTGTATGCCTCCTGTGAACTGCCAATAATGGCTGAGGAAGAGAAAACATTAAGAGTTAGTGGCTCATCTCATCTACCAATGTACATGGCTTGATTGTGTGTACCAAAGATTTACAATAATGTGAAACAAGGTCTTGCATTACACTATTAAGAAGAACGATGCAGTGAATGCTCAGGCTGTATTGCTCAGGAGGACCTGTGGTGTAAAGCCAAATTTATACTTCCAAGCACACAATGCATTACGAATGTGACGTGTTGTGAGCTTGGAGATTGACTATTTTCAACACATGACACTATCATAGGACAAAGTTATAAATCTGGCTTTACTCAGTGAATCAGCCAGGGCACCATCACCAGCACTTAGCGGTTGCCTTGGAAACAAGTAGGCACACAGAATAAACAAGAAAGTTTATCGTTTATGGTTCTTTAATGTGTAACACTTTTTCCTAAAAGTGTAAGCAGACAATTATACATCCGGCAGAGACCTTATGTGGGAGGGAAGGGAACAAATATGAAACGAATTAGCTGAGCCTGATATTAGCCTAATTCAATGACAAACTACTACATCGCCCAACAAAACAACTCCAAACTTTGCCACGATTGCATCATGTCTTTTTGTAATGGAGGAGCTGGCATTCACAGTTGGGGGGTCAGGACAGTTTCTCTGTAACCAAGAGACTAGGTGTGTAGATCTCTTCCTCTCCTGCAGATAAACACAATGGGCTAACTGTCTGTCTGTTTGACACAAAAGGGAACTGAGCCTTGTGTTATTTCCCCTGTTCCCACATTACACTCTAACTGGCCTCCCTGCTTCCTTCATCTCTGCCACCCCATTCCAAAGAGGAAACAAACAGAAACCGTGACGACCTGACAAGTACAGTGACAGTTAAGAGTGTACATGGCATTTATGGGCAGTCAAACTAGACACGCTTGTTATAAACATACTATAGTATTAGTAGCGATGTCCATAGGATCACTTAACAATTATGACTAGCTGCCTACCCATCACTAGAATACTGTGTAGAAACCTTTTCTTAAATGCCTTGTGGAGATACGGTGAACTGATGACTAATCATATTGATATGTCACAGGACACACCTCTACTCCCAGGGCCTCAGTTTCAGTTAGGTGTGGAGTAACAAAAAGGGAAGCTTGGGGGTTTCAAGTAAAAGCAAAACAGCTCTGTAAGCCTCTGCATCACATTATGAACTATCCCATTAATTTGATGAATAGAAAGTATTGTATCACTCCAGGTTTTAGGTGGCATAGTTGTACAATTTCCAAGGCTAATTAATTCTCTATACATTAGATGCAAATGGTGATAGAAGTCAGCACCTGCTCTACTCTTACCAGGCAGACCAACTGCACCCCTGCTGCAGCACACAGGAAGCAGTGGCCAAGACCGCACCCTGTTCCCTGCCTTGCTCTCCTCCTAGGGATGAGCGGCTGGCAGCTGTGCTGCCATTTCTGTAAGGCTTGTCAGCTAGCTGATTTATTCTGCTTTCGTGACTTGGTTACTTTGTATGTCTGACAGCCTGGCAACCTATGGCGTCATTTTGACATGGCAGCGTATGGCACACATGGGCAGCTGCCGGCCCAGGGGCCAAATGCGCCCCCCACCTTCACTTAATGCGGCCCACAGGTTAATATCAGAATGCTGATATATATTATTGATTTGCAAACATGACCCGCTTCAATTACTTCAGTCTAAATTAGTAGCTTAATGAGTAATATTAAAATGTTAGTATTTTTTCTCTCCAATGTATGTATTGGACATAAAATATGTGTGTAACATAACTAATTAAAGGCATTTGAAATTAAATTAAAATTATACTTTTCAGGATTCCAATTCAAAAATAGCAAAAAAAATATCAGGATTTCAATTCAATAGCAAAAATAGCTGATCTACAAGCTCAAAACTCGCCGGCGATTTTTGCTACGACAGTCATAATATGCAATGTGGCCCTCTGGAGTGAGTGTGGAAATATAGTGGCCCTCTCCATCGTCAAAGTCGCCCATCCCTCGCGAATGGCAGTACGCATAAAAATAAAGTCCGGAAACTATGTAATGCACAAAACAAGAACGGTTGGTTACAGTCATGCTGACAAGACAAGCGCCAAGAAGCCGTCTGAACACAAAAAAGGCTTGGTTCTCGATAGAAACACATTTCAAGCTTCCTCGGGCAGCACATTATGGCAGCTGCCATACCTTAGGCTACACTGAGTTTCATAATTCTGTGTGACCTCAAACCCCCCCAGATAAGACGGTTGGTCTGAGCTACTTTCAAATTTCAAGTATGTTTTTGCGCCATGTTTGCGCCAAGCTTCTGCTGGAAGCTGCTGTGGGTCAAGGTTAAGGGAGTGATACAGAAAAATAGAGACAGAGCTCCTGGTAGCTAATGGTTGACTGACTGACTACAGCAGAATGACAGTGCTCTACTTGTAAACAGATAATTTCTGTGTGTGTGTGAGTGTGAGTGTGAGTGTGAGTGTGTGTGTGTGTGTGTGTGTGTGTGTGTGTGAGAGAGATAATAGTATCATACTATATATGATACCATTATCTGTTCAAAGGACTCACAGCCCAACATATGATTCCCAGTTTGTACAATGCTCTTAACCTGCTTCTAAGTCCAACTAAACACTACAACTATCACTACACCTACTGTATATGGATCCCAGTGGGGAAATTGGTCCTCTGCATTTAAACCATCCAAACTATTAGGAGCAGTGGGCACCCAACTTGCTCAAAGGCAATTCATGCCAGTACTGTAATCTGTAGTGAGGTGCCAATGTCACAAAGCTGATCCGGATACTAAAGTGTTCATTTAAAAGGATCTGGTGCGATAGGAAAGACCTGGCAATTGTAGCCAGTGTGGATTTCAATCCTTGAAGTGTTCTCTATCCCTCTTTATCCATCTCTTGTATGTACACACATCTTTGTCCTTCTCTGTCACACACACACACACACACACACACACACACACACACACACACACACACACACACACACACACACACACACACACACACACACACACACACACACACACACACACACACACACACACACACACACACACACACACACACACACACAGCTAGCATATGGGGGACTTATGGCAGGACTTACAGGCCTTCTCTTCTCCGACGGCCACCTCGGCTAAGTAGCGGTAGTAATCTCCTTTCATTTTCAAGTAGAAGACTTTGCTCTCTGCTGGAGTGGCGTTGGGAATGAGGAACTTGTCTAGGAGTCCCTGTTGTAGAAGACATACAGAGAACAGAAACACACACAAGGACCGTCTGTTAGAAAACATGCACATTTTCTCATTTATTTACATGTGGCTTGTATGGGGGAAAAACAGCAGACATGACAGTGGATGTAATCTTCGTCTCACAACTGTAGACATAAAAAAGAACAGAAAGTGTAGGAGACATTTTCAATGATGCAGCAGGTCAATTGTCAGATGGTAATACCAGATGTCAAGTGGTCGGTTCTGTATGGCTAGTTAACGCTTCCATTCATTACACATGATAGCAGTGGTAGTTACACGAGCAGTGAGCACACATGCAAGTTTGCAACCAATATCATCAGTTACATAAACTAGAAGCTTCTTTCTTAACCAGGCCTGGTTAAAGCTAGGGAGACGCTAGATACCTCCGATAGCCTCAGGGCCTGGGCTTGGGATTTTGGGGTGGATTAGGAGAGAAAGAGAGGCGTATGTATGGTGGGAGGAGCAAGAGGCGTGAGTTAGGCTGTTGAACTCCTGGTGAGCTCTTGGAGTAGAACTAGGTCACTCAACGAGCCCACAGCTCGGCTCTTCAGTACATATATCACTAGCCTGATAGGCTAGAGAAAAGCTGCTGATACTGCTTAAATGCTGGTATCGGTGAGTGTGCCAGTCCATGCCATTCCGATACCATGTAATTTATCATAATATTTTATTAACCATCATTTTTTAATGCTTCAGTTGATGATGCACGACTGCTTCATACTCTTACTGTACTATTTTACATTATTATTTTACTAACTTTAGTACTTTAATTTCAAGGACTTCATCATTTTGACTGTACAAATGGCATTAAATGCAAATGTACCCACATTTGTTCATTCTCAGAGTTACAGACCTGTTAAGGGTCAATTTGGTATCGGGAAGGAAGAAAATCGGTACATCTCTAGTCTAAAAACAGACACGTACCACGTTGTCTCTTCAAAACAGATATATACTACTTCATCCCACTAGCCTGAATAGAGGCAAGAAATGTTGTCACATCAGCATATACTACTCCATCGCACTAGCCTCAATAGAGGAGAGCAACATCACACCGTACTGTGTTGTCTCTTCAGCACAGACAGATGAGCGAAAAGACACGACATGTTGGGGCAACTGCTACGGCCTCGGGAGTCGGGACTCGGGACCAACACCCGAAGACCAACATCATTCCTTCTTTTCCCCCATCCAGTCCAACGCGATCCCAGGCCCAGCCTGTATTTACAAAAGTCATGAAACATCATCTTTGAATTCCACAGTGCAGATCTGATCATTAAATGGTTTCAAGAGCAGCCATACGGAATCCCGAGCATATCAGATCTAATAACCAACACACATCAGACCAATAATGAAGGTAGTTAACTTTGATAAATATTTTTTTTGTAATGCGATTTGTTTGTTCATTGTAACTCTATAAACTTTATAACTAACTTTATTTATAAAACAAAGCTTCGCAATGTGACGAATTGAGAGCTTGTAGATCTTGAATGGGCCAAGTGGTTAAATACAATAAAGTTCACATTATTTCGATTTTATGTTTACTTGTTTGAAATGTTTGTCAAATGGAAACTTTAATCAAATCTGGACAAAATATTGGTCCAAACATTGGTAACTCTCCACAATCAGTTTTAAACATCGGAATCACCGTTCCCCACACAGCGTTCCAAACCTCATTCAATCCAACAACACACCAACTGTGTGGATCAGCAGTCCAACTTTAGCTTCCAACACTATGATTTCAGAGAAGTCCAATCTCAAATTCTGTATGATTCTACAACCGGATGTGTTTTTAAACTTTTCCCATGTGTTATCAAAATAAGGCAGGGCTGATGTAAGAGCCTGTACTTACACAACACTTTAGGCTGCCGTTGGGGAGCAGCCAAGTGTTCCAAGAGCTGTGTGGAGAATTGGGGCACTGGCAGGGGCAAGGCTAATGACAAGCAGCACGATGACAGGAATGCATGCACCGGGTGAAATGTACAATTTCAGTTATCATGCCCTTGACTGAAATGCCTACATATTAGGTGTGCCTATTCTGGGGCACTGACTTTGGGATCATGACTGCTGTATACCAGACACCATCTCTACGACAGACAGACACACAGACAGACAGACAGACAGAGAGAGAGAGATACAGTGACAAGAGAGGATTGACTATTCCTACTTGTTACATTTTACTCAGTTTCAGAGACAGCGAAAGTCAATCTTATTAAGCTATTAATTTGTATGTAATATATAATCTAGCTCTGGTCCATAGCTCTAATGTGTTGCATTTTGAGCGGTTACTCTCAACTTCCGCCGCTCGCATGAATGCAGACCAGCCTCTCGTCTTTAGCGTAAATAAAAAGAACGTTTTCGCTACTCACCAAAACAAAGGTGGGTTGTGTCATTAGAAAGCCTACTTTCCTTAGTGGGAGCACTGAGCCCCCCACCACACGCATTAGAGCTATGGACCAGAGCTATATATAATCCTGACCTGAACGCAGAGTTAGTAATGATCTCTAATAATTGAACTAGGTTATTGTATCAAACAGAGGGCTGATAATATCGTCAGATGGGGGAGGGGTGGTCTAGGTAAACTGCGTCGTTTGGGCCATTCATCAATTTATTTATTTTTTCTTTGGCTTTTCGCCCTTTATTGATAGAAGTGAAGATAGACAGGAAAGAGGGAGGGAGAGACGGGGAGAGACACGCAGCAAAGGTCGTCATGAACGGGACTCGAACATGCAACGTGCTGTCAGGCCAGAGCCTATATGTGGCATGCGCCTGGACCGCTAGGCCAGCGGGCGCCCCAGTTTAGGCCATTCACCTATCAAATAGACCGCTTATCAGACAACTTACGAGCCATATGCGCCGCAGTTTAAACAGAGTGTTGGGTTTACCACTTAGTCCGGGTTTAGATCCAGCCTAGTACTGTATCGCAACATTTCCACTCACACATACATTACATCACATGTGTGAAGTGAGGTGCGCTCTCATCATTATGTCTTCATACATCATCTCATTCATTTCTGGCCAATCAATAGATGTTTGTGTTTACACACTTTTGTCTTCAATGTTTGCGTTTACACAGACCCTCAAAGCTGGACAAAGCGGCAGCGCCCCACAATCAATAATAATTCTAGAGATTGTGTCCTCAAAATGTGAGGACAATATTCTATGTGATTGGCCGTGTGCCACATGAGCTGATATACAGTAAGTGGCAGAGAGAGTGGAGTAGGGAGAGAGGATAGAGAGGGGTAGGGATGGAGAGCGAGAGTGGGGAGGGAGAGGGGGAGGGAGAGAGCAGAGATGGAAGCCGAGGGAGAAAGTCTGCACATACTCTGGGTACGTCATATCCCCGGATGGGTAATATGGAACAGCTATTTCCGTGTGGGCTCTAAACCAGATATGCAAATAAATTATAAAGCAAATTGGAGAGCATTTCACCCTATTTCATACACGTTTATTAATGTACCTTAAATAAAACAATTTGCCAGTCTGTGATCGTGTCCTCACTAAGTGCTAAATAAAATGGCTTCTTCTGCAAAAGTGAGCTAGCGCTTTGATTGGCTGGTCGACTGAGGAACAGTGCCACATTTACCTTAAGAGGTATTTATATACAGTGGCCAAACACAGTATTGCATCGATATGTGTAGATCCCATATGCCGTTTAGTTATTTTAAGATGCCATATTTTGGGAGGAAGAGTGTCTCTTCACTGATCAGCCCTGGAAGCTGATAAAATGGAGAGCAAAGACGTCACATGAGCAGGGATAAAGTGGGAGAGAAATTAGTATTTGGCAATACTTAAGTCATGTGCGACTCCTGCAAGGAGAAAGACATGGGGAGGCCGTTGAAACCATTATTTCTGTCCACCTCACAGAAATGGGTCATATTCTATAAATGGTCATATTCTTTCTGCAGTGCACACTTTGAATCAAACTTGTGTCGGTTGGAGGGAGCGTCACATATGTTGTCTGTTATGCAGTATGCAGGGGCAGCGTGAATGTTATGAAACACCAATATGCAGTGGAGAGCAATAAATTAATTAACCTACACAATAATGTGCTTGAAGTAATATGGCACATTCCATTTAAAGTAAAAGCAGTGATGTTTCATGACCACTTATAAAACAATGTAAAACTGAGTAAGGTGGTAATGATTTGGTTTAATTTATAAATCTATCATGTTTGAATTTAGTTCACAGTGAAAGCTATTACGGTCCTAGCATACTGTTGCTCGTTTGCACAAGGAGTGCGTTCATTCGGTCAAAAGAAAGAAGAGATATGGAACACATGATGTGAGACACACCTTGACTGTCTAAGCAGACTCTGAGACAGATTTCACCACTCTCTCACAGGTAGGTCACAAGCTAGATAGGGGAATTAGAACTTGACAACTGCTCAACATCCAGGAATCTGTGTGCCATCTTCGACTCCCTGTATGTCAAGCCTGCCCACACAAGCCCATGGGGGGTAAAGTAGGGGTGGGTAGCATTCCCTCCCGTTACCATAGAGGAGAATCTGGGGCCGGTGCCAACAGAATACACGTAAAAGGCAGAAAAGTAGAGGTGTGATCTGGTCACGTGAACCAGAAGTGATAATCGGACGGCCATTTTCGAACAAGTGTTGCGGAAGTAATCTACTGTAGCAATAGAAGCATTCATATGCTAACCGGAAGGTCGAATGAATGTTTTATTAATCTCGCAACATCATCCTTTACCTCATTCTGAGCCTTAAAGCCACTAAAGACCGTGTGTGCGTGCAATGAGTTATGGGATTCTGGCTGCTTCTACCATGGAAGCAAGCGGTGACTAGCGACGGACGCAATTCTTTTTTAAATATATATATATATATATATATATATAGATAGCAATGGCTTGTTCAAAAACGCTATAAACGTTACTGTAATGTATAGCAAAAGGTAAAGGGAACTGCACGTCTCTCGTCCTGGTGTTATTATGGATATGGATTGGATCCCACCGCACCGCAGCCCATAGGTATAATATAGCTTGAGTGGATCACAGTCGGCCAGTAGTGAGCTGCTTGTGCATAGTGTGCGCAAACTTGACAGCAAAGATGATTCGAGAAATGCCATCATCTCACTGAAGCCTTTCCTCTCGATCATCTTGGACGTCAACCTTGGACGTCAACAGTGCGCACACTATGCTCATGCGCAAGCAGAAAATAAACATAAAATAAACTCCTCTGTGCTCACAGCGTCTGTCTTCGTCACCAGCGTTGACAACAAGGTTCTATGTGAAACAACCGCTCACTATTTTAAAGTCTCTGGGCACAAGAAGAGTTAGCCTCGCGTAGCCAGCCAGAATATCACTGCGTGGATTATTATTATTTTGTAATGGCAGATTTGTCTGGCTACACAAGGCTAGTGAATGCTACTGTTGTAGCATATTGTTGCTACTGTTGTAAGGATTAAACAACTGTTCCGTGTTTAATAAACACATTTAAAAAATAAAGTATTTTTTATTCTGGCTTTGATGCAAATTCTAAACATAACGGGTGAAACTGCAGAACTATTGTGGTGCTGAATGCAGTCAATGCACTGTTGCGCTCTCTTGTCAAGTGTCAACTGATGCTGCCCAGTGCCTACGGATTACTGTTCCGTGTTTAATAAACACATGTTTATTGGTTACAAAATAAAGTATTATTGATTGATTTGATGCAAATTCCAAACACTATGGGTGCAGCTGAAAAAGTTGTGGCACTTTAAGTGACCATCCCCAGGCCCACCCCTTTTCTTCCAACTCATTCATCTCTTGTTGTTACCATCCATCTCTTCCTCTTCCTCCTGAGAACATCTGACCATTTTGCCAAAATTATCTTCCTGACACAGGTGTCCATTCCTACCTAAACATTGAAGGCTCATACACTTTTACCAGATGCATGATGCACATCACATTGAGCTTGTTGTGAAGACAAAATAAAACACATTAATGTTGTGTACTGTAGACTGTAGAGTGCTAGTCTGAGATAGCTCCCCCTTGCCCTGCTCCCATGAGGCTGTGCAAGGCTGAGGTGGAGGTCAGTGGCCCAGAACGCTGGTGGCTCAGCTGCTGTCATTATGGGATTAGTACCCAGTGACTCACACAGCCAGATAATACAGAGGAGTGAATCAGAATAGTAGGCTACCTATAGAATCTATTTTAAAGTTATAAAAAGAATAGAGATTCTAACAACGTCCCTTGTTCTTATTTTGATAGGCCCTGTTCTTGCTATAACATACAACTGAACTCACAAAGTGAAGCAGGGACACCTACAAAGCTACACGCACAAGACCATCAACAGTCAATGAAGAGGCACTTCACCTTAGTTGATGATGTCTGGTTGACAGCCTGCTTTGCTGCATAGGTCCACTCTTTAAATGTTTTACAAATCCAGAGCAAAACTCTACTCATTCTGTAACAGGCTTTGTAACAAGGGTCATTAAAACAACTGCTCCTCATGTATAAAATATACCCAGAAAACATAGTTCACGGCTCACATGTACCCCAAGGCTTAATTTATGCTTTGCCACACAACCAAAGATTATGTATTTTCATTTTCAACTGAAAAAGTCATTTTCTGTTCTTAATCTAAACGTGGACTGTTGAAAGCCCACTCTGACGGGAAGAGAAGAATCAGGGTCTGAAATAGTGTATTCCTTCAGCTTTGGGTCAGGTCGCCCCTAGTCTAGGAAAATTGGCCTCAGATCCTGTGCAGCAGGGGCGTGGCCCAGTGCGTTGCGTTTCAAATGAAATGCGAATCAAAAGACAGGGGCGGGTTCCACATGGAGTGGGCGCTACATCTAAATAAGACGGAAGGGAAACAATTGCTCCTTGAGCGGTGGTGGCCTACTACAATTCAATTTGGAATTGGATTCCCTTCGGACTATTTTCATGGTATGCACAGTGCTTCAGACCGGAAAGGGGAGTGTCCGCTCAGATTCTGAGAGCAACGTACTCTCCCTCACAGGGATACGGTCCTTTTTTCCCCCAGAAGTCTTTCTCGCCCGCCTAGTGGCGAAAAATAAAACTTCTGGGAACCCAGATTAGGTCGCCCCTGTTGCCTGGCTGTCTTCCAATGTCCCTGGTTGTATAGGACACATCACCCCTTACCTTCACCCCTTACCTTCATCAGGAATTAAATGACATATCGGAAATATAAAAGCAAATATAAATGTTTTTCCCTTTACAAGGAAAACAGCATATAACTGGCAGTGAAAAGTATAAGTTAGCCTTCTCTATAGAAGAGCTGGGTTGTTCATACTACAATGACTCAAGGGAGTGGACAGCATTTCTACGTGTACTTTCTGCCTTGTATGAGGTAATGCTTTCACTGTTATCTCACATTCCCATCTTCCCCTAGCGTAAGAGCATGCATCAACTGACTACGACCCAACTTTGCTGATCAAACAAACGTGCTTTTTCAGAACGCCTAGTGCGCCAGCAAGCATAATGAGAAGGGACCACCTGTGAGTGCTACCAGGCTCAACTCACATGCATACTTTGCAATTAAAAGGCATAAGAAGAATTGGGCACAATTTTACAACATTCACTATTGGGCAGGTGGAGAAATGTCTTGAATCTTGTATTGAATCTAAACACCACAGTTGTTGACTGAGGGGGTAATGGATAGCGTTTCTACAGAATATTCATTTCTCACATCCTCAGGTGGTGTGTGATTATGACAACACCAAACACAGTATGCAGTATGCTGCAAGCAGACTATTGATGGAAATGAATAGAATGTACCTTAAACACAAACACATTTTGCCCATTCTCCCATTACACCGGTGACAAGCCTAATGGAATTCATCCCCCACATTGGATTACAAATAGAAAACCCTTATCTACTGTGACACATCTCATTCCCACTCCAGACACTTATCTTCCTCTTGACTCACTCTCTCTACATGGGAACAGATGAGATGAGTAAAGTGGTAATAACCTATAGGCTGGAGGCCATTGCTCAAGACAGGTAATTAGAAGAACCAGCAAAACGCCTTTATCTAGATTACTGTCAAACTTAATACTGGAACAGATAGAGGGCAGAAGAGGTTAAATAGCTAGTTAAGAGGTATGGCGCACGCACACCGCCTAGACGGTCCAGCAACCTGTTGTTGACGTAACTGACACCATCACAGGCTGAGACACTTTAGGAAAGGTCTGACTTTGGACTTAAGCCTTACTCTCTTAGTCACGTTACTTATCTTTAGACAAACATAAGGCCTTGGTTACACAAGGTGTTTGGGGGCAATTCTTTGACTGCAATCGTTTAGACAGCCATTTGTCACATGGATATAGAGACAAAAGGCTTGTCATCACAGACATAGTGACAACATGGCTCTCTTGTAGCCCAACTCATGTAAAATTTTGTTTCTATCTCACAGACACATGACCACTTCCTTAGACAATAACAAGGAAATCCGGTTTCAGCTGTAAAAACAAAACAAGCATCATGGAGAACAAGGGGCTTGTTGCTGGTTGACAATAACCTTTAACCAGCGTTGCCATCTCCCTACAAATCAGAAATAAAGGAATCAAAATTGCCACATCTGGACAAAAGTGTGTCTTGAGACTAGATCAATGGGGAAAATACCGGTCAGTATACAAATTAGAGCAGGGTGGATAATCTAAGAATAGAGATAAACCAATGACAGATTGCTGGAGCTTGAATCTCATTGGTTCCATCCACAGTTGTTCACAGATTGTAGTCATGATTCACTGGCCTATCTGAACCTGACCAGACTGGGTGTGACAGAATTAAACACGTTCAAAAGCTCATAATATTTGGCAGTCGATGGGGGGGGGGGGGACGGGACGACGACACTACAACAAGTGTCTGCCCCAATTCCCATTACAAGATAAATCAGAGCCAACGGTCAGCCTCAACTGCTCAGTGTTACGACTAGCTGAGGACTGACGAAGTGGTTTGCCTGAAATAAACATTCTTCAGCGAGCGACAGGCACTGCTAAACCCATGTTCATCTAAAACAGACCCAACAAGTCTTAAACACGGTACATGGTCATGACATCTCAATTTTCAACATATTTATAATGTAATGTTGAAAGACTATCTATGACTCTTCATTTTGATCATCCAACTAAGTGCTGAATTGGTGACATGACATTCAGTGGAGTAATTCATCTATACTTTGATCCATGTCATTTTTTCCTCCTCCCCCAGCTTGCACCTAGAGCACTGGACCATGTTGAATTTGTAGATCAATCACAATTTAGCTAAAATTCCAATTTAAAAGGTCTGTTTGACAACGAAACCTTAATCCCTTTGTTCTGAGGTGAGATCATATAAATCTAGTTAATCTACAGTGTTTCCCCTATTTAAAAGAACATTTGAAAATGATTATTCTATGCGTCACGTTGTGCTTGTAGGTGCGTCACTCTATCATGAAACGGACTGTATTCTGCATAGTCTCCTGTGAGATGGCTCCCCCTAGGCCTAGGGTAAGACTTTTCTATGGGTCTCAGGTTTAAATGTAACATCTGCGACCGTCAGCTGGAAGATTTGTTTTGCAGCTATGTTTGTATAGCTTTTCTAACATGGTTTCAACGGGGATTTTGCAGTTCATTAGAAAGATGCATCATCAATTGTGCGACCATGCCTGGAGCCACAACGGAGGCCAATCACTTCCGGGTCTGCCGGATGAGGGCTCTTGTTTATTTATTGTCGCGCATTTCACTGGCACTAGCCTCACGATACCGCCTATCGTAGCGGCATGGACTCGGTTAAAGGGACACTTCACCCTTTTTATTAAAAAAATATATATTAATGACGTTTAGAACACTTTCTGGGGAGTTTCATGTGAGTAATATGTGGTTTTAGATATTTTAGATTTTAGCACTGAAATAAATAACGGTAATGGGTCGCACACACCAAGACTGCATTTCAATAATTTATTCTTGAATTTTGAACAGGAGACAAACGTTTCGGCTATCCAGCCTTCATCAGTGTCCATGATGTCAGACACTGGGCTCACTTCCTTCCTGGACTACAATTCCCATAATGCCTTGGTGCACTGCTCCTCCTTGTGGATAGGGGGAGGGCTGTCTAAAGGCTCATACATAGTCTGGACTTTCGGTGGTTAGGTGACCACCGAACTACAACATGACGTCACAAGCCGCGGTGAAGAGCAAACCACCGCCACCGCTCCAGCCCTTCTCTCTGTTTTTACTCACCACCGCTCAACGTTATTTCAGCTCCGGTGGTCAGCTCACCACCGGAGCGGTGGTCACCTTACCACCGAAAATCCAGACTATGAATAGGCCTTTACTGAGACAACATATAGTCCAGGAAGTAAGTGAGCCAAGTGTCTGCAACATCTTGGACACTGCTAAAATCTAAAATATCTAAAACCACATTACAGACGGAGAGACCCCAGGAAAGTTCTACATTTTCTAAACGTCATTAACATATATATTTTTGCAAAAAGGGTGAAGTGTCACTTTAAGTAAATTAGACATCTACTGATGCACAAACTTGGACACATCAGTGTTGCAACCTGAAATTGTTGGGTGTTGGAGTGGCGACACCCAAGAGGAAAATTAGCAAGAGGCACAAACTCGACTTTACTTCCCGTATCTGCGTGAAGGGGGCGGAGACAATATTAGGAGACGGGAAGAATGTTTATTCATTTCCAATGGGAGAATGAACGTCAACACAGCTTATGAACCTTAACTCCATGGTCACTGAACTAAATACTGTATCCAATCACCACAACGCATACAATATTTCCAAGACATTCATACTAAAATGGCTTCTTTTAGCGAGACAAATATCCCAGAGATTTGGGAGTAGTCAGGAGGCCTCTCTCTGTATATTTAAGATGAGAATATGTGATATTAATATTATAACGTGAAATGAATGGACAAAGTGAAATAACATGTGTGTTCAAATGCTTAATATACATTTCCATAACTATCTTAGACTCTTGGTTGATGGGGGCTGATTTGGGAAATGGGAATCATGAAATTTGCCTGCTCTCAATGCTCATCCACATGAAGTTGTCAGCCTGGGAGATGGGAGGGGGGGTGGATGGGGAGGTAGGGGAGGAGCAAACATTGCCTACTTAGGAGACCATTTGTAGGATTTGTAGGCCATTGCGCCTCTAGTGGCTCCAATGAAGTTCGCTCATCTTCATAAATAGACCATCTTTGGCGACATTAAGAAGCTCCAGGCGTTGTGGGCGTCGGGGCCTGGCTCCTCCTTCATCTGACCAGAAGTGCAGAATCCTTCTGTGCGTTAACTCATTGACTTGGCTGACTTAGTGTGGCGCAGGCCACCATACATTATATCTCACTGAGCGAGGCTCTTAAATTGAAAGACGTTTTGGCCGGAAACCGCTGAGTCAGGAAGTAAATATCTGCTACGTAACATGTCTCGCAATTGTCATTTAATCCACCCAAAACATATTTTGTAAGCGAAATACTGTCGTTTAGATAAATCAGAGAAGAATCACAGATATTTACGTTCTAAGAATCTGCGTCCCCAAAGAAAGCATAAGCCAGTGGATTTTCCATTTCCGGTTTGTTCCGTTTTCTTTTCACCAGACCGAAATAGAGTGTTAAGACCACATAAAGGACACAGTTGATCACCATAATCAATTGATATTTAAAAAGGCGTGATAAGGTATCATCGGCGGGGAGGTACATACGAAAATACGAAAAGGCGTCGATGGGTAGTTAATAACTTCAATAACTTTGCACTTAACTGACCTTTGCAGCATATTAAAATCAACAGATTTGTTATTTTTGTCACCACTGCGCGATGGAGTATTAACATTACAACAAACCTTTATTTGATTGCAATCAATGGAATTGAGGGCAAAAACAACAAGGAATATTTTTCTAATCGGATCGATAAGGTTTAACAGCACCACCACTGCTGCATCATCCTAGGGGAAACATTGAAATATATAGCCTATAGTGTCGGAAAAAGACCTGTCTTCAGGAATTTCTCTCGCAAAATGCAGATGTACACCTGTGGCGTGTACACCCCTCCCCCCCATCCCCTCCCCAATTGAGTTAAGCTCACCAGCACATCATTGCAAATCTCCTTCAGCTCCTTCTCAATCTTCTCCCGGTACTCCTTGGCCATGGCCTGCTTTTTATCGCTGCCCTCTGTCTTCTGCTCGATGCTGGACACCACACGCCATGAGGAGCGGCGAGCCCCCACCACATTCTTGTATGCCACCGACAGCAGGTTGCGCTCCTCGTTGGACAGCTGGGAACCCTCCTCCGTCACTGCCTTCATGGCCGCCGCCATATCGTCATAACGCTCCGCCTGCTCCGCCAGCTTGGCCTTCTGCACAAGCTCCTTCTGCACCACTTCGCTCTTGTCCACCATGGCTGCTCACTGGAGGCTGGGGGTGCAAGCA
Organism: Protomyctophum parallelum; assembly: GCF_964188405.1. Taxonomy (NCBI): domain Eukaryota; kingdom Metazoa; phylum Chordata; class Actinopteri; order Myctophiformes; family Myctophidae; genus Protomyctophum; species Protomyctophum parallelum. Next base: position 32,324,213 of record NC_139698.1, read on the forward strand.
AAGAGACATTCAAAAACACACATTGGCGAATAAACAAGCGCAACATGAGTAAAGTCGGCTCTTTAGTTTCCACAATGGCTGCCTGAGGGAGATCTGCTGTATATTCTGGCCCAATAAAATAATAAAGCATATAAAAGTACTTAAAATGCCCCCAGAGCGAATCCCCAAAGTGGCCCTCAGATAGACAACCACAGTGGAAAAGGAAACAAGATCACCTGCCACAGAACTGTCAAGGCTGAGCTGCTGGAGATGGGTCTCTCGTGGGGCAAGGCACAACTGGTTGCAAAAGATGTGATAGGTGGAGGAACATTATCGATGCCCCATAGGGGGTGAAGAGCAGAAGTAATATTAAGTACACATTTTATGGATGTTTATTATGGCTTTTGAAATTCACTCTTCATGTTGCAGGACAAGATATTAAAGAGAACTACAAAAGAAAAGAGTAATTACATAAGATAAATAAAACTGCTTAATCTCCACCTAGTTCACAATGAACTAATAATGAGCAATCAAACAAATTCCATGTATTCCATGCTTTGTCCACCACAGGACAGTAACAAGAAAGGAGAAGGAGTCATTAGTGTAGAACGCATAAGATGCCACCCTTGCTAAAAGAATAAAACTTGTATCCATCGAGTTTTAGAGTTGCGTCTTGTGGCTTTTTCTATGCAGCCAAGAAATATTTCCTGGGGAAGGACTATTCGTGGCTGTGGCAGAAAGAGAACAATTAGTATGACAGGGAAGGATTTGCCATATGGTTTAAGCAAAAGAAAGTGATTGAAAAGAGAGTGTAGACTAGAGGAACAGAAATAGGGAAAAGGGGTTTGCATTTATGGTCACTCAAAGCTCAGACTAGGGCAAAAGCTGGTCATATTAGCAGCTCCCTCTCAGGATGAACAGGATGGAGCAATGCTAGCTTTCTAGGCCAACTAGAATGTTGGTGCCATCCCCATCTTCCCCACTGTGAGAAAGAGGCCAACAAGCTTTAGCATCAATAGCAGTACTCTCTCAACCTGGCGTTACCAATTTTCATTTGGGCCCATACCGTAGTGGAAAAGTGACTCAATGATTGGTGCCAACTATGTAACAGAAAAAGAACAATATGCTTGGAAGAGATATACAGTAATTAAACAGTAGCTGCAATGTTCTGTATAGGGAAAAAAAGTAACAATTAAACTGCAAACACATTTTCTGTGCTAGATTAGGGCGTCAATGTTAATGCCAAGCCTCCATAATACCACATGAACCGACGTGCCCCTATTATGGGAGCGAACATTCTGCGAAAAAGGCAAGTCTACATGCTCACAAGTCACAACACATTGCAAAGCAATGCGTTGTAGATCATAGCTTGTATATCGGCTAATTTAGGCAGAGAGAAAGGCAGATGGAAAGGCACGTGCTGCCCCTCAAACACACACACACACAAATCATTAGATCAATAACTTACATCCTTTGACCAAGGCATTATGGCCAAAGGGCTTCCACATAATCAATGACTTATTTTCCATACCAGACTGCATGGAGAGATTGCAAGAAAACTATGGGCCATGTAGTGAGAAAACAACGCACGTATAATTAATACAAAATATATAATTTATTTCTGGATAGCTGCAAATTTAACTAATTTAACTAACATTTTTGCAATTCTGATTGAGAACATTTTATGTAAACTGAGCAATGTATGTTAATGTAACTGTTAAACAGTGTGACTGACAACAAGCAATACACTAACATCATCATCTTAACAGTTATGATTTACCAATTTACTAAAAGCATGTTCTTGTTGTGGACTAATTTTAATATCCATCTTGTAGACAAGGCCTTCATCACAATGTGTATCAATCTGACCTTACGTTAAGTTTCATTGATTGATTAGTTTATTAAACAGTTTAGGCCCTAGTATGCAATGGCATGAAATGAATACCGGTAAATGCCTAGTTATTGTCATCTCCACGTGTAATACATCTCCGAATAAGGTACAGTATTGGGTGCACATAAGACATAACCAAGCCAACCTTAGCTGCTCCCACGGAAAAAAAACATGAATGTGCACTCTCTCTCTCTCTCTCTCTCTCTCTCTCGCACGCACACACACACACACACACACACACACACACACACACACACACACACACACACACACACACACACACTACACCACACCCATCTCTGTACCTGTTGGAATGACTCGCCCCGCTGGCGGAAATGATTCAGACTAGTCGTAGATGCGGTCATTGTATTAAGAACACAAACAGTTCAGGCTTTGCTTCAGTGTCGCCTCACACCAACCAAATCATCCATGTTTATACCACGAGTCGGAAAAAATGGTTAAACGCTATGAAACAGCCAAGTCCTCGTGACCTGTTTCTAGCCTGACGCAGACTATTTCCTGGAAGTGAAGCGCTTCAAGCCACCGAGTAGACATTAGACTACATGGGTCATTTTAAGATTGTGAATGCATCATAATCATACCACCAAAAATAAAAGAAAAACCTTCACACATGCTGGACATGTCAAACATTATATGTATTTCCACAGCGCAGCTCAAGAAGCGTGACGGCCCAGCCTTTGAACCCGCGCCTCCCTCCATTGATTGATTTGCCATCATGTGCTAGAAATCACACGTTGTCACTCTTGTCACGATTCAAGTATAAAACCCGACTACCGTACCCGTACTTGACTGTGACAGATTTAAATTGACACATGATGCTGATGACAGCTCCATGACTCAACGACCAATGCAATGAAGGCAGATCATTCGTGGGAATCGTGGCAGTATTTGCTAGCCTAGTGATATTAGTCCAATGCCAATAAAATGATTGTGTCTGTAATAAGTCTGTGGATGAGCTAAAAAAACCCATTTATATCAGACAGTTTAGGCAATTGACAGAACGCGGACGTGTATTTTGGTAGCTAGTTTACTATAATAATCTAAAATAATAGAAGCTTGAACCATCAACCTGACACGCCTTCTTGTCTGCTTGCACGTCTGGGTGTTCCATTTTTGTACCAGCATTTAGCCAGACCCCAAACTGTAGCTTAGCCATTGTTCTTGGACTGCCGATTGTCGTTGCTAACACCAACCACCCAGTTTATTCGGGACAATGGTTTTCCATTAACGCCAATCACCACAATAAAACACATGGCACTACGATAATCTATGTGATTGTGAATGTGAACGCAAGGAAACAAGTCTTTTTTACCTGAGTAGTGGGTGATAGCGGAGATCTCGGTCTAACAGGCTACAGCTGATTCTCTCACAACCAGTCCGTCTGAATGTAATCCACGGGGTTTCCCTCCAATCACACCAGCCCAAAGCAGAGAGGGAGCAGGGGAGCCTGACGTCAAACGTTACCACGGCAACAGAGCACAAAACACTGGGTGTTGTAGTTTTTCCCCCATTTAGCCTGTAGTGACTAACTGTCACTTTGATGACTAAGGTCAGCCACAGTGATTACGTGTTTAAGGTTGTTCTGAGCCAGACGATGTGAACATTCTTCTTACATGGGAATTATGGAAGACATTGCATTTATTTTCCTACAAACAACTTAAGAACCTCAGTTGTTGCTCTAAAAGGAAATGAAACTCAATGTAGATGATCCCCCACAAAAAACATTATTTTGAACAGAAAAAACAGACAAAATAATATCAGAATCAGTGTATACTGTATAGAATCCTTTATCATTATGCTTGCTGCTAGTAGCTACTACAGGACTGAACAGGGACTCTATAGTCCCTGACTCCCTGAGATCTTCTGAACAGCTTACTTACATTTTACATGACACCATGTCCTGGGGTCATATGCCTAGAACACACACACACCTCTCACCTTTATACATACTACTAGGCTACTGGACTATAATTTTAGTGCAGTTTATACTACACATATTACCTATGCTATCCACCTGCGTAGCCGCAGGAGATCAGAGATTGCAAAATCCAAGAGATTCAAAACCAAAAGGGTTTATTTGTCACTCACTCAGGTACACGCAGTGAAATGTTGAGTGTGACATGTTCCGCAAGACTTTGCTAACAACGTACATGTCATATGATAATGATATACAGTAATGAAGAAATTGTTGACTTAAGGTTTAAATACAAAAGTAGATAGAAAAATAATAAAGTTATCAGTAGATAGATCATACAACCATGCTTTAGCAGCGATGGGAAATGTACAGAGAATATGGCCAAATGACCTCAAACTCAACATTACTTACTTACTGCCCTTTATGCCGGCTGGCATGTAGGGCAGCAACTCGACATGGGTGTCCCATAATGACCTGGGGTGCACTGCACAGCAAGTCGATCGGACTAATGCTTTCCAAGAAACAAAATGTGTCAAATACTCCAGAGACTCCAAAATGTGTAGACAACATCACGTTAAAGTGACTAGCCTATTGGACAAATGTGTGGTCCATGTATTCCTGAGTAGGTATAAATACACGTAGGCATCAGTGTGTGCTAAAATATTTACAGATAATTAAATTTAGTTTTATTTCTTGTTCAAAACTTTACAAAAATATTGAAAGTTTGAAATAAGGTGTAACTGTTGTGGTAATGACAAGATGGTCATGTCACCAACATAGTGATATGACTCTGGTGGTGAACAATAGTAGGTGGTCTGGTGAACTGATGAAAACATTTCAAATCATTATCATCATCATTATTCATCATTATGTATTTGACATGTTGAAGGCGCAAACTAAGTAGAACGCAGACAGTATGCATAGCTTGCCTTAGTTGCCTAATAGAAAGTACTATTTTAGCAGGCTGGCTGGTTTCCACGGAGTCAAGCTATTTTTGCTTTGTCACATGTTCTCCCCTAAGACTAAGATTTCGACCTATTTAACGGAAGTTCTCTGATTTGCTGTAAAAATTGTGTTTGAGTGAATGATGCAATCAGTATATTCCATTCAGTATAGTTAAGGCGTGGTCTTAGACAGGCAGTAGTAGAAATCTGGAAGATATTCAAGTACAAGGAAAGAAGTGTAGAGGGAGTTTATAGTTGCAAAACAGGTTAGGTGGCTACTAGCCACACCCTAAGAGACATACATGCACACACACACACACACACACACACACACACACACACACACACACACACACACACACACACACACACACACACACACACACACACACACACACACACACACACACACACACACACACACACACACACACACACACACACGATTCCCAGAGGGATGACGAGATCCAACAAGACCATAAAAAACGAACTACGTTCAAAGATTGTACAATTCCACTATGACACATAACATTTGTCATACAGCCTGTGAGTATACTGCTCAGCTCCTGTATTCCTGAAATTGATAACTCTTACATATTACACAGTTCTTGACTAAATGTGTTCTTATAGACATTATTGTCCTAATCCCATCAATGTGAATAGATACATTTTATTTTGTATTCTTTTTATTTGCGAATCCGACCTCTAAAGACTCCCCAACACGCTAAAAGTGGGAGAAATCTGGAATGAAAGCATTTTTTTTATGTTGATATTATTGATCTATTATGGGTAATAGGTGGAGAATAACAGAATTGTACCACCCGTTTCTCCAACCTCACATGTCAACCTCTTTACAGTTGAATGTTATTATACCCTCATTATGCCCTCAAGTATTTGCATTTGCATTGCAACTATATAGGCAGGGATTGTTTCCAAAAGTGCCAGATTTATAACATGAAATAAGGTCCTTACTCCTTACTGAATAAAGGAAGTGACTAACCAGAAACCCACATCCTAGCTGTTAGTCAGTGATTCTCAGCTGCATCCATAACACATTACCAGTGAGGTGCGGATTCATTATTATCCTCTATACATCAGCATCTACTCAGAATAGACAATCATCTTTGTTATCAAGACACCAGATGAGCAACTGTTAACAGTCTGTATAAGGGTGAGGTCTGGAATTCTCACCAAGCTGTCAGTTGACGAGTGAATAAAACACAGTCTGCCGTGAATACCACATTGTGCTGTGAATACCCACAGCAATACACTAATATAGCTCTATCAGACAAAAACACCTGAGCTTCATCAATCATTCCAAATAAACAATACAAAAAAGGAATAAATGGTGTGTGTGTGTGTGTGTGTGTGTGTGTGTGTGTGTGTGTGTGTGTGTGTGTGTGTGTGTGTGTGTGTGTGTGTGTGTGTGTGTGTGTGTGTGTGTGTGTGTGTGTGTGTGTGTGTGTGTGCGTCTGTGCGTGTGTGTGCTGGATTCGGTGTGCGGTCTGACTGGATGGATCTTAATGATCTATGCCAGCGATCAGGATTACAGTTAAAGTGGGCGGCGCCTGATATAACAACTGCTGCGCTCAACAACAGCATCATCATAGATCCGCGTGTCCGTGCATGTGCGACCTACGAGCAGGACGGTGCGCACCATGAACTGTCAATCAAATCCACCATTCTAGGAAGCGATCAGAAAGTGCACAACACTGGACCAGTCTGAGGCTGCAGGGAAAACTGTCTCTCCTTCCCTTTGCAAACCATTATACTCATTATCACACTTTATACTGTCAAATAACACCATAGGTGAGGACATTCTCATTTTCACTATTAAAGCCCGTTTACAGGTGTTGCCGACCAAGTTCAACTTGGCAACCTGGTACCCATCAGCACACGACCCACACTGCATCCTACATCCAGTACCACATGACAAAGAAACAGCCATATTAAATGGTTGCAATGCAGCCACTATAAAGGACTGTACATTGCCAGACATGACCGTCTGGTGGACCTGGTCTCAGACAAGATCAGAGATTCAGAGTACAGGACAGGACAACAAGAATGTATAAACACAGCACTGTAAAAATAGACTGATTTGATCACAATGACACGCATGCCAATTCACTACAAAATATTCCAAATACCCCAGATATTGTGTTCATCAATGAAATTAGAAAAACTGTTACTATATTCGAAAAATAGGCTGCCCATTTGATTTGTATATGGACACTTGTTTTACATCCAAACTTATGAAATATCAGCTTCTGGTGGAACGTATTATGGCCTTGGGATATAACTGTCAACTTATTGTCCTTGTATTTGGAAGTCTGGGCCATGTCCATAAACTTGTGCTCAGGGGTCTGCAATTGGGTGGATTGCTAAAAACAAATGCAAAAAAGCTGGCTAAATACTGTTCTGTCTCAGCTACTATGGGCAGTCTGTCTGTCTGGAGAAGGCGTTGTTTAATTTATCCCTAAGTGGCTTAAAAAACCCCCCAAAACAAACATCCTGTCTAGTAGTGTCAAGTAATAGTATGTAAACAATGTGCTATATATATTTTTTTTTCTCTTCTTTTCCCTCTGTGTGTTAAGCATGTGCAGCAGCTATATCTGGTTGGACCATATAATGTATAAACTAATTCTGATCAGTGTTTGGGTCTATTGTATTACGCCTCGTGCAGATCCAAATAAAATAATTCAAGTGTGTGTGTGTGTGTGTGTGTGTGTGTGTGTGTGTGTGTGCGCGTGCGTGCGTGTGTGCGTTTGTGCATGCGTGCGTGCATGCGTACAATCTATTTACAATATGTCGTGGGTCAATACAATTTCAATTAGAAACTTAACACCATCTTGAGGGGAAAGCACAAATGAGTGTGCTGCACGTTGATTTGATTTATTTAGAAAAGCAATCATAATAAAACACTATCATTGGACAGTCATAGGAACTCCATGTATAGGTCCTCAACATCGCTTGGCAGCCAAGGCAGCATCAGCCTCTCGAAGGTTCTTGCCTCACCATGAGAACAGTAAAGTCCGAAGACTTATTTCCACTAAGGTCCTCTCACACTGAACGGAAGAATACTTTAAAATACATCACAATGGGAGAAGTCCTTAAAGGTATATTCAGTGATTTCACTTAATTCAAATATCACTTATTTTTTTGTTTTGTTGCGATAGTCCTCCCTACTATAGAGTGTGCTGGCCATATAAGGAGTTCCTCCCTGTCCCCAGTTAACCCCTGGGGGTCAAAAAACCTTAGGTTTCGTTTTTGACTCTCTATCCTGATTGGACGAAAGGCTGGGTCCCACAGCCAAAAACGAAACCTACGTTTTTTTGAGTGAAATCACTGAATATACCTTTAAGAGGTGGCTGTTCATAGCTACTGTGGAGTCAGTACTGGTGTATGCAGCCGAGACATGGACCCGGTCCCTTACAGTACAACAGGAAAAAGCCCTGGATGGAGTCTACACAAGAATGCTACGAATGGCACTAGGTGTCACATGGACGGACAGCATCAGAAATGTGGACCTCTGGCCTGGGCCGTGGCTCAGCGGTCCAGGCACCTTGCTGGTAAGCGCGGGTTCGACTCCCGATCTCGGCGGCCTTTACTGCATGTCACCCCCCCATCTTTCTCCCCATTTCCTGTCAGCCTCCTGTCTGTCCCTCCATAAAAAAATAAAATAAAATAAAGGCGAAAAAAACATAAAAAAAAGAAATGTGGACCTCTATGGGGACCTACTGTACCACGGGTCACGGACAGTCAGAGAGAGAAGGATGAGGCTGGCAGGGCACTGCGTCAGGCACCCAGAACTTGAGGCAAGTAAATTGACTCTATGGGAGTGTACCACCTATGTAGACGTGTTGCGGCGCGACAGCTTGGCTAACAACACTGCAGAGCTCAAGAACCTGATGTTGGATAGGAATTTGTAGAGGGCAGCGATCCAGGAATCCCGAGTTGGTGTTGGCTAGACCTCACTCTCGCAGCAACTAACATACATACACATAATTACATACACAACATGTACGTCCCTATCTTTCCCTCTAAGATGACCCTTTATAGGGGAACCTTTTCCAGTAGCCGTAGTTTGTCTTCTGTTTAAATGACCTCAGATTGGATGTCAGTTTAACACTGGTTTAGGCTGTTTCACTGTAAATGAATGAGCCTTTGCCCACTTTACTTTGAAAAGCAGGAAGCACCATAATCTGCAATACTGGCTCTGGTGAAATGATTGTGTACCTTGTTTACCTGCCTGAAACATGTTCTTAAAACTGTTTATTTAATTTTATGGACCATGGTTAGTCTAGCCATTGTAACCTTGGATTCTACTGGGAGCTAGTTCAGCTCTCCGAACTGGTTCCTTCCTATATGGGTTCTGGGTCCCATCCCTAGTATAACCCTAATCAGTCTATTTTGAGCTGACTGTAGCTTTGTTTTAAAGGACTTAAGCCCTCGAACCAAGATGTACATGCGAAATCAAAGTGGCACAGGATAATTTCGTCTCCCGATCCATGTATCTTGCTGTTCGAGCTAGAAACGTAGTCAGTCCGGAGACCTTGTTTAGCACCTTGCTGGCCATGCTACGGCCGTCTTATAAGTTACCCTCCAAAATACAACCCAGGTATTTCACTGATGTGGGTGATGGCCGGGTTTCATAAAAGCATCATCATGCCATTATCAATACAATAGTTCTTCAGAATTCACTCCTAGTTTCTCACAGAATCATAGGAAAGAGGAATAGGCCATTTGCAATCAGCACTTTGCTCTACAACAAGGACTCCACAGAGGACATACAGTGAGTGAATAGTGTCAAGGGTGGGTGTGTCATGAGTAGACTTACAGCACCCTGACTGTTCAACTGTCATGTTTGTTGTACATAGCAGACTTAGGGAAACACACTCTGCAGCTTTAACTGCTCATTGGGTAATTAAAAATAATACATAAGGTGTTTAAAAAAGTCAGTGCAGGATTGCAGGTTGAGTGCAAATGTATTCACTCAGAATACATTAGAGGGTTTTGGAGGAGTATTTTCCTATCCTATGTATAACCATCTTGGCCTTATTTATTAATGAGAAGATACAAATATCACATAACCAGAGATATGCATGTATTTTATTCTCTTTTTTGCACTCTTTAAATCCTTTCCCGACAATGTGCATTAGTGACTGCAGGCCTCATCACTGCAGCTAGGTTGATACACAGACTGGACCCAACTTATGACTGAAACTGCATCTTTCGAATACTCAATTGCCAGGAACAACAATGTCAAAGGAAAGTTCCATGAAATATGGGACTACTTTTATTCGTATATTAAAGGATGGTTGCAATAACAATTTGTAATAGTACATTACAGATGATATAATCACTATTGTAAACAACAGAATGTGGAGGGGTGTTGTGTTTGTTTTTCTTTTGTGTAAGTCAAGTATTTTGTATGCTTTATTGTAAAATTAAAACAACTTAAAAATATATATATATTCCGTTATTTATCATCATTCTGTGGTTTTTATTATCCATGTTGCTGCATTGTCTGAAGGAAGCCAAACCAAAATGTAGGCTACCTGTACACAAGATGTAACAATAAAGCACAACCTTGAATCTTAAATGTATGGACTATCACAATTGGCATAGCAAAGCTTAGGTGCAATTAATATATCTTGAATCATTACGCCAAATTTAATTGCAGTCAAGTGAGGACAATTTCCTGCTAGCCTGACCAAAAGAAAAAGCATGAATTACAGTATAGGCAAACTAGCGAGTACCATCAAAACATTGTCCATAAATCAATTGCTAAATTAGACCGCATGACTATAGAGCAACCAATTTATTATGCATCCACACCAGTAACCAGCTCTTGAGGCATTGGTGACTTTGGAATCGGATGCTTGCTTTCAAAATGCATACTTGAAGGCCTTTGTTCAGGCATTTGTGTCAAAAAAAAAAGAAAAAGATTGCAGTAAAAAAAAACAACAGAGACCAGTAATGGCAACTTATGTGGTAAAGTATATAGGACTATCGTTTTATTTAATACTTGTCATCTGTTACCTTCAGGTCGATAAACAACCTATCTGCTCCAGTTACTGTCCCACACATTCCCTATATTGTTATGCTATAGAAGAACTTGATGTGAATGCAGTTCAGAAAACTAGAAATGCACTCTTGAGAAGCCAACTTACATGGCCTACTTGTGCGCAAGCAGAGCACTCACCACTGCTGCTCTGAGTCCTAAAGCTCTCTGCTCCTGAATTCATTTAAAGTATGAGGTATAAAACAGCAGCCTTGTGTTCATAAAACAGAAAGATTGAGTATTGGGTAAGACTTTCAGGACCTTTCACTGCTTCGTCTCAACCATTACTCTAAGGCTCTGGTCTCAACCACCGCGGCGGATATTTTGACATTCAGTTTTTTTTGGGGAATGTTGCGACTACTGTTGGAGCAACCATAAACTACACAGGTTCATCTCGATGTTCTGTGCATCTTTATAATGTTAGAGTTAGTAAAAAGCAGGTAAAAGAGTAACATTTGAGGCAGACTAACATCAGTCACTCTACCGTTCACTGTAGTAGAAGAGGTGCACCTGGTGCAGGTTTAAACCCTGCAGCCATGTAGAGTCGGCCTACAGGAAATACGTAAGCTGCGACCATGAGATATTCTAAATCCTTTATTCCAGTTACTGACCTTATTCCAACCTTGAAATGAATCTTTATTACGACACCAAGAATGTATTTGCTGGCCTGGGCCTTGGCTCAGCGGTCCAGGCACCTTGGCAGGTAATCCGGTCTGGCAGTGTGCCGAGGGTTCGACTCCTGATCCCGACGGCCTTTACTGCAGATCATAAGCCATAGAAACATGGAAGACTGAACTTGTGAAAAGACTCGTACAGAGTTGGCAGTGCCCGGATTTGAACTTATTACCTTGTGGCAAGAGCTCTACCTACAGAGCTAACTGGACACAATCAGTTCTACTATTGTTAACAGCAAATTCAATGTTTTTGTAGCAAGTTGGGCAAGGATAACTAATGATAAGGTGGGTATAAAGATAAATGAATTGAAATGAAAACCAGAAAATGTACCAGATTCAGATGAGGAGCTCAATGGAGTGAGTGAAAACCAATGAAATGAGTCGGAAACAGGGATTAAAGGTTAACTGAAAAAAATATTATTAAACTTAAAGGGATTGTGACATTAAAAAAAAAGGTTTTGGAATTGTTCTTGTTTTTTTTAGGTTTTCTAATCTCAATTGCACCCAAAAAACATGAACTTTCCCATATGTCAATGTGATTTGCCAGCAGATGTCACTGTTTCACTGTGTTGCCTGTTTTCATTGTAGCTCAAAAGGCCCAAAAAACCCCAAAGAAAACTTCAGACCACAGAAAATCCACTGAATGTTCAAAGTTCAGGTTTTTTGTGTGTAATTGAGGTCATAAAACCTAAAATGAAAATGAATGTCATAAAACCTTTGAACATTCATGAAAAACAACAAACAAATGGGGGCCCCTTTAAAGGACAACTTTAGTTTTTTTCAACCAAGGTTCATGTTTTAGGTTGTTATTAGAGAAGCTAAAAGATGAGTGTTAATTATTTCATTTACTGCTTTCTTTTGTTTTAGGGATTTTAGCTGTTTTTGACAGGGGGGCGGGGGCATTCGAGCATGGGGCTAAATATGTATTTCTTTACAAAATTTTATAGCGATTAATTTTTTTATTATTTACTATAGTCCTACTAGACCCGTAGTTCAGAGTTCCAGGTCGGCTCACCAGAACCATCCATGGAAGGGAATCCTTTCAGGACACAAAATCTGACCGGCCAGGTGTCCAAATCACTGTTTGTTTCAAAATCACTGTTGTACAACATCAAATAAACTATCAATTCATGAGTAAAGAACTTGATTTGATCAGGATCTTTATACACGTGTTCTAGCATGAATGCTTTAATTGTCTTAGAAAATACAAAAAGTATTTCATAATATTAGTCTTATTCAAACAAAAGCACCATAAATGCAATAAATGAAAAAAAGTGAAAACTCAAATACCTAATAACTAAAATAACAAGTCAACCAATTCATCCAATGATAAAGACACCACGCCTAAATAACTCACTGCTAAGTAATAAAAGACTAGCACAGGAGTGAAGAATCAGCAGGAGGAATCCAATGCTGCTGCCATGCTGCCATCTTGGAATGGAGGTGGAAGTGGGAAGAGGAGTAGGAACTGATGTCACCCTTATACTGCTGTGATTGACAGGTTGAAATGGGTTGCCATTTTTGGGTTGCCATGTTGGCTGGGGTACATTTTTAATGACAATTATGTGTGTCATGCCTTTGGGCATGTCATTAGGGATTACTAAAGTGTGTTCGCTGTTCATGTTTTTAGGTACAAACGCAAATTGCTCAAAACAACAGCCAGAAAAGTGTTTTTTAAACTGCTCAAAGTGGCGGGAAATCTGAGGGCGGAGCTTACTGGTCAAAGTAACAGATGTGTTCCCCATGAGTCAAGGAACATGTGGAAACAAGTCCCATGAATTTTGGCCAAACAAGGCATGAGTTAGGCCTGTTCAAATGTTTCACTTAATTTTTTTTGCCATAGCACACCCCTTTGACCAATTGGAGTAGGACTGTGCTATTTGGCATGACCCTACTACCATACTGTAGATATGCATAAGCATATCTGCATGTATGTATTAGGGAATATTAGAATATTAGAATTTTCACAAAACGGCAATTTTCATTGGCTCATAAAGCCATCATTCTTTTACTTTAAAAAAGTACTACCTTTCGTGCATTTCCTGCAAATGGCGAAAAAAGCACGAAACTTGTTCGGTATGAGGAGACGCATAGGCCTATGTGTGTTGAAGTTTCATTGCCAAGTGCCAACGGTCAAACCATGAGCTATGCGCGTTCAAAGTTTGCATTTTCATTTGAGTGCTATAGTGCCACCCTTTGGCCAATGGTTGTGGGCTTCGCATCCTCATCGTTTGGCAATTGGCATGGCCCTCTACCATATTTCCGAGTTTCACGAAAACCGACCAGGAAGAACTGCTATTTTTGGAGAAGAAGAAGAAAACAGACAAAAAAATAAAGGACTAAGTCCTTTCAGGACTGCTTGTTTATTTAAATATTACCTGTGACAAGGAAAAGGCACAAAATAATAGAAATGATGATTGGCCTGTTCTGGTCTAAATGTTCTGAAGAATTGGAAAAGGTGGACCCTGTTGTAAACAAGTGTAATGTTTTATCAGTGTCGTCCACAATGTGGACTCCACATGCATCAGTAACAGTCTTTGTATTGAGTTGTGCTTTCATGTGAAATGTAGGCTACCCATTCTGCAAACAATTAACTACTTCAATCAATCAATCAATCAATCAATCAATCAATCAATCAATCAATCAATCAATCAATCAATCAATCAATCAATCAATCAATCAATCAATCAATCAATCAATCGACTGCCCTTCTGAGCCCAATTGTTGCTAGTCTAGTGCTGTGGCTGGCCCGCTATACACCCGTCTCGTCAAACAGGTCTCTGCACTGCAGTGCCTGGCAACAAGGAGGAGTCATGCATGATGTTAACTAGAGCGACCTCTTTTGGTAGAGGGCAGTATGGAACAAAATTCCATAGGCCTACTGTCGGTTTTGATTGATTGATTGAAATATTTATTAACAGTTTGCAGAATTTACAGTACATTTCAAGCACAAACTCAATACAAAGACTGTGAGTGGACGACCCAATTAAGCATTACACTTGTTTACAACAGGGTCCACATTGTTCAATTCATCAAAACATTTAGAGACATACAAATAGACATTTCTATGTAGCTAAAGAACAGAACAGGAATTCATCATGGTTCAATATCAATATGATGAAATGGTACTACAAGGTTTACCTACTGACAACAAGCTCCAGGTAAATTATGAAAATATTTCTACAAAAATATTATTACAAAACACAATTTAGCTAGTTGCTGCTACTTTCAATATAGTTCAAACAGCCAATATGACAATCTGTATTGAAATAATAATAATAATATTATTACATTTATTATTATTATTATTATGGTTTTGGATATTATACTCTTTCTAACTTTTATTCTGTTTGTATTTGAGGCTTTTAGCCTGCATAGTCTACTAGCAAAAATGGTTTAAAAAAGGATCCAGGAAAAAGTCATATGCAAGAGGCCCTCCTATAGCCAACGTTCTGTGTCTGTGTGTACGATGGAATTGAGGATAAAATCAAATTATGATTGGCCGGAATGTGATGATAAGAGCGCCCCTCACTTCACACAAGTGTTATTTTTATTTTCTTTGGCCAGTTCATTCATATGCCTAATTGTCCAGAAACAGTCCATGGTTGAGGTGGTTAGAAACTTTGATAAGCCTGTAAGATTTGCTGACATCCATCCATCCATCCATCTGGGGCGGCGGTGGCTCAGGGGTAGAGTGCCGGATGGTAACCGTGAGGTTGCCAGTTCGAACCCGGGCTCCCCCAGAGTTACTGTCGAAGTGTCCTTGAGCAAGACAATGAACCCCTAATTGCTCCCGATGTGCTAGTTGGTGCCTTGCATGGTTTCCGCTGCCATCGGTGTATGAATGTGTGTGTGAATGGGTGAATGTAATGCACAATCTCTGTAAAGCGCCTTGGATAAAGGCGCTATATAAATGCACCATTTACCATTTACCATCTTCAACCGCTTATCCGTAGTCAGGTTGCGGGGGTAACCGCTCCACCAGAGTGTTCCAGACTTCCCTCTCCAGAGCAACATTACATTAGTGACTTTCTCCTGGGGGATCCCGAAATGTTCCAAGGCCAGTGAGTCGATGTGTTTCTTCCAACTGCACCTTGGTCTCCTCCCAGTGGGACGTGTCTCAAGGACCTCCTAGGGTGACGCCCGAGAGGCATCCTAACTAGATGCCCGAACCACCTAAGCTGGCTCCTTCCAGGCGAAGAAGCAGCGACTCTACTCTGAGTCTCTCTCATGTGACTGAACCCTATCGCTTGTATTCGCAAACTTATTCTTTCGGTCATGACCCACACTTCATGACCATAGGTGAGAGTAGATTTGCTGACAAGCCGTCCTGAATGGAGGACAGCTCCACACAACCCTCTGCTTTGCTGTTGAGATCAGTACAGTTCCAACTCCAAGTGCATATGCTCTCAGTGGTACTTCTGTAGAAAAGCCATAGGACATATAGAACCTCTTCAGTTGCCTGAGGTAAGAGGTTGTGTGTTGTGTCTTAATTCAGAAATTGGTCGATGAGAGTCCCAGGTGAGTTCCTCACTGATGTGGACAAGTCGCTGACCTGCGGCACTATCGATATAGATGGGGGTGTGTTTTCTACATGTGTGTTCCGGTATAGTCCACGATCAGCTCTTTGGACTTGTCGACACCAGGTTCATCTCTTGGCCACCATTGGGTCAGGTTCCTCCCTGTAGGCTGTCGTCAGTAATCAATCAGGCTATCTATGACTGTTGTCGTCAGTTAATATGACCAGTTAATTTGGACGTGTATGTGGCCAAGCAGTCGTGCATGGGTAGAGAAGGGGGCCCCTACATTGAGGTTCAGGGGGGCAGAGGTGTTGATACAATATAAAAAATAGATATAGCTTAATAAACTCTAAAGCATATTGCCTTATACAATACAAAAAAGCAGTGTGTATAACAATGTACAACACAGACAGTCCACACTACCACTGTTCCTCTGTACGTCCAAACTTGAACAACAAACCCCCAAAGAAAATGAAGGCATTTTGGAAGAAAATGGCAACACCAGGGTACACAACAGGTTTTTGAGTTGCTACAAAGCCTCCAAACAGGATCCACATTGAGGCAATGAGGGAGCCAAAAGACAGTGTGAAGCCGATGAACATCCAAATACGAGCACCCGTCGGTGTTATGCAGCCTTCACTGTAGCTGTCTCCTATTACCTGGGCATTTGATACAGCATTTATCATGAAAAAGGCCACCGTAGCCATGACTCCACATGTGTGATAGGCATGAAGGAACTGCTCCTGATTTGGGTACTGAACTGCTGCATCAATGATAATCCACCAACCAGTGAAGAACAGAACTCCAGCTGCTATAGAGGCAATGGGGTTTCTTCTCTCTCCCAAATTACAGTCACACCGTACTCCATCCAGGAATCCTGACATTGACCTTGTTGTAGAAATCCCGGACACAAACAATTTATTTATTTTGCTTCCGAACGTTCTGATGTTAATCGCTAACATTTGGAAGTTTAACGTGTTTTATATCAGAAAGTCAATGGAAGTAGGATTAGTCAGAAACCTTGCCCAAACATGGAGATGACTGATGTCACAGTACTGACATCATAGAAGTCACCTGAAGTCCAAGATCTATATGGAAGCCACTCATTTATTAGACAGTAGACTCAATCTTATTATTGAATACTTGCTGTTTTGTAGAGACAAGCATCATCATCTCATTAAAGTATCATTTTGTTGTACTTTAAATCCTGATCAGGTACCGGTATATAACTATATAATGTGATAAATAAAATATCACACCTGTGTAAAGTGAGGAGCACTCTTATCATCGTACATAATCTCATTCCGGCCAATCACAATTTGCGTCCTGACCTTCATCAATGTTTGTTATGCAATGTTTGTGTTTACACAAAAACTCAAAATTGTCCATTCATTGTCAATGGCATTTAATATTTGTGTTGGGACAAAAAATGGGTTACATACACCAAAAGCTGGACATAGGTGGGGCTTTCGCCTCTCAAAAATAGAGGAAAATAAAAATCACCCTTGTGTGATGTGGGGGCACTCTTATCATCATACATCACATTCCGTGCTCAGCCAATCAAATAATCACAAATGTGGTACACAGACACACAAAGCTGGGCATAGGAGGGGCTAGCACGTCTCAAAAATGAAAACCTGTTGAACACTTTTTGTTTTGTATGATATCCTGTATTTAATGACCATTTTTTGGGTCAGCTTAAAAATCTATAAAAAATCTGCAATGTTTGTGCACTTAGCCTTTATGTATTGAATAATCTAGACCGTTTTCTTAGCACCGATGCCACCGACTGCTTGTGATAATAAAACTAAATATTGTAAGGTTACAAAACAGCATTCAAGGTTCAAGGTTATCTTTATTTATCTCCCTTAGGAGAAATCTGTCTTCGAGACAGTCACAGCTGCATACAAATAATTGTATACACTTTCAGAAGGAAAAGAAAAACACCATGAAACACACAAACATAAAAAACAGAGATATTGCACAAATTCCCTTGATAAAGTGCAACTAGTTAATAAAGTGCATCTAGTTAGTTATGGTTGCTGCCATTTAGCAATCTCTGATTGAGCATTTTGATTGACAGAGGAACAAATTAGTGATTAAATCTATTATACACACACCGTAGAGTTCTATACCTCCTACCGGATGGCATTAGCTCGTACTCTCTGTTCAATACATAGTCAGATACAATATTCCGAGCTTGCCTTATTACTGCTTGTTCAAAAATGGCCTGGGGAGTGATGGGGGGAGTTGGACATGCCCATGATCTTCCCAGACATATTTGCTAGCAAAGCCCGCCATTCCGATACACTGCCATTTCAACGCGATCAATTGTAAAATGTTGAAAGTGAAGGCCATAACAGTAAGCTTTAATGCACTTTAATGCACGGTATGGACCATACCCTTACTCTCAGTTAGGCAGAAAGGGAATTCATACAATATCATGTCTAGAAGATTTATTATTTATTTTAAGAGCATTTTCCATGCCCTAGAAAGAGAATAGCTGCAAACCACCACAACAAACCCCAAATCAAGGACATATAGCTGTATATAAAACTAGATTTATTGAATCATTTAAAAGAGACAATACAAAACATGTAACAAAGCAGTAAATACTAGAGAAACTGTCATATCATTTCATACGGATTACTCAGATGGAAACACTTGGAACACTTGGAACTAGGTGTAAACACTGTACTGTTAGCATTGGTAATCCAATAGTCACAGACTGTAAAGACCAGTTGGGGCTCAAGTTCTAACGTTGTGCATTTGCTGTGAACTACACAATGAAATAAGAAAATGGATGTGAACATAAATATCAAAGTAATTTGCCTTCGGCTGCAATTAATAAAGCATGCAGTGGCAGAAAGAAAGGAAGCATGTTGAAGACTTTATGTTTCATGCACCACCAGAGAAAACTTAATAAAACTACATTTGAAAAGTAAATATGAAGGTGATATAAGCTCAATTCCAATCACTGAAGATCATCTGAATGAACCACATTATCATCACTCCTCAGAGTTGACAAACAAATAGTCAAATAGTCTCTAAGCCATGGCAAGTTGAAAATTCTTCTTAGGAAACATCAGACGCGCATTGACCACAATGAAAATGGTCTTGAATGTAAAAGTAATATATTTCTGTCGTTTCTTAAAAAAAATATTAAAAGTTATTCTTGAAATGCATGGGTAATTGGGTAGCATCAATATGTCGCCACAGGTCTCTATAACAATCAGATTTCTGATAGAGTGACCCGAAAAGAGTCTGCAGAGTTCTCTATAGCCAGGATGAAGGTGTCTTCGTTGGAGTAATTCTCAATGATGTTGTCGTCCATGTTTACCAAGATCCTTAGAGAGATTAAAGAGATGCACATAAAGACATGGATAAAAGTAAAAGCGACAGAGAGTGATGTCTTTACATTTGGTCTATGTGAATACGGTCTCTTTCTCACCCTTTTTTGCTTTTTGTGTAAACTTTGGACATCTTGTGAAAGGGTACAGCATATTTCTGTGAGATCTGTGAGAAACACATTGGCACGTTTTATTCTATTCGCATGCATTTTAAAGATGTTGAAATTGGGACCTGACCGACTGTCATTATTAATGAAATAAATCATTTAATAGGAAGATGTTACATTTCAGGGACAATCACATTGATCTTGTCTAGCACATAACCAGTTATATCTGAACAAAATCTGCACGTCCACACTATATTACACTCTACGTAAACTAAAGTCAATTTGCACAACTCACTGCCTCCATCAAGGCTTCGACGGTTGGGGACCGGAGCATTAAGGCGTCGAAAATGTCATCACTCTCCTTCCTCACATACAGCAGAACTGGTGAAGAGTGGAAAGAAAGAAAGAAATCTAATTTAACAGTCTGTCTCGAGAGACTACAGTATTGTTAACATCTCTCTCGTTTTGTCTCTTTGCATATTTCTTTGTAGCATTAGCTCACTGGCCATGTTAATATCCAAATTGTTGTTGTCCTGCAACTTAATAGTTAATGATAAAGGGGAAATTACAGCGAGTGCACCTGTAATTATTTAACTGTTAAACTACAGTTAAGCATGAGTGATGAAGGTCAAGTGATATTCACAGACCTTTCCTTGCAATCTCTGCTTTGGACCTCTTGGGGTTTGGTGGACAGAGAACTTCCTCAGTACGGCATGGAGCCCGCTTGACTGCAATGCTACTGAAACAGAGGAAACACCACAGTTATCACTTTGACTGCAGAATTAATTAATCGCAATGCCCCGTTCACTAACCGTTCATGAAAATACGCTTTAAAATGGTGTGATCCTTTGTTGTAGTGTTGGAAAATAATCCAAAGTGGCGATCAACAACACACCGCCATTAGAATTCATTTGGCCTCAATTTCCCAGAAGCCTTTGCATGCCAGTGCGACTGAAAATGTTGTGGTGACGTCATCCGAATGAGTCACCTATCCCACTCTGTCAACCCAGCAAAAGTTATTAAAAAATGCGAATTAAACAATGAAAACGTAACTCGTGTAACTCGTTATTGGGAGGGAAGCAGTTCTACACTGAATTAACTCGTGTAAATGGGAGGGAAATTGTTATCTCCTTGGAAGCCAGAACAAGATTATTTTAATAATGCACAGGTAGCCAGGGACAATAAAGTGAGATTTGATAAATGAGTGTTAATCCAGAGTTTTTTATTATTATTTATATTTTAGCTTCATCGCTAGCCGCTTCCATGGAAGGAATAGCCGAAATCCGAAAAAGACATGAACGTCAACATGAATTTGCTGTGTCTAACATCTCTCAGCCAAACCTATCATGCTGTGAGATGATGGTACTAAATCTTACAGGCATGATATGGACACGCAATTTCATGCTGCTGTGATTTTTAATGATTACTGAAGATATACAGTTATGGAACAGAAAGCATTAAATCATCAAAACACTTTTAACAAAACAGCATGCAAAATGTGCAAGACTTTATCATGATTTCTTCTTTTTTTTTTTATCAGCAGAATGTGAAAGTAGTGAGGCAGTGGTTCCCAAACTGGTGCGTGCACCCCTTGTGGTGCGCGAGCTCCTTCTAGGGGGTGCGTGACATGGAAAGGCTAATGGTGGTGCTATGGTTTTATTTTAAATATATTATTGTCAACATATTATTCCAATATATGGCAAGTATATGCAGAATATAGACTATGCTGCATATATTATGCCATATTCAGGTTTATATACCAGTATGTGCATATATGTGGATTAAAAGGAAATAAATGTCTCATAGATTATGCAATTTTCCATTTTTCAAATTTCCATGCGGGGGGTATTTCCAGCTATAGATCGGGAGGTAACGGGGTGCATGGCCAAAGAGGTTTGGGAACCGCTGCATGGTGTAATAACATACTATACCACAGACTGAAACGACATACCACTCACCCATTTCTCTCAACCTCGTCTGTGTTAAAGGCAAAGACCTACAAAAGGAATTAAAGAATACAATGTTGGATCCTGGTGCACTATCCAGGGCTCTGTTTTGTCTGACATGTGTGTGTGCTTGTGTGTATATTGTGCATGTTTCTCTGCATGAGATACTGTTAATGAATTCTCCCTCACCTGCCCTGCTCGCTGCAGGTTTCCAAAGTGGACATCAGGAATGAAGAGGACAGGCTGGGAGTCCAGGTCCGTCATGGTTTTGAACAGAACACTGTCACTTTTCCTCATAGAAATCATTGGCACTGGGTCGCCATTTTTCCCTGGTCAAAAGAAAAATGCATGTTCATTTCCAACCTGCTTCTACTTGTTTTCTTAATGAATTATTCAGTACATTGTTTATTTTGTTTCATAATTGTGCCATGCAAAACAATTATTAAATGACAATTACTTTGAACCCCAGTGTCCTTATTTAAGGCGCATCAAGTAGAGCCCTGGAGGACCAGTGGCGTGTCCAGACCTTTTGGACTGCGGTGCGGTAGCCCAAGTGGGGCACAGACTTAAGGACCATTCACACCAAGCACTATAACAAAAAACTAAATTATACAACACATTTCTGTGTTGTATCCTACCGACTCACCTGCAGTGAGGAGCCCCCACCAAGAGGTCGTAGAGGCTTCGTCCTACTCCTCCCACCTAATAATCCCTGCTGACAGGTGCCGCCCCAGCCCGACAAAGCCGGTACGACAAAGTACACGGTGGATTCGAACCCACCATATATAAAGGCTTTATATTTTAAAAGATCCACACCACAACTCTAACAAACTCCATACTGGTCTCACCTTTTGACTTTTTGCTTAACTGCTTTTTCTCCTCATCACGCATCTTTCTTTCAGCCCCCTATGAAAAGGACAGATATGGTCATATTAATGACAAAATAACAAAACTAAAAAGAAAGTGCAAGAGGCCTTGTCTAAATGCCCTGCCTGCAGCCCCTGTGCTGCTGTGTGCGGTAGCCATCCTTAAAAGTCCCGTCACTAGCAGGGCTAAAAGCCTAAAATATCTGAGCATATGAACATGTTATTCCTAAATGGAAGCAGGCACCTCTGGACAAACCAATTGATCATATTCAATATTGTCAATAGATGGTGGACCTCTCACCTTATCACAGAAGACCTTGATGTGAGAACAGGCCCTGTGGATGGGCCTGTTAGTGCGGCTGTTGTAGCTGTAGGTGTCTATCTGAATCATAAGAGGCATTCCCTTCACACCCTTCTGGGAGGAGAAGTCCGTGCTCAGACAGTTGGCAGAGATGAACACCTAAGAGAAAAGGGAATGGATTGTGGTGTTCTTGTTTTAGAATTATTACAATCATGAAATGCACGCCTGTAGTTGATATGAAGTTTAATAGGATGGTACCATCTTCCCATTTTATTAAGATTAACAAATGTTGACCGATTTACGGATTTCGTGTTTTGTGTTCGTTTCCTAAAAAAGGAAAAATGCCCTTCTCAAAGTGAATACTTTGTTGTTTTATTGTTCAATTGATGATTGATTGAGCATTTGTACAGTCGTACAGTGAGGGACGAATTCCAGGAAAGAAGCATTAGGAGTTGGTTGATGAATTGAACAATGTGGACAAGTGTAATGCTTAATTGGGTCGTCCACTCACAGTTGACAGTCTTTGTATTGAGTTTGTGCTTAAAATGTACTGTAAATTCTACAAACTGTTAATAAATATTTCAATCAATCAATCAAAGGTTGTCTTTGTTTTTTAAACTAAATTGGTCATTTCTAAATGGTCCAAGAATTCACCAGTCAAGATCTAGCAATGAAGAGCTCTAAACCTTGTCTAAATTAGGAGGTAATTTGTGGTACACATAAAAGGACCGTCCCCCTACAACGGAATTGTTGAATTTCTGGAACACCCATTATTAATACGCCTCCCCCCCCCCCCCCCCCTCAGCACCCCCAATTAAACTTGTCTGGCGCAGCGACGGACTGTCCAGTTTAGCAACGTTGTAAAGGGATTCTGTTGTAAGTGGTTGCAAATTGCAACTCGTTACGTTGCGAATCGTTGTGCACCCCTTTAGTTAACCTTATAATATGTAAGCCACTGTCACTCACTTCAAACATGCTTATCTGTCTTGGCATCAGCACAGGCTCAGTGGGTTTTACAGCAGCAGTCTGGCTCTGAGATGGCTAACCAGATGTGGAACACAACAGCCGCATGTAGCCGTTTGAAAACCAGGAAGCCAGATCTAAAGCAAAGTAGCGTAATGTTTGCTCTCTGGTCACCTGGTTCATTAGATGTCTTAAGGGGGTTAAGCATGTTAGCCAATGCGTTAAGTCTCTCCACCTCTATCATTAAGGTGGCCAAATGTGGCCTGGGCCGGCCGAGCGGTCCAGGCACCTAGGCTGGTAATCCAGCCTGACAGCATGTCGGGCAGGTCCCAATCCCGATGACCTTTGCTGCATGTGTCTGCTAACCAACGCCCCCCCCCCCCCCCCCCCCCCCCCAAAAAAAAACAAAAAAAAAAAGGTGACCAAATTTCACACAAAATGTAAATAATTAAATACTATTGGCTTGTCTAGAAGCTACTGCATCTTTTAAAGGATGCAACAGGCAGCGCACCATAAATCTTCAATATTATATGACAAACTATATAAAACGTTTTTATGCTTGGCATGAGAAAATAAATTATGTCATGCAGTATTGGAAATCTAAACTAAACCAGTTTAAATTTCTTGTTTTATGCCAAGCCGCCACAACCTACAAAACTACCTCAACTCCTAACAGCATTTCCAGTTGAACAGGTAAAACAGCCCTGCCAACACAGATAACGGTTGAGATTCTTCAGCACAGCTTAAAATGTTTTTCCCACTACAGAGTAGCAACAACATCATGTCAGAACCTGCAAAGGTGATGGTTGATAGCTGAAAAAGACCTGAAGCACAAATAACCCTCCTACACACCTTCATAAATCATAATGCATTTCACCCATAGCACTAGTTGTTGTGGCGTGCGTGGGTATGTTTGTGTAGGAGTGTATATCTGCATAAATATGCAAAATATTTTGTGTGAGCATTCAGTTGCCCACCTAAATAATAAAACACTGTCTGCAATAGTGTCATCCATTCGACCTAGCACAAACGCACAAACACAACACCAGCCAGGCTGCAACAAGCAATTGTACACCATGCACAACCAGCACATTTCATGCTCAGCTTTAATGCCAATGATTGTTGCTTGGCAACAGTTGAACTCATCCTTCGTCCCCAAGCATCCTTTTTGTATCACAGCTCATTATAGCCTGATTCGGAGCCCAATTAATATTGGAGACAGAAGACTCTTGGTGACAGAACATACATACAGTACACATTTGAAAACCTCTCTAATAACAGTGACCTCTGTGCTATGCTGTTTGTGGCCTATAGAATCCAAGTCAAGATAAAAGAAAGAGAGAGAGAGAGAGAGAGAGAGAGAGAGAGAGCCTGTGTGTGTGTGTGTGTGTGTGTGCGCACACACACACACACACACACACACACACACACACACACACACACACACACACACACACACACACACCACAGATTCTTAACAGCAAGATTCATAACAAAAACAACTATACAGTTTTCCATTTTTACATACCCATAATATTTATCAAGGACTCTATTGTTAATGTCTTACTTTAATACACCTAATGAACTGTATGTCAATGCAAAGCACTTGCCGCTTATTTGACAGTAAGGGCTGGATTTTGAAGATGCGTTTTACAATGGGGTAATACATACAGTTTTATGAGCTGGGGGCGTGTTGTATGTCATATTGCAATTTTGGGCATGTTAAGAAGCGCTTTCAACACCCCGTGGATTGCGCAAAACGGCGTTGAATTAGTCATGGGTGTGTTTAAGGCGTGTTTGAGACGTACCCAATCAGTACTATTCTCTTTACCAGTCAGCTGATGTCACATACGGAATGCGCACTTTGGGGATCGTGGTATTACATTTCTTCAGGCTGGCACCATAGAAGACATGACATGACTTTGTCACATTTGGGTTAATTATTCCTATTGCACTGCATGCTGTCACCTTTATGCCTCAAAATAATTTTGTTTCTATTGAAAAACACCAGTAAAATCTTCGCTCTTAGCATTTTATTGAAGAAGACTTGAATCGGGTGTGATACAGCATATGAAAGCAAACTTCCCACGGATTATGGAGATGTTTTTAAGGTTGAAAAATAAAATAATTATGGCCGTTTCTAATCTCAACATTTTACAAAAAAAAGACGCAAAAGAGGCTGTTGCCATGTCTCATAGAAACAAGTAAATAGGTCTATAAAAATAAGCGCATAACCTATTTTAAATGAAGTGCCATGTTTTTATTTTCTAGATAGTGAGTCTGCCATATCCAGATTAATTTTAATGACACCACATTAAAATAAAAAAACATATTTTGATTGTCCACAAATATAAAGTTCTTCCTTCTTTTTAAATATGTTCTTGCACATTGTTATAATGATCATTATATATATCCCCCTGCAGTCAGAGTTCATAGTTTTAATGAATGAATGTGATGCATTGTGAGCTGGTATAGATCTGCTATTTTCAAAAGTAATCTTGGAAAAATTTTATTTAATTTTTGGATTAGCCGTCCTTAGTTGGGCAAATGCATTCATCTGGGGATCCTTGACATGGGAATGTGCTGTGTGAGGATCACTGGTTTAAACAACATTAGGAGAAAAGCCCAAATAACCACTTTAGAAACAAGAAAAGCAACCACAAATAGTACAACTACCAATATTTACAAGCAACTTTACAGAAAAAGAAGCCGCTTATAATAAACAGACATGGCAACACTCTAGCAGCCTCCCAGAGCCGCTCAAGTGTACAATCAAACAGTGCTTTTTGCGTTTATGAGGTGGTCAGACCCACGTCTAATCGTTATGCGCTGAGTGTTTTTAGGTCAAGGGGCTTAATAGCAAATTGCGCAAAGCGAAAATAATTAACATATGGACACTCCCACAATGCTAATATATTCAGGAACGCCGTATGCCATATGTGTGTGCGTTCAACACGGGCCGATATGCCTTTCATAATACGAATGTGCGCAGAGCGAGGGCAATTTATGTATTACCCCATTGTAAAACGCATCTTCAAAATCCAGCCCTGAGTCTGTATTCGCTTAAGTGAGGGATACAAGGAGACTTCTGAAGCCAGTATGCCTCAAATCTTACCTGTTTACCTCCGCAAAATAATCTAATCAAAAATATCTAATACAGTAGGTAATGATGAGTAAACATAAGTTAACAAGATCAGCATCACTGCTATAGGTTGTTACTAGGGTTGTCCCGATAATGTCGGTACAACCCTGTATGTCGGTAATCGGAAATCGGGGCAGATCACATCATTTTCAAGCCAAAATACGTGACCGGGACATCCCTAGTATCAATATTATATCATGATATTAGACTGGACATTGTCTGTCATTTGGGATATGGCATAAACGGATCGGGACAAATCTGTATCGGTAGATGCTCAAAATCAAATGATCAGTCGGATCAGGAGCAAAGAAACGTGATCGGGACATCCCTAGTTGTTACATTACTGAGGTGTATGCCAAACTAAATTAAGACTGCAATTAATTATCTGGGTGTGTTTGAGGAACACTAGGGTCAAATGGGAGCCACAATCTCCCATGGCTTGGTTTGTCTGTCCTTGTGTCTACGAACTCTGTTTGTTTGTTCTTCATTCTTTTGGGAGTAACCAACTTTACATTAGGTGTAATCTGAGCAGTTCTTTAATGCTGTTGCTGTATACTCAGGGCATCTAGGACTGGGGGTCCGAGGAATGACCAAAGACAACATACCATTAGTTCTGTCCTGGAAGACAATAATGGGGAGGATGGGTGGAAATGGCATATGCTCAGTAAAGTTATGTGAAGTACAATAAACTCCATAACCTGGCTGGACTATATTCCACACACACACACACACACACACACACACACACACCATAGAATGAAAGACTTTCATGTAACAAGGCCTTCTGATGATCATTCCAATTCCCTCGAAGAGTGTAATCAGTTTAATTTATTTGAGAGAAAGCAATTCCAACTTTTAGGCATGCAAACTTATTCCAACTTTTCGGCATGCAAACTTTTAAAAGCAATGTTTTTATTGTATGGTTTGTTTTTTACCTTGGCTTCTTCATTGATGTCCCACGTGAAGGTGACAGCATTGTAGGCAATTTCCTCAACATTTCCAATTGTGTTAAAGCTCTCTTTGTAGTCAGCTGCAGATGATTAAGCAGGAATCAAGATATTAGACATAGATATCATCAGCCCTGCTTTTTACATTTCAGGGGACCAGGGATCTGTGCACAAACACACTTCAGTAATTACTTGCATCACAAGAACAACTTCTCAGATAACAAGACCAGATGACAGAAGATGTTAGGAATTTGATTATAGAACCATCTGTTTATTTATAGTGCAAATTCACAACAAAGTTAAATATAAATTCTCTAATGTATCTTTGTGAGGCCATCATGCGACATCCTTTGAAAACGTTACGTATGATGGCACATTAAATTGAAAGACCGGCAAAACAACTCAACCACAAATCCAGATATGCTTAGACAAAGATAAGACAATTTGATGCACTTCAATAAATCCCAACACTTTTTGACCATGATAGCATGTAGATATACTGAAAACATGCCACAGGTAATGCACTCCCTAAAGTGTTTGACACCCAGCAGTTCATTCCATTCTGTTCTATTCACTACCACAAGTTAAGGCCTGTCTGTCTTTGATCATAATGGCCCCAGGCCTCTGCTTATTTATCCCGTTAACGTCTATTCAAATAGCAATCCAGCGGCAGACCGCTCCTTGGGGCTTTTAAGGGAATCTGGATTTAGACCGTTATTCAAAATAGCTCCAAGTGTGTCAGGTTTCACCCCAGGAAAATACAGAGGCCTTCACTTGGAGCGTCCTGTAGGTTTGCCACCTGCTGTCTCTTTCTGTGTGTATGATCATCTACCTCTTGACGTTCCCCACCCGAGGCCGGATGCCATTCTAGGCCCCATATGTTGTACCACTTAACTACTCTCAACTCCACAGATGGTTCTGGTTGTTTTTGAAAAACAAGCTTTGCATTCAACAATGTTAAAATGGAGAATAACAGTGACTGATCTTACCGATGTCCAGGACTCTCTGTTTTGCAGTGTGCTGACGAGAATGCCAATATTTCCAATGCTTCAGCTGTTCATCTCTACCCTTCTCCTCACCAAAAACCACCATAACAACACTCTGTAGAAGCATGGAAATATACTCAAGTTTGAAACAGGATAATAAACATCAATATATCTATTAAATAGAGCCATTCAATTAATCACAGGTGTTATAAACATACCCATAATGGAGTGAAGAGTCTGCATTTTTAAAGGCGATGTAAAATTATTGTCAGTAGTCTCCTTCTCTAATCATCATGTACCTTTTCCCGGCCTCACCTGTACAGCACTCTGCTGTGACATCTCAGAGACTCCCATGGCGCATTGCTCTGTACCGTATGGGTTCCTAGTATCAGCCCTGGGTGATGGCAGCGATCCACTCACCCGCACTTTGCTTCCCGAATCATGCAGGCATGCTCGGACTCCAGTTTGACTCAACGTCACGGCATAGAACTGACCCCGGTTCAGGTATGCCATGGGGCCATCTCCTTGACGCTGGCGCAGGGACATACTGGCCTCCAGAGAGTACTGGAGGGTGATACTGAAAGTAAATAAGAACATGTTTAAGTAGAACTTTTAAGGGGAAATCATGAAGAAGAGTTAAGCCTTTAAGCCTTTTGTATTACTAGGCTATTTTAATATAGGATGAATGAAGTATGAAACGGAATCATCACAACTAGAAAGCGGAGTCAGTACCCATAAGTCTGCATCTGTGAAATGTCAAATGCAACTATTGCATTTGTTTCTGAATCTGGATACTAAAAATGTCTGACGTACCCTGGTTGGCTGTAGTATAATTCATTGACTGCTCCACAGTACGGGTCCTCAAAGGTGTTGGCTGGGGTGCTTCTCAGCTCATCTTTCAAGAAACCAGACATATTGCAATGGTTTTGTTCATAGATCATCCTAATCTGTTCTCTCCCTTCCGTTTTGCAGGAACCCCCTGAATAGGAGTTCATCAATGCTGATGTGGATGTGTGACCCTCTGCCTTGACCAGCGCTAGGGAGATCGCACTCTCCCCCACACCAACTCCAGCTCCTCTTCTGACCTCTCCTGTTAGCCCACTAATTCCATACTTTGTGCCGTGCCCCTGATGTTCTGTTGTAGTAGTGGAACCGTTTACAGAGAGATTCACCGGCATGAGATCCTGAAGATGAGAGTCCAGCATTGTCTCCAAGTTCCCAGAATCTTCTGTCTGTTTAATGGTGCTGGCTACTAGTCTCTTCTCTCTAGGAACCTTTCAAGCGCACGCACGCACACACACACACACACACACACACACACACACACACACACACACACACACACACACACACACACACACACACACACACACACACACACACACACACACACACACACACACACACACACACACACACACACACACACACACACACACACACACACACAGTAAATAATATTCCTCTATTCATTCAAATTAAATAACCAATTCATGCTTTCTCATGTGTCGTTCGTCATAAGTTCTGGTTTTCAACCTAAATTGTATAAAGTGTGGCGTGCTTTAGTTGGTTCACACCTTGTAGTAGTCATAGAGCAGACCCAGAGCGGCTGCACTATCATCATCTCCGTTGATGCTCATCATGGCCTTGGTGGCAGCAGTCAGTGGGTTCTCCAGGTAGGTCTTCCATGCCTCATCCTCATGGTTGAAAATTCTTCTACAGGGCGTCATTGCCAGCTCATTTGGCACCACTACCACTAACCGTTTACTGAAGAATATTAACAATGGTGAGAGAGAGACCATGAGTTGTTATTATTAAGCATATCTGTCATTAAAGAGGGCACGCCTGCCAAACACCATATCCGCCCCAGGCTGTTTCTCACCAGACTTCTATACAGCTGCCCTCCCTGTGAGATGTGTTCGTATGTAGGATCTCTTTTAACTTAAGAAATAATTGCTCAATATTCCCATTTGAACTAAGGCAAATACAAGTTACAACACAATCAATTTGCCTTGTATATGTCTTGACAAAATGACAATATTCATTGAGTAGCTAGCCTAAGTTAGTTACAAGAGAGACGCTATCCAACTATTCAAGGTAACTACCCTACAGTGCTCTTACTCTGCAAGGTTAAAGAAGGACTAAAACTATGCACACAAATCAAATGATGGGATTTTACTCATAATCAACAATTCTGAACATAATCAACTATTTGTCTTCAATAGCCTACATTTCACTTCATTTCAAAAAGCATCTTGCCTATTGTATGTGCATAAATAAAAAATTATTTAGTTATTTCAGGTCAATTAATGCAGTAAGAAAATGTGTAATTTGAGACATAGGCCTATTGATTACTCGAATCTATTGATTACTATTGATTCAAATCTATTGAAAACGTGTTACGTATCGCTCACAAACTATAACGGAATCTTATAGAAGTTATTACCTGTCCAGGTCCATGCTGTTTCCAGGGAGAGCTTGCCTGAGAAACAAGACTTTCTAGTTTGTGCAGGTGAATTTATGTGGGTTCGAGACTCAAAGGAAGACGGTCGGAAGGTGAGAGAAAAACTATGTTTGATTAAAGCTGGCGCCGCCGTTCGTCACAGGTCGCAGTGAAAACATTTACTACAAGTCTGAATCAACGATACACCAGCAAACCCACGTTTATTTTATGATTCAGGTCCATTTGCCGTGTGTAAAAAAAAGTTTTGCAAGATGAGGCACACTGCGCTCTAGAGTGGAACACCTGATGATATGTAAACAAGGAAACAAAGGTTGCTTTTGATTGGTTAGGGGTTCCTCAAGCCTCATAGCCCCGCCTCTCTTAAATCAACTGACGTATCTGTACAGGGCAGGTAAAACGTCCAGTCTGTAGTTTAGAATATATACTCTTAAAGTCTGTAGTCCAAGGTCCACTCTAGATGGTACACTCTAGTGAAGTCTCTAAAGTTAGTTCTGGGGTTTATGGAGTTATGGTTTAACTTCAGCTTGAAATCTTGAAATGTATTGCTTAATTGCCCCATTCTATTTTTGTCATGAGCAGGGGGAATTGATTACATTTGTAATTCAGTAGTTTGTACTAGAATGGGGCTATATAAATAGCCTAAAATATGCTCATAATATTGGACAAAATCTTGTGTCAGCTGTCATTCTTATTTCTTGTTGCTTGCAAGTTCTAGTTCTTCCAACACACCGTCCAGCTGATTAAAACCCCGATGCAGCGGCTACCTAACCTGACTCCGCCAGATGGGGCAGCAGAGAGTACACTGGGTTCCCCGAGGGGGGAACCCAGGGCTCCGTCTTTTGAGCTAATTTAGAACTTCCTGTCTGAGAGCTAGCTAATTTAAGACATCCGGTTGCCTTCAGAATAAAATAAGATTATTTAATTAATAATTATTACATTACATTATTAGTATTATTATTACATTACAGTTATTGTAAAGACACACATTATGTTTCTGTGTAAAAATAAGTAATTAAATAACATCAAAAAGTTATCTAAATGGATAAATGCTATTCACTGGAGTGAATATTCTATTATATTCTAAAAACGACTTATAAATCCTAAAGCCTTGTCTATACTTCACTGTGCAACGGTCCTATGCTGGACAATAGCAGATATGCAAACTCACAGCACATCTCATTCAAGACACTGAACTTGCAGATCTGCCATTTTTGAACACACTATAAAGTTAACCATTTATCATGCTGCTCTACGTGGCACTGCATTCTGTGACATTAAACCAAATGGCATTTTCCACTCTATGACACGACTGTTCTACATTTTTGTCTAATAAAATAGGCTATTAATTGAATCAATCAAACTGCATTAACTAACAGAGATACTACTAACCAAGCTATCCATGTCAACATGCTCTATAGGAGTCTCAATAACAGGTATAAGTAACGTTTAATGTTTAGTAATTTTAATGTAGCAGAAGAGGCCATTCATTGAACAGAGTTTTGCACAATTTTAACATCCCAGATCGATTTTCATCACAGGGCTGTCTGCTTCATGTAATATCATTAAAAGTGTTGTTGGTGACAGTTATATGAGTTGGAAGCATTAAGACCCATTTTAACCCTCAATGGCTTCCTTTCTGACAAATAACGTTATTGTAAAAAAAAAAAAGATTCACGCGTTCATCTGTAGCTATTTTGCATTAGAAGCGGATGGGACCAAGGGACTCGGATGTAACGTAGGGGCAATATGACTACAATATGACTACAATTCAGTATTTTAGCTGTGACGTGAGCGCCCCCTCCTGAGATACTTCCGGGTCCTACTTTTGTGTCGCTTTTGTGTCCCCATGGAGTTATACTGTGACGCTCCGTCGGACTAAATCTGAGACGAAAACAACCACGAAAGTCTAATTTTACCGCTTTCCTCGCAACAACAAAGCTGCGCTGCTCTCCCAAATCTGTCTGTGACAGGCCGTCTGTCCCACATGGAATACTATCGCCATTTTATTTTATTGTGTCAAATAAATCCTCATAATGCAAACTAGATTCAACATACTCAAGCCTGCACACATTCTAAATATACCCCAGAAATATTTTACCGATCAAATGGACTGTTGCCACCTTCAATAATAATGATAATAATAGTCTTTATTGTCTCCACATCATATATTTTTGTTGTCATGGACACTTGTACAAAACATTCATAATTCCACTCGAGTTGGAAGCATTAAGACCCATTTTAACCCTCAATGGCTTCCTTTCTGAAAAATAACGTCACTGTAAAAAGATTCACGCGTTTAGATATTCAATTTACAATGAGATGCGGACGGGAGCTGGTGCCACTTGGACCCGGACATAACGTAGCACTACAAAATGACGTCGGACTTAAATACTGAATAGATTCGCGGTTAAATCTCGCGGGCGTGGCCTCACACCGGAAGGAAGTGCCGCCGCCCTCAAATACGGAAGAGACGCGTGGAGGTAGGTTTGGTCAGTGTTTGTTTGGAAGTGCCACGTCACCATCGGTCTTCGGAGCAAGTAAGTGATAAATGTTATTTAATACTTAACGCTGTTGTTGTTTGTGTGTTCAAACGTCTATCACTTGAAGTTACTTGTTATGATGTTTATATATGATGTTTGTACGAAACTGTAAAACAGTGTTTCAGTAGCCGAATGGTTAGTGTCGAAGGTTTATAAACAACTATGCCCGGCCTCAATGTTTACTAACCGTCGACAGTACCCACTCGACTACCGAAACACGGCTTTAAAGAGTAGTATTTACATATCTAAACACAACAAGTAACTTCAAAAGTGATAACATGTTTGAGCCACGGACCACCATTTCACATTAATAGACTCTCACAATGGTGGTCAGTGGCTCAAATGGGTCTGAGAGACTAGATGGCCTCAAATGTTGGTCCGTGGCTCAAACGCTGAATAAATAATCGACTAGAGGTGAGAAGAGTATTGTCTGGTAGGTAAAAGGACAAACATTCTGTGAAAATTGGCACGAAGCAACAAACATTCTTTGAAATTGGTGGGAAACGATCCCGGGCACTCATGTTAACAAAGCTCAGTCACTAACCACTATCGCTATGCTACAATCAGCATTATAAAATCCAAGGATCAAAAGTAGCAATCTTCTACATTCTCTAATTGTGTAGTTTTTTGGAAATTAAGCAGATGCTTAACAACAATTGAACTATTGAGAGTGTAAAGATCTACTATTGGGGTCAATTTGGTTACCTAAATTAAATTGCTCTGTATTGTGACAGTAATCATTGCTATAGTGTGTGTTCAGTAACAGTGTTAAATAGCTCTATAGTGTGACAGTAATCATTGCTATAGTGTGTGTTCAGTAACAGTGTTAAATAGCTCTATAGTGTGACAGTAATCATTGCTATAGTGTGTGTTCAGTAACAGTGTTAAATAGCTCTATAGTGTGACAGTAATCATTGCTATAGTGTGTGTTCAGTAACAGTGTTAAATAGCTCTATAGTGTGACAGTAATCATTGCTATAGTGTGTGTTCAGTAACAGTGTTAAATAGCTCTATAGTGTGACAGTAATCATTGCTATAGTGTGTGTTCAGTAACAGTGTTAAATAGCTCTATATTGTGACAAAATCATTGCTATAGTGTTTGTTCAGTAACAGAGGTCTCCCGGTCTCTCCAGTTTTTTGTTAAACACAGTCCCATAGTAACGGTACCTCTCATTCAGTCCCATTCACTCCCATTCACTTTTATTCACTCCCATTCAGTCACATAGTAACAGTACACCCCATTCAGTCCCATTCACTCTCATCGTATCAGTCCCATAGTAATAGTACCTCCCATTCACTCCCATTCACTCAAATAGTATCAGTCCCATAGTAACAATACCTCCCATTCACTCCCATCCACTCCCATGCACTCCCATAGTATCAGTCCCATAGTAACAGTACCTCCCTTTCACTCCCATTCACTCCCATAGTATCAGTAACTCCCATTATCTTGCAACACAGCAGCCAAGTATATGCAGAACACATATACACGCATTTGACACAAACAACAAGACAATTTACATACATAAAGACATGAAGACAAGAGCAATATCCACCGCTTAGATTATCCTGTGGCTACTACAACTCCTGATTAAACCCTTTTCTATTTATTAAAGAGCTGGAGAGACAGGAATATTCCTGTTACTGAACACACACTATAGCAATTATTACTGTCACAATAACTTTGTACTTTTGCTACTGATGTTTGTGTGCAACATTTGAGCTGGTGTCAAGTCACCTTAATTCAAGTGATAGATTATATACAGGGGCATGCCATATGGTCTACCTGCACAGCCTTTGTGATTACTGGTAGATCACGATGTACCTTTTGGGCACCCCTGCAATACAGGATTCCTGTCCAGAATTGTTTTTTATTAAATATAGAGGGTTTAAGTGTAGGGTTTGTCATGTTGGTGTTCTCTATAACTTTTCGTCCTGGGCATGACGTTAAACTGTCCAGTGTAACTCCAAGTTACATGGGGTGGGTATGGTTTGAGAGTTTGTGATGCTCAGTTCTTTTTTTGCGTCTCGGTTCCTCAGGTGGAAGCTGCATAGTTGGGTTTTTGATGGGTTGGGTTTCAAGTGGCTGGTCGTTTGTTTAGATATTGAAAAGGAGGGGGGCGAGCGCGCTACCTTGTGGGAGGCCGTTCTTTTCGGCTTTCCATTTACTCCTCTGGTCATTTAACTGAACATAGAAGCGCCTGTTGTTGAGGAGGCTTTTCCTGACCATTGTGCGGTGTTGGACAGTGTCGTAGGCAGCAGAGAGATCTCTGAATGCTGCTCCAGTTATTTGTTTCCCCTCAAACCCATCCTCAATGTGTTGGGTGAGGTTGAGCTCTGTCCAGCACAGGAGCGGCTGGGACGGAAACCAGCTTGGTCTTTAGTCAGCTTGGTATCTATGAGTGGCAACAAGGCGTTGGAGTAGCAGCTTCTCATATAGCCTTGTAGGTGATGCAGAGGGAAATGGGTCGGTAGCTCTTTGTGGATAATGGGTCTATGCCAGGATTAGGGATTGCAACCACGATGGCCTTTTCCCAGACAGAAGGGATGGTTTTCTGTGCTATGCATGTGTTCAGCATCCCCACAAGCCAGGTCTTTGCGTTGGGTCCCAGGTGCTGTAACATTTCTGCCAGTAGGTCATCAATCCCTGCTGCTTTTCCGGGTTTCAACTTTCCCATTGCAGTTTCAAGTTCTTCTAGGTCGAAGGGTTTGGTTTGAGGGCTGGCTGATTGTGGTTGGTCTGATACCACTGTGCGATGGTATTCTCCTGTGGGTCGGTGGCGGTCTTGGTCACAACTGGTGGCCAACAGTTGTAACCAACACCGCCACCGACCCACATAGAATACCATCGCACAGTGGTATCAGACCAACCACAATCAGCCAGCCCTCAAACCAAACCCTTCGACTTAGAAGAACGTGAAACTGCAATGGGAAAGTTGAAACCCGGAAAAGCAGCAGGGATTGATGGCATACTGGCAGAAATGATACAGCACCTGGGACCTATCGCAAGGACCTGGCTTGTGGGGATGCTGAACACATGCATAGCACAGAAAACCATCCCTTCTGTTTGGAAAAAGGCTGGAGTAGTTGCAATCCCTAAACCTGGCAAAGACCCATTATCCCCGAAGAGCTACCGACCCATTTCCCTCCTCTGCATCACCTACAAGCTCTGAGAGGCACTACAATTTCTGAACAGACTATATTTACATCAATATGTCTGGGTCCCCACCTACTCACTCAGGGTTGACGTGTCACACCTGCAGTGATGGGAGGGGCACCAAAATGTGGTATTTTGATTGTTTAATGGGGGCACTCCCTTAGTATAAAAGTGTATGTTTTGTGTACACATGACCTGATGAAGATCAAATGGATCGAAACGCTGTCAGTATTTCAACAAAGAACGTCTTTCTTATACCTGTGGTGTGCGGGCTCCATCCAATACCTACACCAGTTGTGATGCAACAGAGTTTGCTGTGACCGTTGTGAATTATGGGTGGTGTGGTTTTTGCCAAGACGGTGGATTGTGGCCCATGCCTTCCTGCTGTTATTTGACATGTTGGTGTTCTCTATATCTTTTCGTCCTGGGCATGACGTTAAACTGTTCCGTTCGAGAGGACCAGCGACCCTCGAATGTAAACGGCCACGAAAGGAAATTATGTGTGTGTGAGGTGTTCTCTATAGGTTGGGTTTCAGGTGGTTGTATTGTAGTAGCTTGACATTTCTTGGAGGGCACTTTCAAGGACAGACTCAATCTTCTGGAAGTCTGCTTGTTGGGTCGTAATGCAGAGGTTGTCGGCGTAGATGAAACGCTGGCATTAGGCATTGGGTAGTGGCTGGTCGTTTGTGTAGATATTGAAAAGGAGGGGGGCGAGCACGCTACCTTGTTGGAGGCCGTTCTTTTGGGCTTTCCATTTACTCCTCTGGTCATTTAACTGGACATAGAAGCGGCTGTTGTTGAGGAGGCTTTTCCTGACCATTGTGCGGTGTTGGACAGTGTCGTAGGCAGCAGAGAGATCTCTGAATGCTGCTCCAGTTATTTGTTTCCCCTCAAACCCATCCTCAATGTGTTGGGTGAGGTTGAGCTCTGTCCAGCACAGGAGCGGCTGGGACGGAAACCAGCTTGGTCTTTAGTCAGCTTGGTATCTATGAGTGGCAACAAGGCGTTGGAGTAGCAGCTTCTCATATAGCCTTGTAGGTGATGCAGAGGGAAATGGGTCGGTAGCTCTTTGTGGATAATGGGTCTTTGCCAGGTTTAGGGATTGCAACCACTTTGGCCTTTTCCCAGACAGAAGGGATGGTTTTCTGTGCTATGCATGTGTTCAGCATCCCCACAAGCCAAGGCCTTTGCGTTGGGTCCCAGGTGCTGTAACATTTCTGCCAGTAGGTCATCAATCCCTGCTGCTTTTCCGGGTTTCAACTTTCCCATTGCAGTTTCAAGTTCTTCTAGGTCGAAGGGTTTGGTTTGAGGGCTGGCTGATTGTGGTTGGTCTGATACCACTGTGCGATGGTATTCTCCTGTGGGTCGGTGGCGGTCTTGGTCACAACTGGTGGCCAACAGTTGTAACCAACACCGCCACCGACCCACATAGAATACCATCGCACAGTGGTATCAGACCAACCACAATCAGCCAGCCCTCAAACCAAACCCTTCGACTTAGAAGAACGTGAAACTGCAATGGGAAAGTTGAAACCCGGAAAAGCAGCAGGGATTGATGGCATACTGGCAGAAATGATACAGCACCTGGGACCTATCGCAAGGACCTGGCTTGTGGGGATGCTGAACACATGCATAGCACAGAAAACCATCCCTTCTGTTTGGAAAAAGGCTGGAGTAGTTGCAATCCCTAAACCTGGCAAAGACCCATCATCCCCGAAGAGCTACCGACCCATTTCCCTCCTCTGCATCACCTACAAGCTCTATGAGAGGCACTACAATTTCTGAACAGACTATATTTACATCAATATGTCTGGGTCCCCACCTACTCACTCAGGGTTGACGTGTCACACCTGCAGTGATGGGAGGGGCACCAAAATGTGGTATTTTGATTGTTTAATGGGGGCACTCCCTTAGTATAAAAGTGTATGTTTTGTGTACACATGACCTGATGAAGATCAAATGGATCGAAACGCTGTCAGTATTTCAACAAAGAACGTCTTTCTTATACCTGTGGTGTGCGGGCTCCATCCAATACCTACACCAGTTGTGATGCAACAGAGTTTGCTGTGACCGTTGTGAATTATGGGTGGTGTGGTTTTTGCCAAGACGGTGGATTGTGGCCCATGCCTTCCTGCTGTTATTTGACATGTTGGTGTTCTCTATATCTTTTCGTCCTGGGCATGACGTTAAACTGTTCCGTTCGAGAGGACCAGCGACCCTCGAATGTAAACGGCCACGAAAGGAAATTATGTGTGTGTGAGGTGTTCTCTATAGGTTGGGTTTCAGGTGGTTGTATTGTAGTAGCTTGACATTTCTTGGAGGGCACTTTCAAGGACAGACTCAATCTTCTGGAAGTCTGCTTGTTGGGTCGTAATGCAGAGGTTGTCGGCGTAGATGAAACGCTGGCATTAGGCATTGGGTAGTGGCTGGTCGTTTGTGTAGATATTGAAAAGGAGGGGGGCGAGCACGCTACCTTGTTGGAGGCCGTTCTTTTGGGCTTTCCATTTACTCCTCTGGTCATTTAACTGGACATAGAAGCGCCTGTTGTTGAGGAGGCTTTTCCTGACCATTGTGCGGTGTTGGACAGTGTCGTAGGCAGCAGAGAGATCTCTGAATGCTGCTCCAGTTATTTGTTTCCCCTCAAACCCATCCTCAATGTGTTGGGTGAGGTTGAGCTCTGTCCAGCACAGGAGCGGCTGGGACGGAAACCAGCTTGGTCTTTAGTCAGCTTGGTATCTATGAGTGGCAACAAGGCGTTGGAGTAGCAGCTTCTCATATAGCCTTGTAGGTGATGCAGAGGGAAATGGGTCGGTAGCTCTTTGTGGATAATGGGTCTTTGCCAGGTTTAGGGATTGCAACCACTTTGGCCTTTTCCCAGACAGAAGGGATGGTTTTCTGTGCTATGCATGTGTTCAGCATCCCCACAAGCCAGGTCTTTGCGTTGGGTCCCAGGTGCTGTAACATTTCTGCCAGTAGGTCATCAATCCCTGCTGCTTTTCCGGGTTTCAACTTTCCCATTGCAGTTTCAAGTTCTTCTAGGTCGAAGGGTTTGGTTTGAGGGCTGGCTGATTGTGGTTGGTCTGATACCACTGTGCGATGGTATTCTCCTGTGGGTCGGTGGCGGTCTTGGTCACAACTGGTGGCCAACAGTTGTAACCAACACCGCCACCGACCCACATAGAATACCATCGCACAGTGGTATCAGACCAACCACAATCAGCCAGCCCTCAAACCAAACCCTTCGACTTAGAAGAACGTGAAACTGCAATGGGAAAGTTGAAACCCGGAAAAGCAGCAGGGATTGATGGCATACTGGCAGAAATGATACAGCACCTGGGACCTATCGCAAGGACCTGGCTTGTGGGGATGCTGAACACATGCATAGCACAGAAAACCATCCCTTCTGTTTGGAAAAAGGCTGGAGTAGTTGCAATCCCTAAACCTGGCAAAGACCCATTATCCCCGAAGAGCTACCGACCCATTTCCCTCCTCTGCATCACGTCTTTCTTATACCTGTGGTGTGCGGGCTCCATCCAATACCTACACCAGTTGTGATGCAACAGAGTTTGCTGTGACCGTTGTGAATTATGGGTGGTGTGGTCTTTGCCAAGACGGTGGATTGTGGCCCATGCCTTCCTGCTGTTATTTGTCATTATGGTGTTCTCTATATCTTTTCGTCCTGGGCATGACGTTAAACTGTTCCGTTCGAGAGGACCGGCGACCCTCGAATGTAAACGGCCACGAAAGGAAACTGTGTGTGTGAGGTGTTCTCTATCATTTCATTCCAGACTTCACTGTCTATCTCCTGTGTTTTCCATTCATCTTGAGCGTTACACAGTCGTCTGATGTGCGGGGGGAGGTGCCGGCTAGCGCATAAAGGCACGGACGGGACAGGTGTTGTCTTGACCCATCCCGTGATGATGCGACAGGTGTCATTTAGGGCTGTGTCGACCAATTTGGTGTGACGTGATCGGCTCCAGCTTGAGCAGGCATACTCTGCTGTAGAGAAAGACAGGGCCATGGCAGTTGCACGGATTGTTTGTGGGTCTGCGCCCCACTTGGGAGTTCACTAGTTTTCACAGGATGTTATTGTGGGTGTTGACCGTGGCTTTTGTGTTCTCCAGGTGTTTTTTTTAAGAAGAGTGTCCTGTCCAGTGTAACTCCAAGATACATGGGGTGGGTATGGTTGCAGAGTTTGTGACCATCCCAAGTGACGCTCAGTTCTTTTCTCGCGTCTCGGTTCCTCAGGTGGAAGCTGCATAGTTGGGTTTGTGTGTCTTTCTTTTTCTGTCTTTCTTTCTTAGGACGGAGATCAAGGTAGACGCCATAGGAAGGCTCAACACTAGCCGATGCCCCTAGAGATCCATCCCAAAGCTTCCCTCAGGGAGCACAGCAAGCCAGCTAGCCAGCAAGCCTGCCCAGTCAGCCAACGCAGCCAGTCAGCTCCGCCAGTCAGCCAGTGTAGAAAGTCAGGCTGCCAAGCCAGAGCATATCAGCCCTTGCAGTCAGCCATTGCAGCCATACCAGCCTTGCTCAGTCAGCTCAGCCAGGCCTCTCTTGAGGCCTGGCTCTCTGTCTGCCTGGCCCGGTCTGCCCTGCCCTGCCTTGCAGCAACAGAACCAGCCTTTCTGGAAAGCCAGCCAGCTCAGAATGCGAGCTGAGCAAGCCAGTGCAGCAGCAAGCCCAGACTAGGTTACCGCAGCCTTACTGTGCAGCCACAGCCACTCAGTCTAGACCAGCAGGAGCTGGCCAGGCTCCAACCCTTGCAGCGCAGCCTTAGGCCGGACAGTCCCCCTGCCTGCACTTTGTTGCCTTCCTGGCCTGTCTGCCTGCCTAGGCGCCTCGGTCTTCCTGTCTGTCTGCCTTGGCCTGCCAGTCTGAAACTGGTTTAGACTAACTGCGTGCTTGCCAGCTGCGCTGGCTTGCTGAGCTCGTATTCTGAGCTGGCTGGCTTGCCAGCAATGCTGGTTCTGTTGCTGCAAGGCAGGGCGGGGCAGCCCGGGCCAGGCAGACAGAGAGCCAGGCCTCGAGAGAGGCCTGGCTGAGCTGACTGAGCAAGGCTGGTATGGCTACAATGGTTGACTGCAAGGGCTGATGTGCGCTGGCTTGGCAGCCTGACTTTCTACACTGGCTGACTGGCGGAGCTGGCTGGCTGCGTTGGCTGACTGGGCGGGCTTGCTGGCTAGCTGGCTTGCTGGACTCCCTGAGGGAAGCTTTGGGATGGATCTCTAGGGGCATCAGCTTGTGTTGAGCCTTCCAACGGCGTCTACCTTGATCTTCGTCCTAAGAAAGAAAGACAGAAAAAGAAACACACACACAAACTCAACTATGCAGCTTCCACATGAGGAAGGCAGGCAGGCACGCAGGCAGGCACAAGCTGCCTGCGTGCTTGCTTCGCCCTCCAGTTGCTGCTCCAGTTATTTGTTTTCCCTCAAACCCATCCTCAATGTGTTGGGTGAGGTTGAGCTCTGTCCAGCACAGGACGGGACGGAAACCAGCTTGGTCTTTAGTCAGCTTGGTGTCTATGAGTGGTATGAGGCGTTGGAGTAGCAGCCTCTCTTGTAGGTGATGCAGAGGAAGGAAATGGGTCGGTAGCTCTTTGAGGATGATGGGTCTTTGCCAGGTTTGGGGATTGCAACCACTTTGGCTTTTCTCCAGACAGAAGGGATGGTTTTCTGTGCCATGCATGTGTTCAGCATCCCCACGAGCCAGGTCTTTGCGTTAGGTTCCAGGTGCTGTATAATTTCTGCCAGTATGTCATCAATCCCTGCTGCTTTTCCGGGTTTCAACTTTCCCATTGCAGTTTTGAGTTCTTCTAGGTCGAAGGGTTTGGTTTGAGGGCTGGCTGATTGTGGTTGGTCTGATACCACTGTGCGATGGTATTCTCCTGTGGGTCGTGGCGGTGTTGGTTACGACTGTTGGCCACCAGTTGTGATGCAACAGAGTTCGCTGTGACTGTTGTGAATTATGGGTGGCTCCCTGAGGTCCTTGATCGCCATTGGGTCCAACAGTGGTCATTGAAGCGTGCACACACATGCACACATGCACCTACACACACAGGGGCACATGCGTATGCACACCTGGACCTTTAAATGAACAACAACACAAAAACTAAGGCACTGGTGTCGGACTTCTGGTTTACCAGAACGGGGTTCAACTCCCTGCAGTGCCCTGCTCAATGTGTTGTATTTCATTCATTGGTCCATGGTCTCAGGTCATTGAGCGGCGCGCTATAGTGTGCGATTCTTCATCATTGTTGAGGATTTTTTAAAGGTGAAAATCAAGGAAAAGCAAAAGGCTATAGTCCATGGTCACGGACCGCATACTGGTCAAGGTCATTTATACTGGTGAAGATCATTTACTAGTCTTCTAAAGGTCATTTATACTGGTGAAGATCATTTACTAGTCTTCTAAAGGTCATTTATACTGGTCAAGGTCAATTACTAGTCTCATGAAGGTAATTTATACTGGTCACAGTCATATACTGGTCACGGTCATTTCTACTGGTGAAGGTCATTTATACTGGTCAAGGTCATTTGTACTTGTCAAGGTCATTTATACTGGTCAAGGTCATTTACTAGTCTTATTGAAGGTAATTTATACTGCTCAAGGTCATTGATATTGGTCAAGGTCATTAAGTGGCACGCTATAGTGCGCGATTCTTCATCATTGTTGAGGATTTGAAAAAAGGTTAAATTGCAGAAAAGCGAAAGGCTAAAGTCCATGGTCACGGAGGGCATACTATAGTATGTTGTTTTTCTTTTTTTTGGTGGTGTGCGGGCTCCATCCAATAACTACACCAGTTGTGATGCAATAGAGTTTGCTGTGACCGTTGTGAATTATGGGTGGTGTGGTCTTTGCCAAGACGGTGGATTGTGGCCCATGCCTTCCTGCTGTTATTTGTCATGTTGGTGTTCTCTATATCTTTTCGTCCTGGGCATGACGTTAAACTGTTCCGTTCGAGAGGACCGGCGACCCTCGAATGTAAACAGGTGTTGGGACAGGGTCAGGTCTTGTCTTGATGCATCCTATGATGATGCCACAGGTGTCATTTAGGGCTGTGTCGACCAATTTGGTGTGACGGGATAGGCTTGTAGGTGATGCAGAGGAGGGAAATGGGTCGGTAGCTCTTTGGGGATAATGGGTCTTTGCCAGGTTTAGGGATTGCAACCACTTTGGCCTTTTTCCAGACAGAAGGGATGGTTTTCTGTGCTATGCATGTGTTCAGCATCCCCACAAGCCA
Source organism: Protomyctophum parallelum (assembly GCF_964188405.1). Lineage (NCBI taxonomy): Eukaryota > Metazoa > Chordata > Actinopteri > Myctophiformes > Myctophidae > Protomyctophum > Protomyctophum parallelum. The sequence goes on from NC_139698.1 coordinate 32,368,233, forward strand.
GGTCTTTCCGTTAGGTCCCAGGTGCTGTATCATTTCTGCTAGTAGGTCATCAATCCCTGCTGCTTTTCCGGGTTTCAACTTTCCCATTGCAGTTTCACGTTCTTCTAGGTCGAAGGGTTTGGTTTGAAGGCTGGCTGATTGTGGTTGGTCTGATACCACTGTGCGATGGTATTCTCCTGTGGGTTGGTGGCGGTCTTGGTCACAACTGGTGGCCAACAGTTGTAACCAACACCGCCACCGACCCACATAGAATACCATCGCACAGTGGTATCAGACCAACCATAATCAGCCATCACTCAAACCAAACCCTTCGACCTAGAAGAACTTGAAACTGCAATGGGAAAGTTGAAACCCGGAAAAGCAGCAGGGATTGATGACCTACTGGCAGAAATGATACAGCACCTGGGACCTAACTCAAGGCCCTGGCCTGTGGGGATGCTGAACACATGCACAGCACAGAAAACCACCCCTTCTGTCTGGAAAAAGGCCAAAGTGGTTGCAATCCCTAAACCTGGCAAAGACCCATTATCCCCGAAGAGCTACCGACCCATTTCCCTCCTCTGCATCACGTCTTTCTTATACCTGTGGTGTGCGGGCTCCATCCAATACCTACACTAGTTGTGATGCAACAGAATTTGCTGTGACCGTTGTGAATTATGGGTGGTGTGGTCTTTGCCAAGACGGTGGATTGTGGCCCATGCCTTCCTGCTGTTATTTGTCATTTGTCATTATGGTGTTCTCTATATCTTTTCGTCCTGGGCATGACGTTAAACTGTTCCGTTTGAGAGGACCGGCGACCCTCGAATGTAAACAGCCACGAAAGGAAACTGTGTGTGTGAGGTGTTCTCTATCATTTCATTCCAGACTTCACTGTCTATCTCCTGTGTTTTCCATTCATCTTGAGCGTTACACAGTCGTCTGATGTGCGGGGGGAGGTGCCGGCTAGCGCATAAAGGCACGGACGGGACAGGTGTTTTCTTGACCCATCCCGTGATGATGCGACAGGTGTCATTTAGGGCTGTGTCGACCAATTTGGTGTGACGTGATCGGCTCCAGCTTGAGCAGGAATACTCTGCTGTAGAGAAAGACAGGGCCATGGCAGTTGCACGGATTGTTTGTGGGTCTGCGCCCCACTTGGGAGTTCACTAGTTTTCACAGGATGTTATTGTGGGTGTTGACCGTGGCTTTTGTGTTCTCCAGGTGTTTTTTTGAAGAAGAGTGTCCTGTCCAGTGTAACTCCAAGATACATGGGGTGGGTATGGTTGGAGAGTTTGTGACCATCCCAAGTGACGCTCAGTTCTTTTCTTGCGTCTCGGTTCCTCAGGTGGAAGCTGCATAGTTGGGTTTGTGTGTGTCTTTCTTTTTCTGTCTTTCTTTCTTAGGACGGAGATCAAGGTAGACGCCATAGGAAGGCTCAACACTAGCCGATGCCCCTAGAGATCCATCCCAAAGCTTCCCTCAGGGAGCACAGCAAGCCAGCTAGCCAGCAAGCCTGCCCAGTCAGCCAACGCAGCCAGTCAGCTCCGCCAGTCAGCCAGTGTAGAAAGTCAGGCTGCCAAGCCAGAGCATATCAGCCCTTGCAGTCAGCCATTGCAGCCATACCAGCCTTGCTCAGTCAGCTCAGCCAGGCCTCTCTTGAGGCCTGGCTCTCTGTCTGCCTGGCCCGGTCTGCCCTGCCCTGCCTTGCAGCAACAGAACCAGCCTTTCTGGAAAGCCAGCCAGCTCAGAATGCGAGCTGAGCAAGCCAGTGCAGCAGCAAGCCCAGACTAGGTTACCGCAGCCTTACTGTGCAGCCACAGCCACTCAGTCTAGACCAGCAGGAGCTGGCCAGGCTCCAACCCTTGCAGCGCAGCCTTAGGCCGGACAGTCCCCCTGCCTGCACTTTGTTGCCTTCCTGGCCTGTCTGCCTGCCTAGGCGCCTCGGTCTTCCTGTCTGTCTGCCTTGGCCTGCCAGTCTGAAACTGGTTTAGACTAACTGCGTGCTTGCCAGCTGCGCTGGCTTGCTGAGCTCGTATTCTGAGCTGGCTGGCTTGCCAGCAAGGCTGGTTCTGTTGCTGCAAGGCAGGGCGGGGCAGACCGGGCCAGGCAGACAGAGAGCCAGGCCTCGAGAGAGGCCTGGCTGAGCTGACTGAGCAAGGCTGGTATGGCTACAATGGTTGACTGCAAGGGCTGATGTGCGCTGGCTTGGCAGCCTGACTTTCTACACTGGCTGACTGGCGGAGCTGGCTGGCTGCGTTGGCTGACTGGGCGGGCTTGCTGGCTAGCTGGCTTGCTGGACTCCCTGAGGGAAGCTTTGGGATGGATCTCTAGGGGCATCGGCTTGTGTTGAGCCTTCCAACGGCGTCTACCTTGATCTTCGTCCTAAGAAAGAAAGACAGAAAAAGAAACACACACACAAACTCAACTATGCAGCTTCCACATGAGGAAGGCAGGCAGGCACGCAGGCAGGCACAAGCTGCCTGCGTGCTTGCTTCGCCCTCCAGTTGCTGCTCCAGTTATTTGTTTTCCCTCAAACCCATCCTCAATGTGTTGGGTGAGGTTGAGCTCTGTCCAGCACAGGACGGGACGGAAACCAGCTTGGTCTTTAGTCAGCTTGGTGTCTATGAGTGGTATGAGGCGTTGGAGTAGCAGCCTCTCTTGTAGGTGATGCAGAGGAGGGAAATGGGTCGGTAGCTCTTTGAGGATGATGGGTCTTTGCCAGGTTTGGGGATTGCAACCACTTTGGCTTTTCTCCAGACAGAAGGGATGGTTTTCTGTGCCATGCATGTGTTCAGCATCCCCACGAGCCAGGTCTTTGCGTTAGGTTCCAGGTGCTGTATAATTTCTGCCAGTATGTCATCAATCCCTGCTGCTTTTCCGGGTTTCAACTTTCCCATTGCAGTTTTGAGTTCTTCTAGGTCGAAGGGTTTGGTTTGAGGGCTGGCTGATTGTGGTTGGTCTGATACCACTGTGCGATGGTATTCTCCTGTGGGTCGTGGCGGTGTTGGTTACGACTGTTGGCCACCAGTTGTGATGCAACAGAGTTCGCTGTGACTGTTGTGAATTATGGGTGGCTCCCTGAGGTCCTTGATCGCCATTGGGTCCAACAGTGGTCATTGAAGCGTGCACACACATGCAAACGAAATAAATGAACAACAACACAAAAACTAAGGCACTGGTGTCGGACTTCTGGTTTACCGGAACGGGGTTCAACTCCCTGCAGTGCCCTGCTCAATGTGTTGTATTTCATTCATTGGTCCATGGTCTCAGGTCATTGAGCGGCGCGCTATAGTGTGCGATTCTTCATCATTGTTGAGGATTTTTTAAAGGTGAAAATCAAGGAAAAGCAAAAGGCTATAGTCCATGGTCACGGACCGCATACTGGTCAAGGTCATTTATACTGGTGAAGATCATTTACTAGTCTTCTAAAGGTCATTTATACTGGTGAAGATCATTTACTAGTCTTCTAAAGGTCATTTATACTGGTCAAGGTCAATTACTAGTCTCATGAAGGTAATTTATACTGGTCACAGTCATATACTGGTCACGGTCATTTCTACTGGTGAAGGTCATTTATACTGGTCAAGGTCATTTGTACTTGTCAAGGTCATTTATACTGGTCAAGGTCATTTACTAGTCTTATTGAAGGTAATTTATACTGCTCAAGGTCATTGATATTGGTCAAGGTCATTAAGTGGCACGCTATAGTGCGCGATTCTTCATCATTGTTGAGGATTTGAAAAAAGGTTAAATTGCAGAAAAGCGAAAGGCTAAAGTCCATGGTCACGGAGGGCATACTATAGTATGTTGTTTTTCTTTTTTTTGGTGGTGTGCGGGCTCCATCCAATAACTACACCAGTTGTGATGCAATAGAGTTTGCTGTGACCGTTGTGAATTATGGGTGGTGTGGTCTTTGCCAAGACGGTGGATTGTGGCCCATGCCTTCCTGCTGTTATTTGTCATGTTGGTGTTCTCTATATCTTTTCGTCCTGGGCATGACGTTAAACTGTTCCGTTCGAGAGGACCGGCGACCCTCGAATGTAAACAGGTGTTGGGACAGGGTCAGGTGTTGTCTTGATGCATCCTATGATGATGCCACAGGTGTCATTTAGGGCTGTGTCGACCAATTTGGTGTGACGGGATAGGCTTGTAGGTGATGCAGAGGAGGGAAATGGGTCGGTAGCTCTTTGGGGATAATGGGTCTTTGCCAGGTTTAGGGATTGCAACCACTTTGGCCTTTTTCCAGACAGAAGGGATGGTTTTCTGTGCTATGCATGTGTTCAGCATCCCCACAAGCCAGGTCTTTCCGTTAGGTCCCAGGTGCTGTATCATTTCTGCTAGTAGGTCATCAATCCCTGCTGCTTTTCCGGGTTTCAACTTTCCCATTGCAGTTTCACGTTCTTCTAGGTCGAAGGGTTTGGTTTGAAGGCTGGCTGATTGTGGTTGGTCTGATACCACTGTGCGATGGTATTCTCCTGTGGGTTGGTGGCGGTCTTGGTCACAACTGGTGGCCAACAGTTGTAACCAACACCGCCACCGACCCACATAGAATACCATCGCACAGTGGTATCAGACCAACCATAATCAGCCATCACTCAAACCAAACCCTTCGACCTAGAAGAACTTGAAACTGCAATGGGAAAGTTGAAACCCGGAAAAGCAGCAGGGATTGATGACCTACTGGCAGAAATGATACAGCACCTGGGACCTAACTCAAGGCCCTGGCTTGTGGGGATGCTGAACACATGCACAGCACAGAAAACCACCCCTTCTGTCTGGAAAAAGGCCAAAGTGGTTGCAATCCCTAAACCTGGCAAAGACCCATTATCCCCGAAGAGCTACCGACCCATTTCCCTCCTCTGCATCACGTCTTTCTTATACCTGTGGTGTGCGGGCTCCATCCAATACCTACACTAGTTGTGATGCAACAGAATTTGCTGTGACCGTTGTGAATTATGGGTGGTGTGGTCTTTGCCAAGACGGTGGATTGTGGCCCATGCCTTCCTGCTGTTATTTGTCATTTGTCATTATGGTGTTCTCTATATCTTTTCGTCCTGGGCATGACGTTAAACTGTTCCGTTTGAGAGGACCGGCGACCCTCGAATGTAAACAGCCACGAAAGGAAACTGTGTGTGTGAGGTGTTCTCTATCATTTCATTCCAGACTTCACTGTCTATCTCCTGTGTTTTCCATTCATCTTGAGCGTTACACAGTCGTCTGATGTGCGGGGGGAGGTGCCGGCTAGCGCATAAAGGCTCTAGGGGCATCGGCTTGTGTTGAGCCTTCCAACGGCGTCTACCTTGATCTTCGTCCTAAGAAAGAAAGACAGAAAAAGAAAGACACACACAAACTCAACTACGCAGCTTCCACATGAGGAAGGCAGGCAGGCACGCACGCAGGCAGGCAGGCACAAGCTGCCTGCGTGCTTGCTTCGCCCTCCAGTTGCTGCTCCAGTTATTTGTTTTCCCTCAAACCCATCCTCAATGTGTTGGGTGAGGTTGAGCTCTGTCCAGCACAGGAGCGGCCGGGACGGAAACCAGCTTGGTCTTTAGTCAGTTTGGTGTCTATGAGTGGCATGAGGCGTTGGAGTAGCAGCCTCTCTTGTAGGTGATGCAGAGGAGGGAAATGGGTCGGTAGCTCTTTGGGGATGATGGGTCTTTGCCAGGTTTAGGGATTGCAACCACTTTGGCCGTTCTCCAGACAGAAGGGATGGTTTTCTGTGCCATGCATGTATTCAGCATCCCTACGAGCCAGGTCTTTGCGTTAGGTTCCAGGTGCTGTATAATTTCTGCCAGTATGTCATCAATCCCTGCTGCTTTTCCGGGTTTCAACTTTCCCATTGCAGTTTCGAGTTCTTCTAGGTCGAAGGGTTTGGTTTGAGGGCTGGCTGATTGTGGTTGGTCTGATACCACTGTGCGATGGTATTCTCCTGTGGGTCGGTGGCGGTGTTGGTTACGACTGTTGGCCACCAGTTGTGATGCAACAGAGTTCGCTGTGACCGTTGTGAATTATGGGTGGCTCCCTGAGGTCCTTGATCCCCATGGGGTCCAACAGTGGTCATTGAAGCGTGCACAGACATGCACAAATGCACCTACACACGCACAGGCGCACATGCGTATGCACACCTGGACCTGTAAATGAACAACAACACAAAAACTAAGGCACTGGTGTCGGACTTCTGGTTTACCGGAACGGGGTTCAACTCCCTGCAGTGCCCTGCTCAATGTGTTATATTTACATGGTTCATTGGTCCATGGTCTCAGGTCATTGAGCGGCGCGCTATTGTGTGCGATTCTTCATCATTGTTGAGGATTTAAAAAAAAGGTGAAAATCAAGGAAAAGCGAAAGGCTATATATAGTCCATGGTCACGGACCGCATACTGGTCAAGGTAATTCATACTGGTGAAGATCATTTACTAGTCTTATGAAGGTCATTTATACTGGTCAAGGTCATTTACTAGTCTCATGAAGGTAATTTATACTGGTCAGTCATATACTGGTCCGGTCATTTATACTTGTCAAGGTCATTTATACTGGTCAAGGTCATTTACTAGTCTTATTGAAGGTCATTTATACTGCTCAAGGTTATTGATCAATATCAATGACCTTGATGACCCCAAGGTCATTAAGTGGCATGCTATAGTGCGCGATTCTTCATCATTGTTCACGATTTGAAAAAAGGTTAAATCGCGGAAAAGCGAAAGGCTATAGTCCATAGTCTCGGAGGGCATACAAAAATGTGTGGTGCTATACAGGCCGTTCTGGAAAATTTGGGACAGAGGTTCATCGTTGGCATCCAGGGAGTGTGTGTGCAAAATTTGGCATCGACCGGGTTAATGGTGCTGGAGATTAGCTGTTAACAAACTGACGGACACACACACACACACACACACTCACTCAGAGTGCAAAACATACTCTATCCCCATGGCTTTGGCCTGGTGCCATACCGTTATTAATTATTGCCTACAATGTCAATTGTGAAATTACTTTACCGTTGCAATGCAAAATTTACATTTCAACGAATGGACCTCGTAAAACAAAACAAAAACCAAGGCACTGGTTGTGGTACTTCTGGTTTACCGGAATGGGGTTCAACTCCCTGCAGTGCTCTGCTCAATTTGTTGTATTTACATGGTTCATTTTTATTTTCTGCTCATTGTGTTGCCTTTTCATAGATGATAACCCCCAGGTTCTTTAATGTGTTTGCACTCCCTACAGTTAGGTTACCAAGTCTATTTATTTATTATTTCTGTTCACTAGAACTAGAACCAATTACCAAAGTAGGCTTTCTAATGACACAACTCGCCTTTGTTTTTATGTGTAGCAAAAACGTTCTTTTTATTTACGCCAAAGAGTAGAGGCTGGTCTGCATTCATGCGAGCGGGGAAGTTTAGAGTAACATAGCTCTAAATGAAACGCATTAGAGCTATGGACCAGAGCTAGTAGTCATAGCACTTCATGGTATATGCATAGTTTATATAGTTTCATTATAGATATATTAAACAGAGAGGACTGGAGTCAATTGGGTTATATTATGTTTAACACTAATTTGAAGCTGTCAAAATCTGACAGACTTCTGGCGGCCATGGCCACGCCCACCTTTTGGTAACGCCCCCTTTCGGCCAAGCCCACAAAAAGGACCCCCCATGTCATTTGCCAGGCAGGCTCCACTCTCAGACAGATATTTGGCTCCGTCTTATGAGCTAATTTAGAATTTCCTGTCTGAGAGCTAGCTAATTTAAGACATCCGGTTGCCTTCAGAATAAAATAAGGTTATTTAATTCGTTAATTAAATAATTGTCAATGCCCCAAGGCACAGCACTTTTTTGAGCGTTGACCTCAGTAGAAGGTCTGCTGCCGTGAATTTTACACCTCTCCCACTTAGCGGAGAGTGGGGTGTGGTACAGGACATCTCCCCGAACGCGTGGGTATACTGCATCTACAAGTAGTACAAGATAAATTGAAACCATTGACACCTACTTCGATGGTTCAGTTGTCATCTATGCCGGGGAATTTAGCAGCTCTCATTCAAGCGTTTTTTCAAAATCCAGGTCACACATTTGATTGCAAAACAATCTGTGGTGTCACTCAACAACTAGTGAATAGCATCTTACTTGGCCTTAGGAATGCACAATGACCCATTAGATTTTATACACAAACTAGTAGTTTGGTTGAGTATGTGTGGTGTCCACACAGTTGTTCAAGCAAAACATACAGACATCTGTACATTCTGTGCCTGGACAGTTGAAAGCAATTAACAGAACAATAACGGAGGACAATTTGGAAGAAGATGATGATGATGTGGTTTTATGCAATGAAAGTCTAAATGACAATATGTGTGAAGCTATACCATTACCAATTCTAACATTTCTACAACAGACATCTGCTATCAAAAAATGTCACACACGGCTTGAAGAAGCAGCAGCGCAGGACTCAACATTTAGACGGAAACTTGAGAAATTCAATCTAGCCAACACATCAGTGTCATTAGTGTCTCAGAAATGTTCTAGGACAGAAGAATGCACCATATTAAACAGCTTTGTAGAATACACACTTCGGTCTCCTTTCCTTGGAGATGACCTGCTTTGCCTGAAAAGTCTTAGTCTGTATAGTTGTACTCAATGTGGTGACAAGGCCTTACCATCTACAAAGAACATGTCACAATTCATAGTGCAGCCACGTGTCACAAAAAGGCATCTTAGACACTATTGCACAAATATTACCTGCTCAATCTGAACAATGTGAAACATGTCAGCAGGAAAAGAGCTTATCAACATATGAAGTAATTAACAGCCCACAGACCTTACTTCTCCTGTTAAGAGCTGGCACAAAAATTCCAAAAACGTTCAATTTATCCTGTCTGTACCACCAAAATGAGTATGCTTTGACCAGTATGTGTGTATTTTTCGACAGGCCACCATATGCGTCATTGTACATCCTTAAAGATCATAAATGGCATATCTGGACAAATGAATCGAATGACACAGCAGGCTATACCTTTGATGCAAAGAACATCCGCTCGACAGCACACAAAGACAGTAGTCACAAGTAGTTTCTATGTCGTGTCATACGAGAAAATAAACAGTCGAGAAATAATCAAGTTTCGTCAGGACAAACAAATGCATAAATGCACAGACAGATGCAATCAACGCACACAAGTGACACCCATTCCAAAGCTAGAGGTAACTCCTTGACCTGACTTAGCTTGCGTAGAGAAAGTGATTTCATGTCAATGCCCCAAGGCACAGCACTTTTTTGAGCGTTGACCCCAGTAGAAGGTCTGCTGCTGTGAATTTTACACCTCTCCCGCTTAGCGGAGAGTGTGGTGTGGTAGAGGACATCTCCCCGAACGCGTGGGTATGTCCAGATAGTTGCCTCGCGGAGGCCTCTTTGTCCAGTGTCCATTCTGGGTCCGGAAACGGTACTTTTTTCAGCGTTGACCACAGTAGAAGGTCTGCTGCTGTGAATTTTACACCTCTCCCGCTTAGCGGAGAGTGGGGTGTGGTACAGGACATCTCCCCGAACGCGTGGGTATGTCCAGATAGTTGCCTCGCGGAGCCGTCTTTTTTCCAGTGTCCATTCTGGGTCCGGAAACGGTACTTTTTGTCAGCCTTGACCCCAGTAGAAGGTCTGCTGCTGTGAATTTTACACCTCTCCCGCTTAGCGGAGAGTGTGGTGTGGTAGAGGACATCTCCCCGAACGTGTGGGTATGTCCAGATAGTTGCCTCGCGGAGGCCTCTTTGTCCAGTGTCCATTCTGGGTCCGGAAACGGTACTTTTTGTCAGCATTGACCCCAGTAGAAGGTCTGCTGCTGTGAATTTTACACCTCTCCCGCTTAGCGGAGAGTGTGGTGTGGTAGAGGACATCTCCCCGAACGTGTGGGTATGTCCAGATAGTTGCCTCGCGGAGGCCTCTTTGTCCAGTGTCCATTCTGGGTCCGGAAACGGTACTTTTTTCAGCGTTGACCACAGTAGAAGGTCTGCTGCTGTGAATTTTACACCTCTCCCGCTTAGCGGAGAGTGGGGTGTGGTACAGGACATCTCCCCGAACGCGTGGGTATGTCCAGATAGTTGCCTCGCGGAGCCGTCTTTTGTCCAGTGTCCATTCTGGGTCCGGAAACGGTACTTTTTGTCAGCCTTGACCCCAGTAGAAGGTCTGCTGCTGTGAATTTTACACCTCTCCCGCTTAGCGGAGAGTGTGGTGTGGTAGAGGACATCTCCCCGAACGTGTGGGTATGTCCAGATAGTTGCCTTGCGGAGGCCTCTTTGTCCAGTGTCCATTCTGGGTCCGGAAACGGTACTTTTTGTCAGCATTGACCCCAGTAGAAGGTCTGCTGCTGTGAATTTTACACCTCTCCCGCTTAGCGGAGAGTGTGGTGTGGTAGAGGACATCTCCCCGAACGTGTGGGTATGTCCAGATAGTTGCCTCGCGGAGGCCTCTTTGTCCAGTGTCCATTCTGGGTCCGGAAACGGTACTTTTTTCAGCGTTGACCACAGTAGAAGGTCTGCTGCTGTGAATTTTACACCTCTCCCGCTTAGCGGAGAGTGGGGTGTGGTACAGGACATCTTCCCGAACGCGTGGGTATGTCCAGATAGTTGCCTCGCGGAGCCGTCTTTTGTCCAGTGTCCATTCTGGGTCCGGAAACGGTACTTTTTGTCAGCCTTGACCCCAGTAGAAGGTCTGCTGCTGTGAATTTTACACCTCTCCCGCTTAGCGGAGAGTGGGGTGTGGTATAGGACATCTCCCCGAACGCGTGGGTATGTCCAGATAGTTGCCTTGCGGAGCCGTCTTTTGTCCAGTGTCCACTTTATAAAGTCCATGCACTCCAGTGAATAGCATTTATCCATTTAGATAACTTTATTATTATTATTATAAGGATTTAATTACTTATTCTTACACAGAAACATAATGTGTGTCTTATAGCATCATATAGCATAATTTAAATGCTTAATTTGTAGTTTTAATGTGCAAATTAAACTTTTTTTCAATACTCTAGAGGGTACTCTTATTTTGAAGAGATCGTCCACCGGAAGTCTTAAATTAGCTCACTAGATTAGCTCACTAGACGCTGCCGGAACCCAGTGTACTCTCTGCTGCCCACACTGCTCCGAAGAATGCACCAGTGTGCAGTTGTTTGTATACTGTTTTTAAAAAAAGGAAAGAAAATGGTTTATACCCTGTAACATGTATATAACGATACAATGTAACATAGCTACAAAATGCTGTACCCCCTGTCCCCCTCCAATACTTACGCCATTTTCAACTGGTTTTTATTGAATTTTGACGCTTGCTTTGGCAATGTACACTGCCCAGTACCTTTATAAATTATATTGATCTAAGAGGATAGCACGCCAGAGAAGTCAGATTGCGGTGGTTACAAGAAAAGTCATTTTTACATTATACTCAACATCCATTCAGACAGTAGACTATAGCTGCCATATTTCAGAAAATGTCAAGAGTGAGACTCTAGTGTCTTAATGTGTTTGACGCCGTCCGAAGGGCCGGCAATTTTTTTTGGCTTTTTTTAATGTCAATTTGGCCCGTTTTAACGTTGATATTTAACCTTAACACTGATGTCTTCACCTCCATGCCAGCTGCTCTCCCTGCACTGACAGCCTCCTCATGCTTAAAGTAGAAATGAAAAAGATATCTATCTATCTATCTATCTATGCTCCTCAGACCCAGCCAGCCAGCCAGCCAGCAAGCCACACACATAGTACTCAGACCCAGCCAGCCAGCCAGCCAGCCACACACATAGTGCTCAGACCCAGCCAGCCAGCAAGCCACACACATAGTGCTCAGACCCAGCCAGCCAGCCAGTCACACACATAGTGCTCAGACCCAGCCCGCCAGCAAGCCACACACATAGTGCTCAGACCCAGCCAGACACACACATAGCTCCGTAAGGGAGAGGCTACTGGAGATTGGAGAACCTGATTTGGACATGATCTGATGCAGTACAATGTCACTATGACAGAAAGAGAAGATGGGTCTGGCCACATTCATTCACCCCATAATCTCAGTGGAAATTGGGGAATATGTCAGAAAACTGGAATGTGGGAAAATTCCTTATTTTTACATTTTCTTAGTTCAAACACATCTGTGGGCTCTCTCTCTCTATGAACAGAAACAAGTCGCGATGCGGCCCCTCCCCCTTCCCTTCACTTCACACACACACACACACACACACACACACACACACACACACACACACACACACAACTTTGTCTCTATAATGTGCACGGGCTATGGCACCGTTCCACTTCCTCATATCACGCAAGAGACGCCACACACCAGTATAGAAGAGAGATAGTCACAGGTCACTTACTCACTTGTTGTAACTTGTGGGGGCTATATTGTCTTCCATGAAAAATATTTCGAAGCGATGTTAAACTCTGCATGGCTCATTTCCATGCGATTTGGTCCACTGTTTACCCTCCTGCATATATCAGCTATCAGATCGGCTATTTTACCGTTTGTGAGGACGCACACATGAGCGTGCGTTATTACGCGGCGCCGCAGAGAAAATTGTTATTTATCATTATAATGCGTGTGAAATGGCATGTGTGGCGTGGTGCGTGGTAAAGGGTTAAATTGCGTGACTGTCACACTCAAAGGGTGAGACATGGCAGCTCTATAAACAACATCCATTTAGACAGTAAAGTAGACTATATATTATAAACAACATCCATTCAGACAGACTACACATTCAGGCCCGTGCTATTTCACGGAATTCCGTACATATACATGCAAAAATCTGTACATATTATACTACAACTGTTTTGACCACGACAGAGGCTTTCACTACTATTGTATGTACGGAAATGTTTTCTCATGCCAATAAAGCTCCTGTTAGTATTGAATTGACTATAATATTGAATACTCAGTAGTGCCATCTCGTGGACTTGGCAGCATATTACAACCGATGCCTTTGCAGGTTGCACACCGTTAACTATACCATGAGAACAGCATACAGCAGTAACAGCACCACACCACATGCAACAAAACCTACCTATATTATGCAATAAAACAAACAACGTCAATGCTAGAGCACGAAAAAATGCTGATTTAATTTTTGCTTTTTAAAGTAGACATCCTGTATTCAAAAACTAGTCACTACATACAGGATACCGTACAAAAGCTAAAAATGCAACAATTACAAACATTTTGTTCAACAAATAACAATTGTACAGTATAAATGTATACAATACTGTTTTTGTTTTTATTTGGCACTTGACAAGATGCTATTGTGTTTATCAGAAATGTTACACCTGACACAGCTTTAAGGTAAAACAAAAGGAGAAATACCTACGATAAAAGCAATACAACATGACACTAACATTGCAGCAGTTGTGATCCTCGGTTGTTTCAATGTGGATGACGTTCATCTATACAAAACAGCAGTTATTCAATACAAACATTCAAAAATGTTCCTAATTTTCAGTAACTCAAGTCACTTTGTCAGACACGGCCGGGTGGCTTTAGGTAGGCTACACTACATATATATATATATATGTGAAATTAAAAACAAAACAAAAACCTTTGCCTATAATGACCTGCCCAAAATAGGGACACCGGATTGAAAGTGGCCAATATCAAGGTGACAAAGCTTATGTTAAAGATAAAATGGGAAACCCAGCACTGATGTGTGTGACCATCTGTAAGGAGGACAAAGTTGGGTCAAGTTTTCATTCATGCTAGTGGGATACTTGTATGTTTGTAGTTTGTAAAACATATAGCTGACTATTGTCCATAATCACATGGCCCCGGCAACAAAAAAAAGAAAGGGAAAAAAAAGGCAGCTGTGTGAATTAAGCCAATTGCACATGGATCTCATTATTCAGTCTTCTAGTGCATCAACAATATGTTATGTCATCATGGCTCAAATCCCTGTTGGAGGTTGGCAGAGATCAATTATACAAATGGGTCACAATTTAATTTAGCTCAGCCAAAATAAAGGAAAATCACACATCTATGTCTATACAGCATCCACATTCTACAGTGCACACCTACAGTACAGTATGTGTTCTTCTACTTGCTTTTTCTTTGTGAAGTTATTCCTTTCAACCATTAGGTGTACAGTATGCTTTATACAAACACACACTGACTGGTGGTAGTATAATGATAACCAGGGTTCGATTTGTAAAATAAATCTTAAGGGGGGGGGGGGGGGGACAATTTCTTAAAGGGATTGTGACATTAAAAAAAAGGTTTTCGAATTGTTCTTGTTTTTTTAGGTTTTCTAATCTCAATTGCACCCAAAAAACATGAACTTTTAACATTCAGTAGATTTTCTGTGATCTGGGGTTTTCTGGCTCAAACAGGTGCTCTGATTTGCCGGCAGTAAGTGACATCACTTACTGCAAATCCCATATATGTCAATGGGATTTGCCAGCAGATGTCACAGTTTCACTGTGTTGCCTGTTTTCATTGTAGCTCAAAAGGCCCCAAAACCCCCAAAGAAAACTTCAGACCACAGAAAATCCACTGAATGTTCAAAGTTCAGGTTTTTTGGGTGTAATTGAGGTCATAAAACCTAAAATAAAAAATAAAAATAATAATAAATGAAACTGAATGTCATAAAACCTTTAACCACTAAGTCCTAGATACTTGCGATGGATAGCAAACATAACCGCTCTACAAACTTGCGTGTCATGAAGCTTCTAGATCTACTGTTTTTCAAATAATAATAATACAAAATTAAGAATTTTGAACAACTTGCCCAAAAACCCGGATGACAGTCTGTATGTTGATAATGTACATTTTTTTAAACAATATTTTTAAATTGTGATAAATATCAAAGAAATCAGTCTACATTTCCCAAAAGGAAAAGCATGTATTTAATTCAGTCTGACCAGAAGCAGGAATTAAACCCAATCCACAAAATGAATAACCAGAGAGGGGATATTTACCCCGCCCCCACGCACCAAACAGCAAATCGAACCCTGATGATGACCATATACATATACAGTAGCTGGATTACAGCTGGACGGCTGCTCTGTCCTTAGTCACCGATATTGATATACACACATGCACATAAGTCACATGCATGCATGTGGTTTAGTCCCAATGCTTATCCAGCTTAAGAAAAACTTTTCAACATGCGCCATTTATAACACCTAAAATGTATGCGAAGACATTTTGTCTGTTCATTCTTCACATAATAAAATGGAACATAAGCAGGTCTGCATGCGTGATATCCCCTATTTTTGTTTATTTTATTTTAAATAATACTTTTTAAAATGTTTGAGAATTGGACATTTAACTGAAATACGTTTTTGTAAAGTTCTTTTTCATGTTTTATGTCAACACTACAGGAAAAGGAGTTGCTAATTTTCTACTTTTCCTTTAGACAGAGGTCAGTTACAAACAGTAACTATATCATGTTTTCAGATCAAATGTTCAGCGATATGCAGAAACCCCATGAGGAGGTTTAGATGCAGGGCTGCTTTTTATCCTTCATTACATCTGTGATCATTCACAAAGTCAAAACTATTAAAATGGGTGTATATACTTAATATATACAATATTAATTCAGCAATTTCTTCTTGACTCTTGATATCCCAGCACGAAATAGGAATAAAATGAGTTTGCATGTCAAGTTTGCAAAAACACAAACACAGTCTCACATTGGGGGGAAAAGTAGAAACTAGAACCAGTTCTTTTTCAGAGAAAAGGACAAACATCAAAACTCCTTTTTGCAGGTTAAATAATCCCAACTAAAAACTATATGTCCTTTCATTCAACATCCCCATCTACTGTACCACTATTATCATCATAATCATCTCTCTCTCTCTCACTCCCCCATGTACACATTCTTACTATAAACAACAAGAGCTCACATGACCTGGGTTGCCCCACTGGGAACTTGGTAGGGCACAGAGAACCAGGCAGATACCAAAACAAGGACTCCAGTTCCCAATATATACACAACATACGGCAGGCCTTCTGTGTACAATGACATGCCTATGAGAAAACGGCAGGATCCAAGTCAACTACAATCTAGAGGCAGGAGCAGGTGGATGACATAGTGGGTGTGAGAGGTTCTGGGGAATCCTTTGGGATGTTCAGTCTCCACTTTAGAGGAATTTAGACAAATTGGTCTGAGAAGTGCTGGAGAATCTGGCTCCTGTGCTCTACTTTCGAATCCTCAGTGCATATTTGAAGGCCTGTATTCCTCTTAATCATCATCATCATCATCGTCATCCTTATCATCTTCATCTGCTGCTTCTTCTTCAGTCTTCTCCGTGTGGAGGGTAAAGGCTATTTGAACTGATCCAAACAAGCACTGCAAAGGTAATCTATAGTTAACAATCTGGTTGCATTGAAAATGAAACAGTGTTGGGGTAATAATCACTCTTTGTTGTAAGAAGTAACTTAATGCGCAATCAACTTGTCCAGGGGATGAGGATGAGGTGTTTGAAACCTGATGGAAAGTGTTCCATTTCTGATGGCACCAATGAAAACAAGTTGGACATATGTACTTTCAGCCAAACTTTTAAATAGTCAGAAAGATTGCTTAAAGCTAACTTTAAAACCTTTTGTATTTTTAATGGACAAGATTTCCCCACTGTATCATTTCATCAAACAATTGTCCCAGTTAATAATTTGAGGACATTTTCCTTTGCACTTCAAAGTGCATATTTTGTTCATTTGGGATGCTCTTAGAATTATCATTAATACATTGCTAACTTGATCACTTGTACATGTTCATTGTGTGCCAGTGGCAAAACCCTTTCACATTGATGAGGAAACCTAAAATGTGTCTGTGCTTTGCAAACTATTCTTATAGTTGATGACTCATTTTGATGCTATAATTTGTGGTGAAGAAATGACACAAACAATATGTAGCTCCATACAAAACAAATTCCCAACAAATTCATAATATAAGCAAACAGATGCTTACGTACTATGTTGATCCCCTAGTTTAGAACTGCCCAGCACTGCTGGGGTCACACTGCAGCAGGCGGACGATGGAGGGGTCACTCTTCGCTCCCTTAATAAACTCCTCCAGAGACAGCTTGCCTGGAACACACACACAAACGCAGGCACACACACACACACACACACACACACACACACACACACACACACACACACACACACACACACACACACACACACACACACACACACACACACACACACGATTAAGAAGTGATTAACATTATGTCATCTCTCTGCCATTGATAGTTGTAGAGCAGAGTATGTTAAATGAAGACACAGAGAAAGTACATTATGGAAGCAAGTATTCAACATACTGTGTGAACACACACATTACCCTGCTATTCCACGGTGGGTCCCAATGGGGGGAGGGTGATATATATATATATATATATATATATATATATATATATATAGAGAGAGAGAGAGAGAGAGAGAGAGTTATATATAGAGTTGGATATTCAAAGTCAAGAGACAAGTCTGTGCGTTATTTTCTTGACACTCTTTCACATGTTTGTGTTATGACTGAGGCACACTTCTGTCCAAGAGGTGGCAGTATTGATACATTTTATTCCCATTTGGTACTCTCCTATCTCTCCTACACCTCGCATGTGCGCATGTGCACACGCACACGCACACGCACACGCACACGCACACACACACAGACACAGTAGGCTACTCGTGATTCCAGTCATGAGAACCAAAGAAAGACGGCACAGTTCAATGACCGTGGGGTCAATATTCTCCTCTCGTCTTCAGGCTCTCTCCTTCCCGTTACTTTTCTCCTCCTCTATCTTCTCTTGTCTTTCGTTTCCACTGCCTCTTCACTCATCATCACACACGCCTTCCCATTGTGTCATAATAGCTGTGTTTATGTCCTTTCCATGTGTGCGTGCGTGTGGGGTACATGGCTGTGTGTGTACCCACCCACCCACCCACCCACTACCCACTAACCGTTAATTACGCACAAGGCAGCTGTCGCCGTCTCCAAACTGTCTTATCCCACCCTCCCACGCTACCCGGTACCCGCTATACATTATGCCAACGTTATTTGTGCCTGGAGTGGAGATGTGTCCATGGCAGTGTTGTTGCGTTATCCATATTGCTATTTTGCCCACACACATTATGGTAAAGCGCACAGCAAATTCTAAAAACCACTCGCTATGCCAAATCTGTTCGGTAGAGCGCGCCCGCAATTTTGGTCCGCCCGGGCGCATGGCTCAAAATTAAGAGGTCTCCCTCACTCCTAATTTATAATCAGCAGAAGTGAGTATGTCAATTCCTTGTGCCAATTGTGTTCATATAAGATTTTACGTCTATTCAAAGACAATGATTTGTGCTGCGCAAAGCCATTCGCTCCAATAATATAACATTCTCTTTAATCAGTAACATTGGCCTGATACTTATGTCTATCAAATATTGCTTTTATTGAAAGGCAATCAAAGGCTAGAGCTTAAGTAGAAAACATTAGGTTGTGTCCGATATTAGATAAGCCCCATAGTGCTGCAGCAGAGCGTTTACTGTTATGCACAAAAGAGTGAGTTTTAATTCCATGTGCCAATAAATTGTGTTTTTATCAGCAGTTGCCAGTTAAGCTTATCAATGACAAATACAATGTCATTTGATCTGCGCTTGCTATAACCACACCAGACCATTCAGTTGAATTCATCCAGAACACAGACGATTGCTGTATTTTAAAGTTCTCTATAACCGGCAATGTGTGAGTGATACTTCTGGGTATCAAAAATAAATGTATTCCAAGGCAACGTCGCACCGCCTCTAAGATCTTCCATGGGCAGAGGGAGAAAGGAGAGAGAGCGTAGAATAGATAGCACTAGACATAATGGCTTGCACAGCCTGCTCTAAAAGCAATGGCATCTGGCACACTGATTGGTTTTATTAATGTAATTCCCAAACCACACCAATGCATAATGTAACAGACTTAGTTAGGGGTCCAATTTTGGTTCCAAGAGTAGTACACACAGGGTTAAATTATACTGAGGACTTTAAGTCAGTCCATCAGGTGGCATTAGTTGGCCCTTCACAGAGCAGCTTTCTGCTAAATGTCTGTGCTAAGGAAGTTGTCTGAAGCCGTTTCCTTTCAAAGGAGAGGAAGGTGATTAACTGCCTGGACAGACATACAGGAAAATATCCATGACCATAGAGTTGTCTTGCAAGTTTCAAAATTGATTCAGTAGAGCTTTCACTTAGAAACTATCTATTTAACTTGCAGAAACCGACGCTACCATCAACCCCATTTCTTGTGTTTTTGGAAGTATCTCTGTGTTATTCAGAACCTTAATTAAGATAAGCCCGTTATTGATCCCCCAAGGGAAATTCAGTCACCAAAGACAGCACAGCAGTTAAGATACAGATTACAGGGCAAGAAAAAAAAGCTACTGTAGATGCGTATATCTATTCCAGAGCCTTTGATATAGACAGAGTTACGCAAACTGCGTTCCCTTCATGGGATCAGTCCAATGGCGGCTCTCCTACATAGACTTCTATTGAGCATGGGGACAACCAACTGGGCCAAGTCCTGGACCGGAAGTAGGCAGAAATGCATTGGACTCAGGCAACAGCCCAGCTTTAATGATCTTAAATCCCTTTATTTTAAATTGTTTTGTAGTAATAGACTAATAGTACAACATAACATTAAAGAGACTTTAGTTGTTACTGTACATATTTTAAAACAGTTGTCATGTTGCACACATGCTTAAAATAGCTCTTGTTTGTGCCGCCCTCGTTGAAAACAATGTATTTCCAACTCCAGCTTGGCTTAGTTAGTCTGGCTTATTAGCCAGGCTAAAGCTGGCAAGCTGTCATTCTCTTATACTTGTATTATTTCCTAACCTTGCGTCTCGGAGGACAGTATATATATATATATATATATACACCCCCAAACAAAGCACAAATACAAGAGAGCATACAGTAAGCATGTCAATAAGGCACTCCATCTTCAGGTGAAAAAATTAAGAATGTATTGTTTTTAGCAATGCAAAGAAGACAGTGAGCTAATTCCATGCAACCCGGTGCAAGACGATTCTACAGCTGTAGAGGAGTTGTTTTACACGTACAATAATTTCTGATAAACAAACTATGTTTGCGTAAAATGACAATTTTTACCCCCAAAAAAGAAAGTGAATCTAACACCTGGGTGAAATGCAGTTCAAGTTGATGCAATAAAACCAAACCAATAGCATGCTGGTGTTGCTAGGGACTGAGGACGGCCGTCAGCCTACCATCTCTGTTGGTGTCCATCTGCCTGAAGATCTTCTCTGTCCTCTTCTCTGGCGTGGACTCGTCCTCAGGCATCTTCATCACCGACGACACCATCTTATAGATTGCCTGCATGAAGAGACAGACAAGTATGTTGTCACTGTCAGGCAGGTTCGTAAGATTAACGCCCCGCTTCATCACAAATACCGAAAATAGCCAATCTACAAGCTCACGTGTCACATTGAGACGCATTGTGTGCTTGTAGATCTGCTATTTTCAGAAAATGGTGAAAGTGCATAGGTCCATCTGTGTTTTTTTTAAATAAATACCAGACCAATGCCCGTTGGGAACGCATGGCCCATGCAATACCAACTGTACAGGTTGACAGAATACCCATTATACTATTATCATAGTACTTGGAGCCTAGTCTATGACATCATAACGATGACATCAGGGATCTCAATATAATGTTTCAACAAAGTCGTCTTCAGAGTTCAAACTACTGAAATAGAAAAGCCATAAAAGTAATCTTTAAGAAGAAAGTCAACACACACCCAAGCCACAATACAAGTCATTATTGTCTGTGTGGTTGTAGACACAAGCCTTGGAACACAGTGCTCATGTTTTATGGGAAGCAATGTCAACACGCGCACGCATGCACGCACACGCGCACGCACACACACGCACACGCACACGCACACACACACACACACACACACACACACACACACACACACACACACACACACACACACACACACACACACACACACACACACACACACACACACAGCCACTTTCCTCGACTGACCAGTATTGTCTTCCTCATTTCCTTCCTTGCTTTTTCAGTCCTCCATTAATTTAGTCATTTATTTCACTTCTGTCTGGCTGATTTCTATCGCAATGTCTCCATCAATGAGTACTGTATAACTAGTGTCCTGTGTATCATCCTGTGTATATATTAAGGAGTCAAGGAGATGTCAGATTGACTGTCATCTTTACTTTCAGCTCATGTACAGTAATTGGTGCCGTTTCTCTTCAGCTTGCTGAACTGTGAGAATTTACTTGACGAAATCCAAGACAAAAGACAAGAAGTGCATTTTGCTGACCGTGTACTACAGCAGCAGCATGTGTGCTGTCATGAAGTAAACAAAAGAGTCTTTATTACAACTGTACAGAATATACTCCAACCCTGAACAAGCACACAGAGTAGTCTGTGTGTGGCCGTGGTCATACTGTATCCCCTTGTTCAGTAACACCGTGACATTATACCTATTTAACCACTTACTGTAAACCCTATATAATGTCCTTCTGTTTCTCTTGTTCAGTAACACCATGACATTAGCCCTATTTAACCACTTAAACCCTATACTTTAGTTGACTGGGGTGCCACAGGGGACTCTGCATTGTGAGCTTGTAGATCGCTATGCTCGCCTGTTATGACATGCAGCGATGCCCAGAAAAGGGTTCATGTGGTTGACATGGCTGCCAATCTGCTCCGATGTGCTAATTTGTTGATGGGTATCATAATTCAGCTATGATTCCTTTAATGCTTATGCAGAGAGAACTTGAAACAAGCAAATGCATACAGATCATACTCAGACTATTGTTGTGTCTCCTCTCTTGTTACACTGCAGGCAGATTGGCAGTAAACAGTGAAATCACAGCCCACTCTGTCTATTTCTAATGAGCGCCATGGTTTGAGGGGAATGGGAGCTGACATGCAGTGAGAGCTTTAAATAGCTCCTGGTTACGTCTCCCATTATACATTATACACTAGCAGGGCTGGTCTACACTGGAAACAAGATGTATCTCTGGTACAACCAGCCATTGCAGCTATTATCAGGCTTCAGTTCAGTTTATCCCCGGATCTGGTAGTAACGATAATCATTTTAATTGCTTTGAATGTTTATTTTATGTTTCAATCCATCCCCAACAGACCAAAAGGAAATAGCCGTTGGGCATGATTTGGACTTTGTAGACTACACACTTTTCACAGCATCTGCCCCTACAGTAGTGAGGTCCTAATGTGCCCTGCCGTTTTGGGCATGCCATTATAAGTAAAACAGCAAAGAAAAAAAAAAGTTTCAAATATTTTCCCACATTTTTAAGACTTTAAAAAAAAAGCTCAAAACGGCATTATTATTATGTTTGAAAAGTATATAAGAAAGCTTAAAAGCACAAATAATTCTGATGATAAGCTGCCAGATCAGTGCAATTAGTTTAAAACCATTCCACACATAAGCTTATTTTAGGAATTTCTTCACGAACATGCAAGCACCATCTCCTTCATAATAAGTAGATGATTCTGATTCTCTCCCTCTCATTCCACAAAACATCCCCTTCACGAACATGCAAGCACCATCTCCTTCATAATAAGTAGATGATTCTGATTCTCTCCCTCTCATTCCACAAAACATCCCAACATACTCAAGTCTCTCCTTCAGGATAACTGGCTGTCTGTATCTCTCACCTCCTACATTGCCTTATGGCAGGATGATAATTTCAATCGTTCTGTCAACTAGACAGAACGATTGAAAAACGACATAATAATGGCTAGACGGTGTCTAGCCATCTAGCACTCCTGTTAATGGACGCTCAATGGATCTGGATTTAAAGATCCCATAGCTGGTGGGGACGGAGGCTCTCCATAGTAACCGGAGCAATGCTAAAAGGCAAACTGACGGTCATTGCTTTCATATATGATGTATACGGTTGTCTACGAACATTCGCGTAGATAGCACCAGTAGGTACCGTTAGCCTAGCTACGTTTATAAACGTAGATAGCAGTGAAAAAGTTAAGAGCTGTTGCATGATACATTACTAAACATTTATTTAAATAGTCAAATCAAATTATGATACTTTGATTAATTAAATGATTATTTAATGAATCTATCACACTGAGATCACAGTGAAGGAGACTTCAAAGGAAAGCATTAGTGCTGGTGTCCTGTTGTTACAGTTATGTTCCTACCAGGCCATGGCAGAAACAGGAAAGGAAGGAGAGAGGGACAGAAAACATGCAGGTGGAAGAGACAATCAGTCAAACAGAAGACAGACATTGTGAGACACACACTCTCTCTCTCTCTCTCTCTCTCTCTCTCTCTCTCTCTCTCTCTCTCTCTCTCTCTCTCTCTCTCTCTCTCTCTCTCTCTCTCTCTCTCTCTCTCTCTCTCCTCTCTCTCTCTCTCGTCATTGCACCAAAGGTGAATGACAGGTCTCCTGTAGAGACTTGAAAGAACCCTCATGTATCCTTCTCATATTCTGTTCAATCTCAGTAAATGACTTCATGGAACACGCTCGCTCTGCCTCCTTCACTTCCCTTCTTCAGAAACAATGGACCGCCCTGCATGTACGTATCTCTGGGCCACATGGAGACAGCGCAGTGAGATAGGTATAGCAGGCATTTACTATTGATGAGAGGAACGGACTGGTGGTTTTATCTTCCTCCATCATTATCTAAGGAAAACGAGCCGGCCGGGTTGGCCGTGAACCATCTCATTCAATTACTCCCCACAGCACGGCCGATTATGAGCCTTAGTACTGTAGCCTAGGTTTTTTCAGACGGTATACCATAATTATTCCCAGCGCGGCATGCCATGCACACGTATATAAACTCTAGTTAGCATGATATTGATCTCCTGAAACATAGATTTTCCTTTACCAAACACGTTTATCTGCCTTTCTCTTTTCAGCAAGCGACGAGCAACCAACCTCATCCCCAGCTCCATTCCACCTCATTAAAAGTCTCTAGAAGCAAGGAGGTTCATCTGCACTGCCACCACAACGGTCATGAACGCTGCTGAACAGGCACCCTGGCAACCTGTAAGAGTCACTGGGGTAGCGACAGAGATTGTCCTCCTGATGCACCGCGGTTTTCCAAACACTTTGATCCAAGGTATAATTCATTTTAAATTGCTCTGCCAAAAGCTCAGCTCAGCCTGACAACTGTTCTCCTACATAATGGTCTGCTCTCTCTCCCTCTCTGCTGAAAGCTTGGAGTGACTCATCCAGACAGATGACAAAACACACAGAAATAGGGAGAGAGAGAGATTTTTGATTTTCAAGACCTCTTTATTAAGTCTTTCTCTCAGTACAGGATAAACATGACAGTCAGATGATTTAGATTATAAGCACAGAGTGTCTATATATTATTAGAGATTTAAAATCACAGAAGTAAAGCAAATTTTAAGGTCCGTCAATAGTGACCGTGCATAAAGCCTCTTCTACACACCACACCTGTACAAACCCCCCACGTCCCCCACCAGACTGTAGTAGGCATTCTCTACTTTAATACGAGCTGCCATTATCCCCTTTGCCATCAACAAGGGATCAACCAACCACAACCCCAGCTTAACAGATCCATATACAAAGTTGACCAGTGTTACAACAGGTCTTCTCTTGTTGCTGTATTTCGGTGCCAGATACCTGTTCGTAGCTATTCCCCCATGTACAATTCTCCACTGGAGATCACCTACCCGTTTCTCAACGGGTGGTTTGTACAGGGACCGCCAGCTGCCTTTCGGGGTAGGTCCTGGACCAAAACAACTTTCCTGCATTATGATGTATACCACCTTCACGCATGTAAGGTACGCTGCCGTCTTGGTCATGTCCACAAGTTCTCCCAGCTCCGGAGTTGAGAAAGACAGGAAACCCCCATCCTCCTGCCAACCCCACACTGCAGGAGAAACAGTCAATGCAGGGAAGGCGTACTCCCCTTCTTCGTCCCACAGGTCACATTATAGTTTGATCTTCTATGAAGGCCCTATATCCACCTGGTAGGGATCCGCAGACCTCTTCAACCATCCTCTGCAGCTGCCGTGATGATCTTATTCTCGTCCACTGATGTTCTTATGGACTTGGGGAGGTGGCCCAACTTTACACGGCCGGCATCTCTCATGTTGTTGCATACACTAGCAGAGGACAGCACTGTAGATGTGATGAGTTCACTGTGGAAGAGGGGCTCCTCAAACAACCACATCCCCGGTGGTGTGCGTACGTGCCAGGTACACGGGTAGCCTTTAGTAGTTTAGTAGCTGCCATGCTTTTACCACAGACAAATAAAAAGGTGTGATTCCATTAAAGTCTGTATTTCCTGGTTTTCAAGGAAGAGGTGCTTATCGTATCCCAACTGGCCTCCTCTCCTTAGCAGTAATCGTGCTGTATCGCCCCAGGTAATACCACAATGATACAATAGTCTTTGTGCCGTCTGCAGTCTGAAGGCCAGAACCCTTGAAGCAATCCATGAGGATTGTCCTCCCTCACACACCGGCAAGTACAAGGTAGAATGCTCTTTGTATTTGGTCAGGCCAGGTGGAGGAGGCAGGATAACAAGTCTATGTCAAAGCATTGAAGCAACCAGGTTATTGGAAGAGAGAGAGAGAGAGAGAGAGAGAGAGAGAGAGAGAGAGAGAGAGAGAGAGAGAGAGAGAGAGAGAGAGAGAGAGAGAGAGAGAGAGAGAGAGAGAGAGAGAGAGAGAGAGAGAGAGAGAGAGAGAGAGAGAGAGAGAGAGAGAGAGAGATAGATAGATAGATAGATAGATAGATAGATAGATAGATAGATAGATAGATAGATAGATAGATAGAGAATGATGGAAAAATAGATGAACATAGAGGGGCGGATAGAGAGCAAGAGTGAGTGAAAAAGGTCAGATAGAGAAATAAACTAAGAATTCCGTGGTGTTTAGTTACTATACCTCAAAATCTAGTTAATTTAAGGAATTTAATACTCCCGATTTTACTATGTATTTCACAGCTGAAAACAGTGGGACGTTAATGTATGAAATCATTCTTTCCTCCTTCCTCCAGCATGCAGACACCTACAAACAGGACACGTATGGCCTTTTCTTATGCCTTTTGTATGTGTAACATTGTTACTCCTAACAAACACCTGACCTGCATACAATTTAGAATGGGTTTCTGAGTCATACATAGTGAGTCAGACAGCAACACCTTCTTAATGGGGATTAGGGCAGAGAGCTGTTTGTTGACAGTGGGATGTATAAAGCACTAACAGATTGGGTCCTTGCATGCAGGGCGGTGCAATTCACAGAAAAACTACAATTACAATTTTGGCATAATGTAAAATGCAGAGAGGCTAGGTTACTAGTTTAACCAGGAACCTAGCATCAGTCTAAATAATATCTGTACACAAGATACCACATTAACCACAGTTAAACAATAAACCCAGGATCTGTTTAAATATATTCTTACATTGTGGTCAAGAAACCAAACCTGATTAACAAAAACATATACGTTAGCTCTGCATTATAGTCACATAAGGTGGCAGGACGGGGTATAGGGAGCTGCTCTTCCCCTCTCCAGAACCTGAAGGTGTGAGGGAAGAGGCGGAACATTTGTGTGTTTTGCTCAAACACGAATATTTATGTATATAGTAAATTTGTGCACAGTAATTATCAAGAGAATATCTGTCTAGTTTACATATTAATTGACTATATGACTATGAATTGTCTCCAGATTTAGGACAATATACTTTTGTTAGACAAAAAGTATAGACAAAAGTATAACCAGTTACAAATCAGTCAGTCACACATCATCAACAACAACTACTGATGGCACTGCCACAGATGCCTGAGAGCATTTGATGTTTTGTCTGAAATCCTCTCTGAACATTCCACTCTCTTGTTGAGGGTCCATTAATGCTCAAGTGCATAGTTGTTCCTTGGATCACCGTGATTCCTTGGATCATGGTGAACGCACCGCTTCCAGTCAAATCAACGGAACGTCTCCAGACTCTCTCTGGCGTTTGGCCAACATGGGCATGCATGGTTTTGAGGTTAAGTAGGCATAGCTTATGTGAGAGAAACACCAAAGTAGAGTAACTCAGCAGCACGCTTGATTTATACTTCATGATCGTACAATGGCGTTGCTTGCTTGACAACAACACATCTACAAGGCTTTCACAAATTGAACTGCAACGCGATGACAGCTTGTAGATCAGTTCATTTTGGGATGCGTTCAATGTAGCAGTCTATTGAGTGAAATGGAATTTCTAATCCCGATCAGCGTTACTTTGCTTCATAGTTGACATACTGCATATACCCAGTGCTTGTTTTAATATACTGAGAAGTTAATGAAATGTGAAATAAGAGTGAAATTCTAGGGGGTGATTGAGGGGTATAGGGAGAGTGAAGTGCCAGGGGGTGAGGTGGAGTTTTAAGATTATATTGGATGAAATTGGGGATGAGTCTGCAGTACTGACTTCAATGGGGAGTTTGTATCACAGTTTGGGAGCCAAAAGAGAGAAGAGTCTGGGATGTGCACTTGTGCAGAGCCTTGTGCCGTGTGTTGTAGGGAAGGTTCAGACAGCTTTCCTGTGTTTCTGAGCACGTTGTAGGGTTGAATTAGGCTTTGAAGGTTATCAGGGTACCATACCTTCGGTTGCCCTGTAGGCCAACATCAGTGTTTTGGATGGAGCGGAAAAGCAGAGACAAAAACTAGCACCCATGGGCGACATTGTGAGGCAAACATCCACTTTAACTTCTAGAACTCTAGAGTCACAATTCACAACAAGAGTCTCTAGAATTCTCAACAAGAATTAATAAACCTAATTATTTCCACTAGGTCCATACCAGTCCATTACCACGATTCATACATAATCTAAAGTCGAATATACTGTATACAAGTGAGGACAAACCAGAGCTTCCCGATGTTCCCAGAGCTTTCTGTCATGAGTGAGATTTTGATTACATTAGATGTCAAACAACAGTTAAGCATTCATTTGTCAGGCCTCAGGGGTGAGGGGAGAGTTCACTGATCTCTGAACTGCATATCACTGAGGGATTCCCTCTGTCTTGGTCTCAGCTCAACTCCAATATATCAGCAATAACATTTCTGCACTAATATTATGGCTTTAACCACCTATGGCCGAGTAATACTTCATCAAACGACGATGCCATACTGCAAAAATAGTCAAGTTATGAGTTATGAGGTTATGAGGTTTTTTTTTAGCTTGCACATATAGTCTATTATTCTATTCTTCTTCTTTTTTGTTAACAGTTTTGCCTATAATGAAATGCCCAACATAGTGCTGCCAGTTGCCAATGATACAATACATGTGAAAGTGTGCAGAAGCCAGGACAAATACCATCTTCTGCTCATGCAAACACAAAGGTATTCCTTCTCAACACTGTCCCTCCTGTTCCCAGACCAGCTGTTCTATCTATATGAATAGTACACAGACTCTGCACAAACACACATTATGCCAGTGGACACCCATACACACACATACAGCATGTATTCAGCGTTGCCAGATTTTGTGAGAGAAATAAGCAACCAGGTCTATGAAAACAATCCCAAAAGAAGGGACTATAGGCCACATGAGCACTTTAAACCTATATCTACATGATCTAGATCTGCCATTTTCCAAAAATCTTGAAAGAAAGTGAAATATTTGGAATATGTTTTGAAACATTTTACAGTAACAACAAATGATTAAGGTATTACAGCAGCTGTCATAAAAACACATTATAATAATAGAATAAAACATCTAAAATAGGCATTAGGCATTTAGGCATATACAATATAAAAAACAGACAAAACAACAGTCTGATGGTTTGCATGCCACATCCCCCATCCTAATCAGCCTGATCAAGCCAACCAGATGAGGAGTTGTATACGGGGGTCCCTGGCACAAAATATTTTCAGATGGGGGTCCGTGGACAAAACATGAAAATGTTTGAGAACGACTGGTTTAAACAACCTTAGGAAACAAGCCCAAATAAGCAACTACACTTTAGAAACAAGCCCAAAAAACCCACAACCCGCATCCACCATTATTTACAGGCATTCAAGTCGCTTGTAAGTAAGTTGAAAAATAAGCCCAAAGTCGTTTATAATAAGCGTACATGGCCTGTATCTGCTCCTATGTCTATGACACATCTCGTCTCTATCCTCCATATATGCTTCTTCTGTCATTATTTTAGAGCTGATACTCCTCTGAAAACAGCGGCTGTTCGTTGTGGGTTTAGTCCGATTGATGTGTGTACACGTTGGGCTGTAGTTGGGCCAATCAGCATACAGGTACTGGCAGCATTCTCCACACAAGACAACTCATAATGATTGTTGTTATGCAAATTAGAGCCAGACCGATATATCCTTCTCAACACTTTTTTGTAAAAATGTCGGTCAAAACATCACTGGTCAAAGACTCTTCAAAATCGGGAAGAATTCCTACTGCAAATGAGGAAGTGACCCATTGGTACAAGAGAGATGCTCTGTCAAAGACCTTGACCCCTGTGGCTATTTTGGCCTTCAAACAGCCCCACATGGGGTGAGGTCACTTGGGACCACATCTCCAGAATCACAGACCTCTTGATCCTGAAAATTACACCCAATGCAAAAAACTAAAAAAAACAAAACACACAAAAGATGAGCTTACTGTTTAACAAGAATTAGGGGAAGCTGAAATGGGACAAATGAACAAATGTTCCCGCCGGAGACCAAAATAGCAGTGTGAGGGGAGAGGTCTCTCTCTCTCACACACACACATACACGCACACACACGCACACACGCACACACACGCACACACACGCACGCACACGCACGCACACACAGTGCAGAAGGTCTGTTTACACAAAGAGTACTTCAGCAGGAAATGCCACCCCCGCTTGCCGTTTCTCCCTTGTCTTCTTCTTTTTCAAAGGTGAACTCAACACCGCTGCACAGCTCATATAACGGATGTCACTTTTCCATGACCCCCCCCCCCCCCCCAACTGCAGGCCTGTTAAATCGGTGAGACAGACCAAGGGTGTTCCTGAGCTATAAATAGCAAGAGATTAATCACACTCTCCCTACAGAAAATAATGTAAAAAAAAATCCCAATATAACAAATACTGGGGTTGGTATGTATTGTATCAACAATCTGTTTTCAAACTCCAGCACAACTCATAATCCCATGTGTCCTGTATACAGTCCATGCCCTCAATATTAAAAAATAAAAGCAATTGCTTTTCTGTCTAAAACAATGTCTGGGGTAAATCATGGGCCTGGGCGTGAGTGTGAATAGAGAATGCCTAGAGTAGGTAGGTAGGTGTGTTCCTTGCCTGTGTACGACAGTAAAAAACAGACAGAAAACAACAACATTAAAACAATACAGGAGTACAGAGCATACACTAAGGACACTTGGTATTATACTGTAAGGGTGCAGTCAAACCTATAGCTCTTCCAAATCCAAATCTTCTTTTTCAGCACAATTCTCTTGGTTTTGGGATTAGATAAAGTAATGCTATACCAAAGAAAACTATCTCTGTATTCAAGCCATCATGAGTAATTGCTCCATTAAGAGACTCTGTCAGTTTCCTCTGAAAAAGCACTTTGGATGACTTTCATTGTCTCATTGAAATACAACAGGTGACTGAAATATGACAGAAACATGCCCCATCCCCATGCCTGTTGACAAATGGTTTTCCATGCTATAAAAGTGAAATGGAAAAAGGTTTATGTGTATGTAAAATGTGTCACGATAATGCAAGATAAAATGTCTGGGGTCATTAAAAACTGACCTCCATTAAATTAAACCATATCTACTATATAGCCAGTTTAATAAACATGAATATAGCTTAGCTTTGTCTCTATCTGCGCCATGGTATTACAAGCTTAATGCAGAGGGAGTGTATCAAGGACCTATCTAGATAGAGGCTGTGTATGGCAAGGATAAATCTAACACACCTACAGTAGGAGAAAATCTAATCAGATTTGTCCAAACTACATTTTGATAAGGAGGTTAGGGAAATCGGTTTACTATCGGTTGTTGTTTGAATGTGGCTTGCAGCCATATCTAGCCACCACCATGTAAATATATTAGTTGGAATCTCCATGGGAATTGTAATACCAGAACTTAATGACTTCCTAGACACAAAGCTCTATCAATCGTTGAACAAATCCTTTGTTAATCAAATAATGTCTATGGGTCCTTTTCTATCTTCCCATTCTCAAAGACCTCCAGCCAATTTCTTTTTACTTTTTTCTCTCCCTATTTTTCTAGCCAGACCACATTATGTTGTTGAATTTTGTTTTTTACTTTCAGAGTAGGAGTTCTATTTTGAGAATGAATAATAACATCATGGTTTTACAACACTCTTGTAAAATGGAAATCATGATTGCATTTTTTTTCCCTCTCTGAAGGCTAAGCTTGTGAGCTTGTTCAGGAAGATACTCTCGAGGGTTTACACTAGGTGGGAAATCTGAGAACCCATCGTCAAAAAATAAAGGAAAAACACCCAAAGCGCCTGTATGTGTATTAAGGCTGTACCCTAGCCCTTATTTTAGGACTCGAACTTCGGCAGGAATTTCCGAGTGAACATTCGGACCATTTGTTTCAAATTAATTAAAAAAATAACCGTCTCGATCCGAGCGCACAGCGCGTCTCCCCCGCTCGTTATCAATCTCTCTCTCTCCCAACACACACACACACACACACACACACTCACACACACTGTGGGTTTTTTTTACCACTACGCAAACTACGCAGCTGCGTAGAGCCCCGACGGCTAGAGGCCCGAGAGTTCTCCCTGAAAAATGTTTAATATTGCAGCCCCGCCAGCCCGTTCCGTCGCAGACTCGCAGTTGATTTTCCGCCTATTGCAGTCGGAAAGGGGGGACCCCCCAGGGGGGGCTCCGACGGCCCATGGCGTCGCTTCCTCAGTGTCACTTCTTCATGATCCGCGATGCCAATCAGAACTGCTCGACTAGCCATGTGCACATGGGGAGTTTGGAGAGGGATAGCCTGACCTAAGCAGAGACATTTCTGGCCTAGATGGGAGGGCCGCGGCTCAGAAAAACGCGCACCCTGATTGGATCTCATCGATCTGTCCGTCACCCCCGGCCCCTCCTCTCCCCCCTAGTGCAGCGTTACGTCACATCATTTAGAGCGACGCCTACGCGGAAGGGTTGACTCCCACTTTTAGACTGGTTCAGCCCACGGCTTTTTCCAGGCTTTCATCTTTCGCGCAGACGAAATGAAAGCCTGGGTATCGAGGCTAGGAGAGGGACAGCACAAGGAGATAGACATAACTTCTGACAGGAATGCACTAGAAACTTACTTTTTTTACATGCTCATATCACATTCTCGCCGAGATATATTTTCGAGTTAATAAAAAAGGAAAAAATATATATTTATTTTTATCCTGACCTAAACACAGAGTTTATAATGATATAATAATTGAACAAGGCTATATCAGACAGATCACTGACAACGTCGTCAGATGAGGGAGGGGTCTCTGTAAACTGTGTTGTTTGGGGCATTCATCAATTAAATAGACGGCCTATGTTTCAAATGAAGTCCCAAAAAACATCCCAAAATCCCTCATTGGCTGGCCACAGGAATTATGTTCAATATATTGAACATATAAGTTGTACATAGTACAGGAAGGAAGTGAGGCCAGTGTCTAAAATATCTAAAACCACATATTACACACATAAAGACCCCAGGAAACTCCATTAACATATATTTTTTTGCAAAAAGGGTGAAGTGTCCCTTTATTTAAGTTGCACTGTTTCTTTCTGTGCCTGAAAGAAAGGCCAATTTTGTGTCATTCTTTGGACCGGAATAGGTTGACAAGTTGTCAAGGGTGTTGTTTGTAGCCGTCATTCAGTCACAAAGAGGCAGATGGAACACAAAGAAAAAGTTCAATTCAAATAAAATGGGCTTGTCAGCATTGATAACAGTGCTTCCAGTCAAATAGTGTTGCAGGAGGGGTCTCGCACTCAAACTGTCAAAAAATGGCCTATGGTATGGTGCCTCTGGAATCTATGTACAGTGTTGGCATAGGAAAACAGTAAGCAGCTGAAAAATGCTAAATAATACTGGAGGGGGACTGTCGGATGTCTGCTCAGTTTTTCCTGAAAAGCTTGTCTCATGATCTCATGATCAGAATGTAATGGATACAGTAGTGTTGTTTATGCTGCTCTGTGTTTACTTATCACTGCACTGGCCGATACTGCAGTTTCTATGTCTATGTGTGTTTGTCTGAGAGAGAGATGTAAATCAATTCAGACTTCAGAGTTGTCTCGGGTCACACAGAGTCCTTGACTGGAATCTATTTCAAAACACACAGTAGACTTTGTGTTTCTTCATGTGTCTCCTGTTATACCTCTCAATTTCCATTATTTAAGCTGCCCTAGTTTCCTTTTTCGTCTTCTCCCAATTTAGTCGTTATGCCTAATGTCCAATTTCCCCATGTTGGCCATCATAGGGTTGGGAGGTTAGGGTTAGGGTTATAGCCAAACTACTAAGCTTACAACTCCTTGACCGGCGAGGAATTGCGAGCTTGTAGATCCGCGTCTATTTTCACAGTGTTTCTATTTGACAATTAGGCCAGTTTGATATTATAAAGGTCTTAAAAGTCTTTAACTTTAGAAATGTGCAGATAGCCTGTATACACATACTGTATGTTGGGAAAGGTATGGTTACTGTTGAGTGAGAAAACAAGGTCGCGCATTAAACCAAACATCTGGGGACCCCCCAAACTACAGTTTGGGAACCACTGTTCTAGGTAGCCCACGCCACCATTTCAACAACATGGGAAACACTATTACGCAGCCCCTCACCTGTACAATCTCCAGCATCTCTGCCTTGCTGATGTAGCCGTTCCCGTCAAGGTCGTACATGCTGAAGGCCCACTTCAACTTCTGCTCCAGCTTGCCGCGCGACGTCACGCTCAGCGCGATGATGAACTCTCGGAAATCTATCGTGCCGTCGCCGTTGGCGTCGAACGTGCGGAACACGTGCTCGGCGAACTTGGAGGCGTCGCCGTACGGGAAGAAGTTGCCGTAGATCTTCTTGAACTCCTCCATGGAGAGGTTTCCGCTGGGGCAGTCCCTCAGGAAGCCCTTGTACCACTCCTGGATCTCGTGCTCCGTGAAGTCCGTGCTCTCCAGCAGGTCCTGCATCACCTCGGGACGGAGCTTGCTGTTCTGCTTCCCCATGTCTGATGTTCCTGATGCTCACTCAGCTCACAGCTGCAGGGGAGGAGGACAGAGAACACTCAGCTTACAGCTGCAGGGGAGGAGGACAGAGAACACTCAGCTTACAGCTGCAGGGGAGGAGGACAGAGAACACTCAGCTTACAGCTGCAGGGGAGGAGGACAGAGAACACTCAGCTTACAGCTGCAGGGGAGGAGGACAGAGAACACTCAGCTCACAGCTGCAGGGGAGGAGGACAGAGAACACTCAGCTCACAGCTGCAGGGGAGGAGGACAGAGACAGGACTCAGCTTACAGCTGCAGGGGAGGAGGACAGAGACAGGACTCAGCTTACAGCTGCAGGGGAGGAGGACAGAGAACACTCAGCTTACAGCTGCAGGGGAGGAGGACAGAGAACACTCAGCTCAAAGCTGCAGGGGAGGAGGACAGAGACAGGACTCAGCTTACAGCTGCAGGGGAGGAGGACAGAGAACACTCAGCTCACAGCTGCAGGGGAGGAGGACAGAGACAGGACTCAGCTTACAGCTGCAGGGGAGGAGGACAGAGAACACTCAGCTCAAAGCTGCAGGGGAGGAGGACAGAGAAAGGACTCGGCTTACAGCTGCAGGGGAGGAGGACAGAGAACACTCAGCTTACAGCTGCAGGGGAGGAGGACAGAGAACACTCAGCTCACAGCTTCAGGGGAGGAGGACAGAGAACACTCAGCTTACAGCTGCAGGGGAGGAGGACAGAGAACACTCAGCTTACAGCTGCAGGGGAGGAGGACAGAGAACACTCAGCTTACAGCTGCAGGGGAGGAGGACAGAGACAGGACTCAGTTTACAGCTGCAGGGGAGGAGGACAGAGACAGGACTCAGCTTACAGCTGCAGGGGAGGAGGACAGAGACAGGATGAGAAAGAATCAACACGTTGATGCTTTACTTTGTCATTTATGTGAGTGTATCGTACATCTATTGTCACTCTGCTTGAGCAAACGCATTGTGAGCTTGCAGATTAGCTGTATGTACAGTATAGGGCTGAAGTTGTTACTGTATGTTTTGTAATAATAATCAAAATTTACAATGTAACTAAAGTTGTCACATAAATGGAGTAAAAGTACAATATTTGCCTCTGAGATGTAGTGGAGTAGAAGTAAAAGTACTGGAAATTGGAAATACTCAAGTAAAGTACAAATAACTCAAAATCGTACTTCAGTAAATGTACCTAGTTACTTTCCACCACTGAACATAAGTATGCACTGGAATGGCCGATCTGGTATCCCACAAGTCTCTGATAAGACGCTTGCCACCATCATATCATCATTTTCCTACTGCTACACTACCAATGTCAGCAGGTGCCCAACTGAAAGCCAGGTCTAGTTCTTAATCACTTTCTTAATCAAGAAACGAAATTCAAGGTATTGTGCAGGGAGAGAGGCGAAACTCAAATAAAGTCCAAAGGTGCACTGCATTGCAATCAACAGATGACCTGTGGAGACAGATGATGTATCCGTTCCTGTCAGTACACCTGCAAATATACGCCACAAGGCACGACAAAAAGCCGCTCGTGGCAGGAGTCTCTAACTGGTTTCTAGACAGCTGGTGGATGGAAATGAAGCTCCACCCACGCGGCAGAATTCTGCGTCGGCCAGAAAACCGGAAACGCTTTGACCACGTGGCATTTTGCCGCGTGGGTGGAGCTTCATTTGCATCCACCAGCTGTCTAAAAACCAGGAAGAGACTCGATCCTGCCGCGCCTTGTCGTGTATATCTGGGTGTACTGTGTGTGAGATTAGCTTCGCGTTGCGATACTAATACACCACTGCGCTGCGCATATGCATATGTATTATAGGCTTAGGGGCAAGCTGCGCCAAGCTACTGTGAGATAGCCTCAGGCCTGAAAGTGAGCTACACTTCTTCCTTGGCGTTCATTTTATCACTGCTTTAGAACACAGCTCTTGTTCTTGCTAAGTGACAGAACTTTCTGAGGAAAACAACACACACACACACACACACACACACACACACACACACACGCACACACACACACACACACACGCGCACGCACGCACGCACGCACGCACGCACACGGGTGAACTGAAAGAGAAGCAATTGGCGAGTGCAATCAAGCAGCATTTTACATTGATCTGCTCTATACAAACAAGTCTTCAGCTGCTTCATTTCCAATTCCTGAATATGCGCCTCTCTCTCAATGCTATAACACTCAACCACTGTCAGAGCCCTAGTGGTTCTCAAACTGTTATATTTGAGGACACCCATAACTCTGAAGAGTTTCAGACCTCTAAGGGTCCATTTGGAACCCCATCAAGGAACTCTGAAGGTCCCACTTTCAGAAAAACTGCTTTAGAATAATCTGCTATAATGTGTGCAATGCGACAAGTTGTGAGCTTGTAAGTTTAATATGTTCATTCATAATGTACTTTTGTAAGTTTGTGTCTTAGGCGACACCCAAATTACAGTACATGCATTCAGTCTCGTTGTTGTGCTCTGCTGGCCTTGCTCGGCCTGTGGTCGGCAAATGCTTCAGGAAGTGAGCAACTCCAAGCAAACTCACTGTTCTTTGAATACAATGCTGCCATAGGAAATGTTTCTTTTACATGTTTATTTTTGTTCTCTTGTTGCTGCTGTGCTTTTGTGATTTTGGAGAGAGCTATAACACCGAGTGTAGTATGATATGATCTGAGTGCCTATGCTGTGTACTTGTACAATGTACTCGTACGTGAATATACAATGTACTTGATATGTATTGTGTATTGCCTGAACTGTAACATACTTTATAGTTAGCTCCTGGAGTGGAGACATCTAGACAGCAAGGTCAGCGTGCTGCAGGCAGCTAGATTGTGATGTCTAGTTAGTGACGTCATTAGGACATCCAAAAGCTATATATGTTCTGTATGTATGTAATAAACTTTGTGAACGTCTTTGCGTGATACTGTCTGGTGTCATGTTATTGTTCTCCCGGGCCCGTCCGTCTGTCCGCCACCGGACCAAGGAATGATTCAACCGGGTCGTCACACGCCACCCAGACTACACACACAAGACCGGTCTGTCAGAACCAGACGAGGGTCCAGTACTTAGAATATTACAACACCGAGTATCAATGTTTTGAACTTTTTTTCTTTTTAACATTTCCCATATACGAAAACAAAGAAAAATAAATAACCTTTGATAGATTTTTTGAAAGTAAGTACGGTATATAATTTGTGTCAGTTGTGGTTAATAGTCAGTTTGGCTCTAAAAACATTGACCACAGGACGGGATACAATGTCAGACCAGGGGAGCAAGCAGACTGTATGGATGAATGAGAGTGGTTTTATTTTCTATGTTAACTTCCATCCAACACTGTTTGTTCAGTCGCTGAAGTGACTGAAACAACCCAAACACTGCTTAACATATAATCAGTGCTGAACAGTAAGCAGATAATAAGGTAAGGGGGAAAATAAGAGCGCTTGCTTGATACTAAGAAATGTTTACAATGTGGTCTGATAAGAGTAAATGTTAACATGGAAACTGGAATTGAATGATATGATATGGAAAGACATTCCCTAAAGGGCATTTGAAGTTAGCAGACGTATGTTATTACTGGCTCATGCTCAAAATACTACACAGGCTGTTGATAACAAACAAGTGAATTTAAAATCTAAAACGGGTGCACAAGATGTGCTGATGTGAACAGCAAACGAGGGACATAACACCAGTAAAACGCCTGAGGGCGAGAAGCGACCTCGCCATTCGCATCCGCCTGGCTGACAGCAGACTGCTGGGCGGCTCTGGCGCTTTGGAATGGGGGTCAGATCATTCTGTACTGGCCATATATGGAGTGTGTCTTGAGTGTACAGGGTTTGTACACTCAACGCTTTACGGTCATTACTAGAGGTACGATACGATCATCAGTAAGACAACGTTTAAAAAAAGAAAACAGCTCTACGAACTCACAACATGGTCCATTGCATTTTGATCAGCTATTTTCGCTATTTGTTACACAGCAACGTATAGTGATTAAGTGGTTAAGGCTTTTACTGCAGTGCTGGCCCACGATTCCTAAAGAAGGAGTCAGCAGCTCAAAATAGTCCACAAAGATCTTCTTGTGGAGAGTCACCAATCTAGCACATCATGCACTATGTTTTCATGGGCACAGTGACATGAAGCTATTTTTAAGGTGGAAAAACAGCCAATGACACTTTCAGTGATGACATTTCCTGTGGCCATGATCAGGCTACACAATCATGACCCTGACCAATGAACCTGCTCTACTGTCCACTTTAATTCCACAGTCTGGCTCCACACATTCCACAGATACCATGGTCTTCATCACTGACCCACTCTGCTGTCATCTGCTGTGATACGCTGCACCTCCAGTCTGCACGCACGCAGCACACCCACCCACCCACACCCACACCCACACCCACACCCACACACACACACACACACACACACCCACACACACACACACACACACACACACACACACACACACACACACACACACACCACGTAGTGATTCTGATTCAAATCATCTCTTTACAAATATAAATGCTGAGCCAATCCATTTAGATTCAGATCAAGCCTGGCTGAAATGCAGATTGAAATGACATACCTTAACCTCTTTATGTTCATACACACCCACCGGTAGTCACAGTCACAGATATTACAGCTGCAGACATTTTCTAGCTTTGTTCTAAATGGGAAAAAATAAATAAAACCCAAACAGAACATAATGTTGTATTACAGCTCCTATAGTAGCCATTTGTATAAGATCATAGGGATGGTAATTGTGTTTTAGCTATTAACCAGAATGCACATGCTGATATGAAAATGTACAATGGTAGAGAGAGGCAAGGTAGGATCAAAGAAAGTGAACTGCTTAGAAAGACATGGGAAGGTGGGAGAAGAAAGGGAGAATGAAATTCCTTTAATACATTTTTGGAATAATTAATATTTAGCAAAAATAACAACATATAGAGAATGCACATAATGATGGTATACGGGTGATGAGATACGATCACTGTGTAGCTATGCTAGCTCAATTAGCTTCCCTCTGATTCCTGTCTGCACTTCTACATCCCTCTATTTTCTCTCCCTTCTCCTTGACTCTCTTCTTCCACGTTCGCTTTTCGTGCGCACACACACACACACACACACACACACACACACACACACACACACACACACACACACACACACACACACACACACACACACACACACACACACACACACACACACACACACACACACACACACACACACACAATGGAACTCACTTGCGTTCCTCTCTCTCCTTTACATCAATCGTCTTTTTCTGATCCTTTGATCCTACCTTCCCTAGTGTCTACTGTCTACCGATCATATCGCTTTGTTTCTGCCTACCTGTTACAGTAATACATCTTTGTTTTTGAGGGGCGCTAGCCCCTCCTATACACATGTTTAATGTTTGTCTTTAATTCAAAGTTTGTTTAGTAAACGCATTGACAATAAAGGGAAAATGTACGTCATAATGTGTCGTTTACGTCATATTGTCTCTTTATTGTTAATGGCATTTAATGTTTGTGTTGGCACCATTTGTTTTACATAACCATTACATCACCTAATCAACATGAGTTAGACTTTAATATATTAGCGCCCCTCACTTCACACAGGTGTGATTTCCACCCTCTCCTCAGGTCTCCTCTCCTCTCACACATGACCACTTTGCTGGCTCTTAAGACCTTTACAGCGGTTACCATAGTAACTGTCTACAGAGACTCAGCCATTGATAAGCTTTTGGGCAGAAAGCACGCACGCACGCACGCACGCACGCACGCACGCACACGTCTCGAGTCCCGACAGCCAGGTAGGTGCACAAATCACAACTACAACTGTACAGTGCCCCGGTGTTTATAAACCCACACACAGTTTGGACTTGTTTTTACATGCTGCTGTACATTGCCCCGCTCAGCCGCTGCGCTGTTTATAAGCCAAAAAGAGTCTGTTTTAGTTATTTTCACTGGCGATCGCGGGGGGAATGAAAAAACTTCAGTGCACTGTGCCTACACATGTTGCGGCATGTTGCGACCGCAAGTCGCAACATGTGTAGGCACAATGCAAGGAATAAATGCATTCGCCATGTATCCGAAGGAAGTCTGATCCAATCATTTTTAGATTTCTCCAGTTTAATCCTGAGTTTAAGTTTTTGTTGTGTTCAAGATCTGATTTTAGGCATGTTTAAGCCTCCAGGAAAATCCGTGTTGAGGTTCTTAATCCACTGTTTTTCATTAAAACGTCTTTGTCCTACTGTCCAGTTGGGATTGTGTTGAAGTCCAGCGCATTTTAGAGCTTCAATGCCGTGAGCCATGAAATGTTGCACAAACCTTGTGGTTGTCTTTTTTCCATTGTTAATATTGTATCTGTGTTGTCCCAGCCTTGTACCTATTGTTTTACCTGTTTCTCCGACATATTGTAAACCACATTTTTCACATGTGATTAAGTAAATGCAGTTGCTGGTTCTGGTTGTTATTTGTTGTTTAATCTCTAACACGCGTTTTGTAGTTCTATTTTTGACTAATTGTTTGGGTTTGAAGTATTCTGGTCCCTGGCGTGCTGGTGTGTTGATTTCTTTTAGCTTGCTGTGTACTAGATAATCTTTAAGGTTTTTGTTTTTTCTGTAGGCCGATATAATTTTATAATCTTTTAGAAGATCATCCGTTTGGTTCTCAAAATTCCTTTTTATTCTGTTGTTGGCTAGTGTGCTCTGTGTTGAATAACTGGTTATCAGGGCCAATTTGTGACCTGGATCCTGCACTCTTATTTCTAAGAAGGTACTTTGAGCTTTCCGGAGGAATGTCCTAGTGTATCCTCTTAGTCTGAGGGCCTTAAATAGTGTTTTACAAGCTATTTTGAAATCACTTCTTTGCGTGCAAATCCTATGGAATCTTAGTAGTTGTGATTTGACTATCCCTGTGTAGGAGTGTGTCGGGTGGAATGACGTTTTGTGTAATAGGGCGTGGGTGTCTGTTTCTTTAAAGAATACTTTTAAGTCTAGTTTCCCATTTGTGTTAAAGTTTGGGCCCTTGAAGATTGTTACATCAAGAAAGTCAATCCTTTCAGTGTGTGTCACAAATTTTATCGTTATGGATCTATGATGGCTATTTAGAACATCAATAAATTCCTGGAATTCTTCCTTGCTATGTTCCCATATTCCAAATATATCATCCAGAAACCTATAATAATGTGTTGGTTTAAGTCTGCATTTTTCTAGTGCTGTCTGCTCCCATATGCTCATGTAAATGTTTGCATAAGATGGTGCAAATCGCTTTCCCATGGCCGTCCCTTTGATTTGTAAATAAAACTTCAAATCATTCTGGGTTAGATTTAAGTCTAGTAATTGAAGTAATTCCTCCTCTGGTCGATTTGTGTCTGGGTATTTACTAAAGACTTCTTTAACTGCTAGTAGGCCTGCTTCTGTCTCAATGTTTGTGTAGAGGCTGTCTATATCTATCGAAAATAGAAAGGCCTCCCTTCCTACTATAATAGCTTTAATTTTGTCCACTAAATCGTAAGTGTCTTTTATAAAACTGGGGTGTTTTATCGACAGTGGGTTTAGGAAGTATTCAATAAACTCTGCTGTCTGATAAGTCTCACTGCCACAGTCCGACACAATTGGTCTCCCAGGTGGAATTTCATATGGTATTGTCCATGAATCCGGTTTTTTGTGTATTTTTGGTAAAAGATAAAATATCCTAGCTCGTGGGCTGTCCTGTCCTATTAAATATTGATGTTGTTTGGCATTTATGTGCTTTTTCCCCTCAGTTTGTTTACGATGGCTTTGGCATTTACGGCTGTCTCTATGTAAATTGGTTGGTCTAATTGCCTATAATGATCCTGATTGTTGAGCTGTCTCTCACCTTCTAACAGGTATTGGTGTCTGTCCATAATTACTATGCAGGAGCCTTTTCTGCTGGCTTGATTACGATTTGTTTGTTGTTGATTAGTTCCCTAAGTGCCCTGGTTTGTTCTATTGTGAGATTATCTTTTTCCTTAATGTATCCTGGTATGCATTTTACCGTATTCATGTCCTTCTCGATTAGTTGTTTAAGGCTGGTAGGGAGCATCGTCTCTGCAGGTTCCCAGTTTGAACCTGGTCGAAACGGTTGTATATCTCTTCCCTGGTCCCTTCCAAAGTGTGTGGCTAGTTTCAGTCTGCGGTGATACTGGGAAAGGTCTTTCTTTAACCTGTTGGTTTGTTGTTTGTAGATGTCCAGAGTTGGAACAAATGAAAGTCCCTTTTCCAGCAGTTCGGTCTGGTGTTGATCTGGTTGGAAGTAATGGGACAGATTAATTATGTTTGACTTACTCCCCCTCCTTTCTTGGTTTATGGGGTCAATAAGTTTAAACTAGTAAACTTCTAGAGGAAACTATGGCCAAGGCCTTTTAGAATATTGCGATTTAACTCTGGCGATCGCGGGGGGGGGGGGGGGGGGTGCTGTCGGGGGCACTCGCTGATCAGCCTGCGTCGGGGCCCACTGACATCTAGTTACGCCGCTGAAGAAATACACACTCTTCAAAGTAGTGCCAACACCTAAAACATTAGGCCTAAAACATTAGGCTTCAGTCGTCAAATCAATTATGCCGAGTTTTTGCCTTTTAGTGGCAGAAACTGTATCCATCACTTCCCAATGCTAGTAAATCAAGCCTGATAAAGGTATCAAACTCAGAATATTCACCAGAACACAGGAAATTATACATCTACTCTGTTAAAATGTTTCTGGGGGAGAAACCCACTTGGGGAGTCCCCCCAACCCCCCCAAAAAGACTCCTGGTTGCAGTCCAATGTTGGCACACTAGCCAGTGTGTGTGTGTGTGTGTGTGTGTGTGTGTGTGTGCGCGCACCAGCCGAGGTTAGGGGACAGCAGAACTCTTTCCCACATAACCTTCCACCACTGAGTCCTGCTCTGCTAGAAGCTGTAAGAGATGATGACTTTCTTTTTTCTCTCACTCTGTTCACACACACACACACACACACACACACACACACACACACACACACACACACACACACACACACACACACACACACACACACACACACACACACACACACACACACACACACACACACACACACACACACAGATCAGGATGATAAACCCAGAACCCGCTGCTAAGGGACCAT
Organism: Protomyctophum parallelum; assembly: GCF_964188405.1. Taxonomy (NCBI): domain Eukaryota; kingdom Metazoa; phylum Chordata; class Actinopteri; order Myctophiformes; family Myctophidae; genus Protomyctophum; species Protomyctophum parallelum. The sequence goes on from NC_139698.1 coordinate 32,411,470, forward strand.
GAAATGCTGTAGACATGCAGGTTGGTGCCACAGACCACAAGAGGAGAGAGCACAATCACTCATCTCTCTATGATTGAGTTGAGTTTTTCCCTTGATGTCATGCATTCAAAATACGAGCTGTGTGAGCTTGTACAACACCGTCATTTTAAAATAAATTTGAGGTATACATTGGGTGCTTTCTTTTTTTAAGATTTGTTTTTGGCTTTTCTGCCTTTATTGATAGTATCTCAAGTGAAGATGGACAGGAAAGAAGAGAGAGAGAAAGGGAGAGATATGCAGCAAAGGTTGTCATGAACGGGACTCGAACACACTGCACGCTGTGGCATGTGCCTGGACCACTTGGCCAGCGTCAGGCCAAAGCCTTTATGTGGCATGTGCCTGGACCACTTGGCCAGCGGGCGCCCCATACATTGGGTACTTGACCAGGACTGCATTCCTGCAGGCCCAAACAGAAGCATCTTCTTCTTCTTGTCATTTTTTGTTTCTCCTTCTTGTACCTGTACAGTCAATGTACTTACTAGTGAAATGTTGCACATTTAGCATCTGGTTTGGAGCTCCACTTTAAACCCTATAGCCTATAGTTAGTTCGTCGACCAAGGTCCGTCCGTGCTCTATCATTCTCCCTCTACACAAAATCACTCAGAGATTGTTACATGTATGATAATATGGAACACATGCTACAAGGTGTTTTGAATAACTATACGTATCATAATAGAATCAAGGTGCCTGTTTCCGACAAATTTGACCACAAACACCCGAAGACCTCTCTGAAAACTGTAATGGCGTTTGAAGTCTACCATACCAGCCCTGACAAAAAAGGATAGCCATTTTGTGATTTAAAACAAAATGTGGACCAAAGAGAGTGAACCCCATGCAGCTTAAACTAGATAAAAGCCTGTTGCAGGTTTTCATAATAAAGAGGAGGCCAAATCTGCACCCCCTCAGCAAACTTCCTAACAATACCCTGGCAGTTGGAATTGGGGTAAGAAATTGAGACAGGCATTGGCAGCCAGCCAGGTAGCTTACTAGTGAGTGACCCAAAATGAGGGAAATATTTTGTTTTGTAATACTTGGACAAAAGCCTAGTCTTCTAGAATCTGACTCTGTCTGTGATTCCTTTCCCCCACCTTTTTGTAATGGGAGGGAATAAAATGCTACTTTTGATTCAACAACAAACCTGACGACGTACCGAGGCAGACAATAAGTGTTTGATGTCTTGTCAGACTGATTGGCGACCTAGCTAGAGGCAGCACGCACGTCTTTAATTTCAGTCCTTCTACTTTTAAATACCCTTCATTTTTATGTTGCTATGGTAACAGACTTGGTAGGGTGGAGATGGTGGCATCACGAAGCTACTGATTCAGATCAAATAAGTGAGAAACATTTTTGATGGAATCATTTACACGATAGATACAATTAAAGGCTGTTATTGTGTAACAGATAGGATTTGGTGTCACCTTTAGGATTATTATTATTTTAAAGTGTAAAAGCTACACATAATTCAAGCGTGTGGATGCACGTCAGTGTGGATGCACGTCACGTGAGAGAAACCTTTCACTTGCGTGCCCGTGTGGAGACCCAGTACGCCATCTCCACCTCCCCTTTGTCCAACAGGAAATGACCCCTGCCTTGTACTCTGGGGTTGTGACTAATTTGTTTGGCTCCCTGTCTGTGGCACTCCGGTAGGGGAGACTCTGCCTGCCTGGCACAGGATCATTGGGACCCAGTTAATTGGATGGATGTCTAACCCCTGGGGCCAAACAAGGGAAAATAGACCAGGACGAAAGGCATGCCTGTCTATTGTAGTAACTATGCAATACCAGTCTGCTAGTCGGCAGCATCAGAACAGCTTTTCTTCTTCCCAGGGGTGTGGAAAAAAAGTTTACTTTAAGGGACTAAGTTAACTTTTTAGAAAATTGGTCTAGACTGTTGCAACAAAACAAACTGGGTAGGCATGAACCTCGCAACCTCGCAAGCTCTTGTACTCCAGTCAGAATGAGGAAGCTAGTGAATTAACTCAGGTCTGGTACATGTCAATTAATGTCATTGTCAATAGAGGTTTAGCCTTACGGCCTAAATTTCCATTAACAGACAACAAAAGGTACTGTAGGCCACTGAAAACCATCTTTTGGACAGACACAACTGGCCGTGTAGAAGTGTTTTGTGAAATGTAATAAAAGATGAGCTGAAGCTGAGCTGTAAGTGTTTACTGAAAGAATCCACTAAAGCTGGAGAACGTATTGCAGAGACAGCTGCTGGCAATACAAATGATTATGTCTATTTTTGACATGATGTCTATCATGGCAAGACACATGACACATTAGACGAGAGGTAGAGAGAGAGAGACTAAAAGCACTGCAGCTACAGCATCAGGAGAGCAGGGATCTAACTTTAAGAATGCCCCGGGGAGCCAAACAAATCTAACTCTACTTCCTGTGGTCAAAGAGATAATACAGAAACAGGAAATGGCATCATGGAAAATAACAAACAGTAAAGGAAGTTACATCATAACCAAGGTTCAGGGGTCGAGACAAACCCAGGGAACTGATATGTGTCGAGTTGCGAAAACGTTCAGAATGTTAAAATGAATATATTATGAACAGATGTGAATGAAATTTCAACATGCTTCATGTTGAAATCTGTTGGTTATATTGCCAGTCTAGACGTTAGTCCCCATCACTTTAGCAGTGTCCACATTACAGTAGCCACGTGAACCCAAGCGTCCCTGTTTTGGGTATGTCATCAATAGGCGAACATTTGGCAAAGATCGGTCGAAAATAGCAGTTCTACAAGCTCACGTGTTGCATTGCGATGCATTTTGAGCTTATATTAGCCATTTTCAACAGAGATTTGGAGGGGCAAAAAGAGCGGACCAAGTATAGACCTCTGGGGGACCTTGGTTAAATAGATCACCGCTCATTATGGTTGGTGATATTGTAGAGAAAATTGTGATCACTGCTGATTTTACAGTATTGCATAGTATTGCAAGTCCAGTGGACTTTTGCATAATTTATTATTTTCCTCACAGATGCTTCAAGACTGAGATTTTGTGAAAAAACAAAGTAAAGCACTGAAATCGTAACTAAACCACTGCGGTTCAAACGGTTCACAGACGGCATCTCTAATGCTTAGGCCGAAATATCAATCTTCTGTGTCATGACTCCATTGGGAACAAAGGATAATGCATACAATCCAGTCTGTGATGTATCTTTTTCTACCAACAAAGGTTACCAATTGACCTGAGGACATCCACCCGACCACTCCACATGAAAGATCATATGCACATTAATCAACAGTATTTCTGGGAAAGCCACTGTGAGCTGTAGCGAGCTATTCTCGGGGGAATTCACTTCCTACTTCTGGTTTGCAAACATGCAACAACCAGCAAAAACATCAGTGATTGGACTCATCTGTGTTCAGTGATGAATGCAATTATCAAGCTTGTGAAGTGCTGACTCCAATGCTAGGTAGGTGATTGTGTGAGGTTGCTCTGACATGAAGGAAATCAATATTCAGCAATACCAATGTATTTTAGAAAATTAATACATTTGACTTATGGAAAATGATGAAACAGTTACTTATATGCATTGGGTTTACATTTCATCATCTTTCTTCTATGGTGTCCTGTGGCTTTATAAGATATTTATGATAATTGGGTATTTTTTTAAAGTTCAGTTTAAAAATCCCACCCGTGTGAACTTTGTGAAGTGAGAGGCACCCACTGTGGCTGGCACATGATGGCATTGTTGAAAGCAAACATTAAAAGTCCATAGACCTGGCTGCTACAACTGCTGATGCCACAACAGTTCTTTTTATTTTCTCCAAACATTAACAGTTTGACTGTTTTTTACGATTAACCCGCATTTTAATCAACCCCCCTTCACTGCCGAGATTGTTGTATTACCTTTAGAGCATACGCTGAATTATTTGGGCTTTTAATCCGCGAAAATCCATCAAAAAAAGCTCCCGTGGTTTGTTATGATCTGTGTGTAGCATCCACCATCTTGGTGCACCCGGAAGACGCACACAAGATTGGTTTCAATGAGGCGTTGCACCCAATGCATTTCCATTGGCCTCAATTTCCCAGAAGCCCTAGCAGCCCACAGCATGTGACGATTTCCGGTTTCGTCATCACAGCGAAGGCATCCAGTCTCATACTCCGCGACGAAGACGGATTTTCTTTTGATTCATTACATTACGGCGGATTAAACACATAAAACAAAAGGCGGGTATGTCCGATACGGCAGCGACATTAACCTGGAGTAATCCATTCCCGGCACGGAAACTGTTAAAGTCCATAGACTTGGTTTCCATATGATGATTTTTCAACCATTAAAAGGCCATAGAATTGGCTGCCATATGACGTAATTTCTTAAACCAGACGTTGGAGAGGCTAGCACCCCTCAAAAAGCACTGCTGCATATACAGTATTACATGAGAAGGAAATAAAACAGCCATGAAGAAACCGAGCCAATATCAACTGCAGTTTACTGATCTTATGGCTTGTTTATTAAAAGGGTTTTAGAATAATACAGATTGCTCCAGCACCTTCCTCTTTCCACTGCATGCTGATCATCACCTTCCTTTTTCCACTGCTGATCATGTCCAGTGCATAAGAATTCAGCAAGTTAGCTGACGCGCGACAGGGTGTTTTTAAAAAAGTGTTTATGTTTGACACACGCTGCATAGACGCGTCACCATGGGAAGCAATGTCGCCGACGGCTGCTTGCTTAACGATTTTGACAGCTACGCCGTCATAGCCGCCGTACTTCCGCCTAGCGGAGCTGTCCTGAAAACCGGAGTTGCTTAAAGTCCCTAATATCCCCAGCTGTTAGCATCCCTGTGATAATGAACGATGATCATATCACATTATTATTTTGCCTGTAAATGGTGGCTTTCATTGCCGTTTCCTCAGCAGAAACAATGGAAGAAGTTACAGTCGTCTGTCAGCCTGCAGATGGATGGATCATGGATGCAATATAATATATTGCATATTATGCAATATATAAGTGTGGGGCCACTTACCATCTTCTACGTTGCTTAAAGGACCACTTCACCACTTTTCAACCTATCTTCATATAATAGGTCCTCACTAATAATCATGATAAAATGGCGCAATTGTTTTCTACTCGGTCTGTGTCTCATAGGAGGTCTGTGGGCAGTTCAGAAACCGTCTTCCAGTGACATCATCGATGGGGAATACAAGCTAATACAAACTGCAGGCTTTCTAGTCCTGAAAAGTTGCAATGCGAAAATGGAAGCCATCGTTCTCACAATAATGAACATCTAAACATTTTTGTAAAAGAATCTTGTTTAAAAAATTATGTCTAATGATGATGTCACTGGAAGACGGTTTCTAAACTGCCCACAGCCCTCCTATGAGACACAGACTGAGTAGAAAAAAATCGTGTCATTTTATCATGATTATTAGTGAGGACCTATTATATGAAGATAGGTTGAAAAGTGGTGAAGTGGTCCTTTAAAGGAGAGTTCCGCACAACCCGTTTTATTTTTTCTAAATATATTTTTTATCCCACGATTTTGTAACCCATTTTTCACCCCTGTGTCAATCATCTAATGTGATCCTGGGCTCTACACACCCTCCACCAACCTAGTCCCCATATATGGGGGACAAGGGGAGAGCAACAGGCTTGAACTCATGCTTCCTTCATGCCTGAGTGTCCAAGTTGCTCCTTTACACCTGACAGGGGGGAGTTTCCCTGGTTGGACGTAGCGCGTGGAAGGAACACGTTATTCCAACCAGTTCCTTCACAACCAGTTTTTTTAATGAATTCTGATGATAATGTATGTATGTTAGTGGCGGAAAAAATTAAAATGTACAGGGCGCTGCGCCCAAACTGGTCAACCGACGTGGAGCGTATAGACGCGATAGATAGAGCCACAACACTCTGTGGAGTTATTCCCTACAACAACAACAGATGGAAAGAAAAATATATATCTTTTGCGCGATTGAAGAGTTTAGAGTTTAGAGATCTAGCGCTTGACCGGCCGTGCGGGTAAAACACTGAGGAACGCTCAGAATGGAGGGGTTTTTTTCTCGTTCATTTTCCAGTGATCAATGGATTATCATCATCATATTACGGTAAGAAAACGAGTTGGGTGAAACTCTCCTTTAATATCCCCCCCTCTGCGATTTGGAAAATATCCCATTGATTCCACATTGCTCTGCCCGTGAATCCATGCTCCCGAGTCTCGACTGGGAGCAACAGAACAGATGTAAACATTGAAGCACATGGACCTCCCAGAGACAACGGCAACGCCTGACAGCGATGAGGTCACTCCCCGGGCTGATCTCAAATGAAAAATGGGTGGCAGCCAGGATCTATTGCAGAGTTAGAGTTTAGCCTCGGAAACCCAGACGTTTTTATTTCCAGGGATAAAAAAAAAAGTCTGGGTCTGAGTCCACTTCAATTCGGCATAGAGTAGTGCAAACATTGCTCACTCTCTGCTGATTTCTGATCGTCTGCACCTTTGTAAAATTGACATACTGTACACACACACGCTCCTCTCTCTCTCTCTGTCGCTCTAAGTAATTAGTCTCATGTCGCGCAGCTGCGCATAGTTTCTCCCGGCGGATCCTGCCGGGAGCTGCCTATGCCATAAAAAGCATAGGTGAGTTCCAGGCTAGTTAGAGTTTGGCCATAGCTTTGGGCGAGTGAGGCCCCCTGCTGCTCCCCCCGTGTGCAGTGCATCGCGCACGGGGCCTCCCATACATACGCTAGTGCTCATCACCAAATGCCAATAGTCTGCGTGCCTACTGTCATATCTCACGTGAGTAGTACTCTGCTCAATCAGTCCGCCAAGAATGAGAATACCTCAAACTGTACAGGAAAATGTGAGAACTCCTCTCCTACTGCCTATGCTGGCAACTAACAGTACCGGTGTGTTAATTCGTTTCCGGGAAATGTAATGGTATCCATATCTGAACATATCTGGCTTCTGTCTTCTTTGTTCCAGTGTTTCCTCTGGGTCTACTTCAACCATAGTGACCCCATTCTGGGCATGTCATAATAGGCCAACATGTGGCAAAAACAAGCGGACAAGCGGCGCATAGCAATGTGTTGCAATGCGTTGTGAGGAGGAGGAAATATTACAGGGATTTCACTTCATTACCTCCAACCCAAACCTTTACGCTGAGTGTCAAGCATTGGGTCCCATTTTTATAGTTTTTGGTATGACCCGGCCGTGGATTGAACCCCAACCTCCCAATCTCAGGGCGGACACTAACTATTCTAAGCATTGTGAACATCCTACACTGACATACAGTATATAATAACTGAGTACTACACTTTGGTCCCCCCTTCACTGTAGTCACTCATCTCACATTCTACATGCAGCTTCAAAAAATGCTGTTTCAAAAGGCGATATTGCCTTTAATGCCTTCTGACTTCTGAGTGACTTTCAAGTGACAGTTCAGTGAAAGCACAGCACTCTGAGGCATGCACGCTGACTACCAAGTAACTAAAACCTCAGTGCATCTGACATACGCTCAGAGCTGACACGCAATAACTTGCAATCATCCCAAAGGGAAGTTGTTCATACACTGTGTTGTGTGAATGTGAATTACACAATACATTTCTTAACATGTGTTTCAGCTACTGCTCAGGCTAAAAAAAAAAACAGGTATGCTCAAAATAGTGTCAACATGGAATTTACACCCGTTATGTACAGTAGAATCACCTGGTTGACGGCAGACTGCTGGGCGAGCACTGGCCATTTATTGACATTCCCAAATATGGTGATGTTGTCTACGTTGTGACTACATACAGTACATGTATATGGCCCACCACTCAGACTGCCTACCTGCACACGCACACACACATGGCAAAACGCACATTTTCTGTGAACTGTGCATGTGTGGCATCTGTGTGCGTGTGTGTGTGTACACGTGGCTAAGTGCCAATTTTGAGTGGGGATGCAACCGTCTTCAGTTCGCTATAAACACAACGCGAGATACAACTGTCTTGAACGTACGTGGTCAGAGCGATCTGTGTCTCTCCTTACCTCTCTACCAACTCCCTCTCCCACCCCCCCAACACACACACACATACACACAGCAGTGTGAAGTGGCTACAGCGCGCGCTCCGGCAAAAACAGCTAATCTACAAGCTCACAACATCACAGGTTGCAAAAGCTTTGAGTTCTCTCAAGCCAAAGCTCAAAATTTACACCATTTTGGACGCAAATGCACCTACAATTGGATCTGTGCGACTTACCAAATATATTTGGGAGTACCTGTGCAACTGTCCATACTTTCTGTGGTGCATGTCAAACTGTAAATGTGTAATCAAAAGTGTAAATGTTGCGGTCCTTGCCATGAAAACGTTTCCCTACCATGCATTTGTAAGAATACTTTCATGTTATACTGCTGTTTTTATTCATTACAAAAAAACACACACAAATATATTACACAAGTTGAAATATATCAGAACAGGTAAGGACTAGTAGTATATGTAATATCACACTCAAGTGTGCAAAAACACAAGCGACATTGGTTGAAGGAAACATCTCTCACACACACACACACACACACACACACACACACACACACACACACACACACACACACACACACACACACACACACACACACACACACACACACACACACACACACACACACACACACACACACACACACACACACACACACACACCTAAACGTGACCCGACATTGTGTGTGCATTGCACTATGGAGCCTAAACATAAAACATCTGTTCCCCACTGTTCCCACAGTCCATTGCATGGGAATCTATAGTCTGAGACGATCTATAAAAAAGAGCCGAAAACTATCCCTGTGTCTTTGTGTGACTCTATAATCCAAGACAATCCCTTAAAAATCCATGGGGTTGGGGCTCGGTTGGGCAAACTCTGATCCCTGAACAAAGAAGGTCATTGGAGGATGACAAGAGGCTGGTCAGCCAGCTGTCCCTGTCCCCCTTGCCCACCCTTTCACCAACGTATGCAACAAATGTTTGCCTTCTTTTTTGAAGAGCCAATGTCAGACTTGTATAATACAATTTCCAATTATACATTGTACAATATCTCCTCCTTACACAATTTATAGGTTGATATACAGTACCATGGGATCCTCCTGAATATTCTTCTTGTGGGAAGTATCATTACAAATACTTATATAACAAGGATTCCTCCCAACACATGTTTTTAATAGGAGGAGTAATCTTCAATGATTCATTCAGTGAGGTGGAGACCAGTGCTCTGAGGCGGACAGTGCAGTGAATCTAATGTACAGTCTACTATTGGATTATCTCCTTAACCACGTTCATGCTATTTTGGGTACTAATGTACTAATTATATTATTTCCAAATATTATTATTTTTCCAAACAATTATTATTGTTATTATTATTATTTTTGCATTTCAAAAATAGAAGATCTACAAGCGTACAATGCACCTCGATGCAACACGTGACAATGCATCCCTCCCACTGTAGAGCCTAAACATAAAACATCTGTGGTTTGACATTAACTTTTTGAGGCACTTGTCCGTCAGTTATTGTCCATCGATCGGCATGCATACTTTGCTGTTTGCTGAATAGCGTATCGTTTTTAAATTCATATTCTTAGCACAAAGAAAGACGTGATTATGGCCAGAAGCTGTTTAAAATAAATAAAGTGGCGTAGGGTAGTTTTTCCCTTTGAAAGTAAAGAAATACAGACTATAATATAATGTCAAGCCCTGATTATGCTTCATTTTGCTCTGCTAAACGGTAACAAGTCATTGTCTACAAGAATTTTTCCCCCCTACAGGCCTGTGGATTCCCACGGCACGGCAATCATTATGCTAAAATATGTTAAACTATGTTTAACTGAAAAATAAATCAATGGATCGACATTTACATGAATCTACATTACTCAGGGGTCTGGCAACCAGGTCTTTAGGATCGACTGGTCGATCCTAAGGGTCATTTTGGATGCAATTTTAAGATCCAGACAAAAGTTAAAACATCCATTCATATCGTCCACCGTCCAATCACATAGGCTTTCTGGTTTGAATGTGAACCCAAGCCAATCATATCAGGGGACTTTAGCATAGGAATGACTATGGCAGCATGTCAATGGTCAGCTGTCTGTTATCCGACGAGTCCCAGGTCACTACTGCTACTTTTCAACCACAGCTAACGAGACAAGACAACAGTATTGAGAATGAGTGTGGGAAGAGATGCCAAGAGACAAAAGACATTCAATGTCCCTCTGGGAATGGGAAGAGAATATTGTTTTCATGTTGAATGAATTCGTCTAATCTGCAAATACTGTGCAGCAATGAAGAATAAAGAAAACGTAGAACTTCAAGGACAATTTCTGACAAACCATAAATCTTTTGACAAGACGATGAAAAGGCCCTCAGCTCTGAACTCGGTAGAATCTGCACCTGGCACGCTGATAACAAACTATCTTTACACGTGGGAAAAACTGAATCCATTCTCTTTGGATCAAATAACAATCTCAGCTAGGCAGATGGCTTAATGTCAGAGGGAGTACAACAAACCATGTGCAACCCAGACTCGGCACAAACAAGGGACTAAATTAATTTCGCTCCTATGCCACCAAAATGTGGAACACCCTACCAACAGTCATTAAGACATGTGAATCCCTTGACTCCTTCAAAACCGCTCTCAAAGGGCACCTACGGACGGTTGCAATTCAAAAATGGCCCCCGTAAAAGTCTGAGTCCCCCTTTTCCCCTCACTGTATATGTTTTTTTCCCCTTTTTACCTCCTTTTATGATGATTTCCTGTTTTTTTGTTATATAGAAGTGTATATTTGTATGTCTCTAAATTTTCTGATGAATTGAAAATGGTGGACCATATTGTAAACAAGTGTAATGCTTTATGGTGTCGTCCACAGTTAACAGTTTTTGTATTGAGTTGTGCTTGAAATGTAACTATATTGCATACTGTTAATAAAAACTTCAATCAATCAATCAAAACCAATAGTGAACAGAGAATAAGAAAGGTGAAGGGAGTGAAATATCAGCCAGCAACAAGACTGTTTCCACAAAGCCTGTTGGTAAAGTTAAGGCACTCCCTACAGCCTCCTGTCGGGTACAGGGTGTGGTTGAGAAGACACTCACTACAGCCTCCTATCGAGTACAGGGTGTGGTTGAGAAGACACTCACTACAGCCTCCTATCGGGTACAGGGTGTGGTTGAGAAGACACTCACTACAGCCTCCTGTCGGGTACAGGGTGTGGTTGAGAAGACACTCACTACAGCCTCCTATCGGGTACAGGGTGTGGTTGAGAAGACACTCACTACAGCCTCCTATCGGGTACAGGGTGTGGTTGAGAAGAGTTGTTCACAGTTGTCACTTAACTAAATAACTACATGAACCCTATCATCCCTACTCTAAGCATGTTAGAATAAATTAGTTGAATATTCAGTGACAATAGGCTAAAATTAAGAAGAAATAGCAGATCTACAAACTCGCAATGAGTCGCAAGCCTCGATGTGACGCATTGTGAGCTCAGCTTGTACAGTATAACAGCGATTCTTGGTGATTTTCTAAGATTTGGTGTAGAGAGGGGGGAAAAAAGAGGTGGCCAAGTACAGACCCCTGGGTGACCCCTGAACGGAAAGTATAGGGGTTAAAAACACAAAAGGTAAGGACATGTACCGAGTGTTTATTAGTGTTTAGTCTGTCGCCAAAACTGAACTTCCCCTGCTCAAACCTGTTTCCATAACAATGGACCGCCCATAAATCACTGATTTCCACCTGTATCTCCACTACACCCTATGCCTCCACTACACATTACAATTTACAATTTAGGCATTTAGCAGACGCTCTTAATCCAGAGCGACTTACATTAAGCAAGAACAAAAAAGCATGGGAATACATCACATAAAAACATTTATCATGAAACATGCGTAAGCTAAGAAAGTAACAGTGGAATATCTATATAATGAAACTATACATATAAACTATACATCTATACTACTATGCTATACATATGTACAAGTAAAACGCGCAAACGCGGGAAGCGAACGCAGCTCGTAAATTGCAATAACAACAATTAGAATAAATTACGTACTTTTTTTTTCTTTTTAGTTAGTAATTTTTTTAAGTTTTCTACTGTGTGTGTGTGTGTGTGTGTGTGTGTGTGTGTGTGTGTGTGTGTGTGTGTGTGCTACAGCTGCGCCCTCTGGTGGCGGGCGGGTGGTGTCACAGCGGGACAGACAGACAGACATGATCTGCAGGGTCTCATAGTTAGTGCTCACTGAGTTCGCAACTATGACGTGCTATGAGTACATACAATGCAATTATAGTGCTGTCTACATAACATGCTATAAGTCTGTATCACATTATATCTAAGTCTACAGAAATGCTATCTAAGGGGGTGGTGTAAGTGCTATGGGCCATGATGGAGTCTGAAAAGGTGGGTTTTCAGACTACGGCGGAAGATTGGGAGTGATGCTGCAGTTCTGACTGCAATGGGAAGTGCATTCCACAGTTTTGGAGCCAGAAGGGAGAAGAGTTTGGGACGTGTGGAGCGTTGTCCCGGCGTTTTTAGTGAGGGTACTTCCAGCTTCCCTGCGTTGGCTGATCTGAGTGCGCGGGAGGGTTTGTAGGGTTCGATCATACTTGTACGATATGGGGGAGCCATACCTTTGGTTGCTTTGAATGCCAGCATCAGAGTTTTGTATTCTGTGCGGGCAGCGACCGTGAGCCAGTGGAGGGAGCGGAGCAGGGGGGAGACATGTGAGAATTTTGGCTGGTTGAAGACCAAGCTAGAATTCTCACATGTCATCATTCACCAAGCACCGTGCAGGATGAGAGTACTGAATATGAGGGATGTGATGGATGTTGCCGTTACGGTCCTGCACACTGTACTCCAGTCAGCCAAGTAAAAGTGCTAACAGTGACAGATGTGTTTCTATTACCACCGCGCTCTGACCACTCTGGTGCGTTGTCCTATTTATAAAACCTTCACACTGATGAAGTCTGGATAGACGAAACACCCTGTGTCATCTGACCTGAGGCATATGGAACAATAAAAGAAAAAATCTGTTATTTCTGAGTGCGACCCTTGTCTTTATGATTTGTTGAACAGTGACAGATGACCACCTTTTTGCCTCTTTGAGAATTGCATCCAGCGGCAACCAACCTGACATTAATGGACTGGCAGTGTTCCAGGTGCCATCACTAAGGGCGAGACACCACAGAAGACAATTACTGTATGTGTTGCTGCAGCAACAGCTGTGAGAGTGGATTTAATTATCTTTCTGCAGACTGATTATTTTCTTCTTCCTCATTTTAGACTGAATACCTGCTTAGATTTTTTATTTAATTGTTTTCAAGAATAACGGAACATCCTCACCATAACTATAATGATATAACGACAACTATAATGAAAACTAGCAGCCTTATCGCTGCAAGCAGCGATAAGGCAGGACCAAGCAGGAAGGGCTTCGCATCCTCACCGTTTGACATGGCGCTCTACCATATTTCCAAGTTTCGTGAAAACCGACTGCACGGTTCAGCCAGAACTGCTATTTTTGGCGGAAGGAGGAGAAGAAAAAACTAACAATAACAATAAAGGACTGCTTGGTCCTTGATGTGAGCATCCACACTGATGAACGATAAAGTTCTTTAAACATGTTGATGAATTCTGATCGTTCAACAAATCACTCACTGACAGCAATCCCAACGATATTGTTCAATCAACACTGTTGAGTGAGTCCACTTGACTTGAGTGAGAATGATTGCTATAAAATTGTAATATATTTATAGTTCTTGGTGTGAACAGTCCTTAACAGTGCGATATATTTATTCTGTGGCGTTATGCTGTCAAATAAATATATTTATAATAACTGATAAGCTGTCTTCATTCTTTGTTAATCTTGAATTTTATATCCACATTTTTACTTTCGCTGCATTAAATGAAGTGCTATCATCAGCATTTAAAAAGTTCCATAAATCATTTTTGCCCTATTGTCAGAAGACAATAAACGTATTATATTTTTGCATTATTCTAATTAGCAGATGGAAAAGCACTGGTGAGTGTGATTTTTGTGGTAGATCTCGCTAGCCCCAGATCTCTGAAAATGTTCACCATTTGTGATTTGTCCAACAATGAAGCATTTAATTAATGTGAATGGATGATAATTATATCTATTAAAAAAAAATAACCACATAAACAGTCAATTCTTACTTGACCTTTCACTCTGTACTTGGTCTGCTCTCGTTTTCCCTATGCACCAAACCTCTTTACCGAAAATAGCAGATCTACAAGCTTATAGATCTGCTATTTTTTTTTATAGGGGCAAATTTCCTATCACACAGAGATCACATCTCACTCTTTTCTCTCCGTCTCTCTAATAATGCTGCCTGGGTTTGGTTCTTCATCTCTCTTTCCTGCCCCCGGACACCCTCTCCCTCCACATCTCTAAGTCTCTCTGAGTCTAACCCTAAATCAGCAGTTACATAAACTGCCTTCAACTTAGTTTCCATCAGTGTTACATGAGACTTGTTTTAGTGCAACACAGGATGTCATAGAACCATTAGGCTCATATTATGGTTCACCTGAACTAAACGAAGACTGTGTTCCTGTGGGGACCAGATGAGGACAAAAGGAGTAGGGCATTGGTTTTAAACCAGTGGTCCTTGAAGGGATTCCAGGTGGTCCCCAGCTAAATGATGGAGAGTTAACATTACCCAATTGACCCTTGTAGATCTTGTTAAACATCTACATTACTTAATTTTCAAGAAGTGCACACAATTAGAGAATGTAGAAGAATTGTTATTTTGATCAATGTTTGCCTGATAGCTCTCCAATGGTACCACATCAATAAAGCATGGAATTGTGGACAAAATCGTATCCGGCAACAACAACAAAATATTGTACGTTTTGGGTCTGAGAGGCTAAATCTCATCAAATGGTGGTCCGCGGGTCGATGCCGAAATATAAATAATGGACCTTTATATGATCTCTAGGTTGTCCTCAGACGTGCCCTCCATTGTTGCTTCCAGTCATCCCAGTTCTCCATACAGATCTGCCCAGCTCGTTGGTGCTTTGCACTGCGTCTTTCTTGAGTACATCCACATATGTTAAAGGTGTAGTCATGTGGCATTCCCTGCTGTACAGACTCTACCGTTGCATAGAAGAAGCGTGGTTTGGCGGAGGAGGTTGGAGTTCCGTACACTGGCCATGCCGTTCAGGGCCCTCCATGCAAGTGCCTTCCTAACTTTGAATTAGTTCTGTTGAATTGACCCATGAGCCATTACCCATGATATGAAAAGGGTTGAAAACCACTGGAGTAGGCGATTGAGGAGATGTATGCTTTTCAAGAGGTTACTTTAGGGTAAGAGCTTAGTTAGAATCAATGTTAGGTTAAAGGGCTATGGTTAGGCATGTACAGTAGCAGTGGGACATAAGGTTAAAGAATCAATAGGTGATACAAATGTAAACAAAAGCAAAAACACAACAACCACAAAATCAATGGGCACGTTCTTGACTATTGATAGAGGGACCAACACTATAGACAACGAGCCAAGGGCTACAATAGGCAATATTTGAACTCTGGCAGTTAAAAGTACTGCCGAAGCAGACAAGCCGCAACACTCCAGGTTAGAGAAAGAATGTTTCTTATAGGTGCAAGGCTCGATGATACATGATGCAAATGAAAATGCCAGCATTCAATTATGCCCTTTTGACATGATTTTATTTACCTCTGAGGTAAGACAGCAGACAGCGTACGCGTTTTGGCCTAGTTGGCATTCCTCAGTGTTGCCAACAACGATGAGGATGTGAAAAGGACATATATTGAGTGCTGGCATTCTCTTCGTTCTAACATGAGAAGTTGCCACAGCAGTATAACATACAGTACAAAGACATAACGTACAAGTACGTTTATGTGTGTGGATATAATAAGCTTGGAAAGAAAACAGCAAGCAAGACAAGTTTGAACTTTGTGACCTGAAATCATGAATAGATCATCAACGAATAGATATTGCAGAACTCAACATGCCTCTGTAAATTGCCCAGCACTGGCTGTACTAATTAGTCTCAAAAAGGTGTTGTGTAAAAAGCCATGCATCACTGGACTCTTTCACAGCAAACACATCCAGAGACACTGCCACACACGTCCACCCACTTGGACGACCACACATACAGTATGAAGCCTGCCTGACTTATAAATAACCAATCTAAAAGCTCAAAATGCGGTGCACTGCGACACATGTGAGCTTGTAGATCAGCTATTTACAGTGCAAAAAACACACGCACAACTAAATATAAAACAGGCATAGCACACGCACACACACACGCACATGCACACACACACACACACACACACACACACACACACACATGCACAATGCACACACACACAGTACACAGGAACGTCACCACACACACACACACACACACACGTGCGCGTGTGTAACTGTCGCTCATGCATCTATCTGGAACCACAGTCTCTCTCTCTATCACACTGTCTTTCTCTCTCGCACACAGACACTGAGACACCCGCCCACATCCACTCACCTGGGGCCACAAACTGCTGCACACATACACACATCAGTACATACACAAACACAGACAGACACATCTGCACACATACACACATCAGTACATACACAAACACAGACGGACACATCTGCAGGTGTACAGCTACTCTGTCAGTGCTGCTTCTGGCTGTATTACCAGCAGAGGAGAGAAAGGACAATGGCAGCAGCAGAGCTAATCACCTCCTACACATGATGGGAGATCATGTGTGTGTGCACACACACGCACACACACACACAGACAGCATTTTGTACATACTGTATACTGCATGTGTATACGTCTAATATAAAAAGACAACACACGTCATCACTTCGTCCCCCTGGTCTCTTTACCCAAAATGGCTTCATGTGGTGTTTATGAAGCGCATTTCACAACAGGAAGTTCTGAATGATGGGCCTTGTTCTGACGCTCAACACATTTGGAGTTGGTTAACCCTGACGACATAATGCACACACACACACACACACACACACACACACACACACACACACACACACACACACACACACACACACACACACACACACACACCCCTATACCTTCTTCAGTTGGTTGCCAATCTGAGAACCCATCGTCTAAAAATAAAGGAAAAACAGCGTCCTCTTTTACTTGACGTGAGTCAACAGTCTGTCTTGAGAGACTAGGCGTGTTACAAACACTACAGAGGCCTTAAATTGTTTTAAAATTATATTTGTCTTTAATCATTCCAAGAGTTCTTCTGAGGTCACTGCTGTTATGGGGCAACATAAAATGCCATGATGACATAGCTTACATCAAGGGAATAGAAGTCCAGGGCCACCATTACTGATGAAAACATAAATATCTATGTCTCTGCTTAAATGATATTTGACCATCATCATGATGAATTACTCTGCATCCACCTGACTGGAAACATTGCTTAAAAAAAACAAGCTTGAATGGTAAAGTTATGATTTAAGCTCATCTCTTCTGCTGTGGTGTGTATTTCATAATAATTAATTTAATAATAATATCCAACATGCATACACACGCACGCACGCACGCACGCATGTACGTATGCGTGTCAAAGCTGTGGATCTAGTCTATACGTACATGCAATTAGGATGCATGAGATACAAGGGGGATTTATTACATGTCTCCTCTGCATCAAAAAACAGGAAGGAAAGGGACTCTAGATATTAGACTGAGGTAAAAAAGAAAAAACAGAACAAGTGAGAAAGAGAGAGAGAGGGAAGAGAGGGAAAGAAAGGCAAAAGAAACGCAACAGTATCTATCTTCTGATATTCAAACCAACCCTTGTTATCTTTGGTCCCCAGGGTCCGTTTGACTGCTTGCTACGCTTCCCCTCCATTCCACACCAGGCTGGCTGCCTGGTTGGCATGCTTTTGTCTCAGGCATGCATGAAGCATGGTAAGGGGGTGGCTTACATCAGACTTTTAGTCCAACTCTTCCCACACCACCTACACCCCTGAAAGAAACGCCCACTCTCTCTCTCGCTCTCTCTCATGTAGAGACAGACACATTATGCAGACAGACACGCATACCCACATACCCCCCCCCCCCCCCCTTGTTGTGAGCCTTCTCCACCCCCCTCTGGGAGGTCCCAGTGGCAGCTGTGGCATCTGCTTGCCCCCCCGTTACACCCCCAAACTCCCTCACTCTCTCTGTTAAACAGCGCCTGCCAGCTCCAGCCCACTACCGGATCTAACGCTTTTCGGAGTGGCGGGGGGGGGGGGGGGGGGGGGGGGGTGGGCAGAGCCATGTGGAGCCGCTGATCACTTCCCACAACACAACAAGTTATATTATAGTCATGGTGATATGTGCACACGCAGTCTCTCTCTCTCTCTCTTTCTCTTTCCACTCACTTCCTTCTGGGGACTATAGAGGACACATCGCCTATTTATGTATGCCATGACAGATAACAAGGGAAATGCAGACAGATAGTGATAGAGTAAGGGGGGGTGAGAGAGAGAAAGAGAGAGAGAGAGAGAGAGAGAGACAGAGAGAGAGAGAGACAGAGAGAGAAAGAAAGAGAGAAAGATAGGCAGATGGAGGGAGAGAAGAGCAAAATACTGAGGAGATGAGGAAAAGGGAGCAGAAAGCAACTCCTTCTCAGAATCCTAGATCTGAAAGACACCCCGATGCAGGATCTCTCCCCCTCAGTGAACAGAGGAGAAAAAAGTACTCATTTCTCAGTGGTCCTTTAAGCCAGCAACGCTGCAGAAAGTCAACCCGTTATACCGGGTGTATCAGGAGTGTAGGCACGCAGCAGCGCACAGTGTGCATGCTCACTCACACTGCTGCCTTGGAATGCACCTCAAATACTACTTGCACTTCCCTTCTGTTCGAGTACGCAGCCCTCAAAACAATGCAAAAAGGAAGGCAACAAGTCTTCAGCTGTAACACTGTCAACTCGCCCCGTCCACCACCCCTCTAGAAGAGGGGTGGTGGACACACACACACACACACACACACACACACCCCCCTCCCAGGGCTTACCTCTCTTGGTAGTAAAAGTATGAGCCTTTCAGCAGTCCATTCCCAGCACTTTCTCTCAAAACTAGGTTTGGCCAGCAGCTGCAGCTGAGGAAGAAGCAACAGGCTAGAGAGAGAGAGGGAAAAGAGAGAGAGAGAGAGAGAGAGAGAGAGAGAGAGAGAGAGAGAGAGAGAGAGAGAGAGAGAGAGAGAGATAGATAGATATTGAGAAATTGAAAAAAAGAGAAAAGAGAAAAGAGAAAAAGACAGGGGGAAAGCACAGAAAGACGAAAAGAAGAGGACAGATACTTGTCTGTCTGTCTGTCTGTCTGTCTGACTGTCTATCTGTCTGACTGACTGCCTGATTCACTGACCGAGGTACAGCTAGCTAGCGACTGACAACTCCCAGCGACTGGCGGGCAACTAGGAGGTTCTCTGTAAGCTCACAGCTGCTGAGTAACAAACTCACTCATACCGCCTGCCTCCCCAGCCTGACGTCAGCCTGGTCACATGACCACGCTCTGGTGTGGTGGGGAAATGAAAGGGGAGGCGACACACACACACACACGCACACACACACACACAGACGAGAGAGTCACACAGAGAGAGATAGAGAAGCCCATGTTACCGTGGTAACAAGCACACTGTGCCGAAATGATTTCAATAGGTCATTTGACATACACACACAGACCATGCTACTTCTTCTGTTGTACTATACAGAAAGCTGGTAAAAGACTAGTTCAGTGTTGCGCACTCACACATCTAGAAAAGGGGAGAGAAGGAAAGTGATAGAAAGAGAAAAGAGTGATGTTGTTCAGCAATGATGCATGACTTCCTATGCTTTTCCCAGTTGTCAGAAATAGGTCTTGCACTTCAAACTCCACTTAAGAACTTTTTGCAGTATAAAATAAGCAGCATGTACTTCTCTTTACATCGAGTTTGTTTTCACTACTTGTCATGACCTTTTACAAAGAGATGGGCTCAATTCAACATGGGCTGGTCACGCAAACGTTGAGAATTGTATATTTTGAGGCCATTCCACTTTCTGCAGATTATTTTCAATGAGAATGAAAATGAAAATCTCATCTCTCAACAAGAGGACCATTAATAACCTGAACCATTAAAACCGGGAAAGCATCGGTGTCATTTTAGATTGTATACGTTGGCTATTCAAAAATAGCAGATAAACAAGCTCACACTCACAGTGCGTCATTTGAAATGTTTTGAAACATCTTGAAAGTGAGCTTGCCTACTGCTTGCATGTGTGCAAATTAAATTAAAGTGTGCAAATTAAATACCGGTAATAAGCAAAATAACTGAATAAAACACACAATAAATCACAAGTGCTGTGAGGTGACAATAAAGCTGGGTACCGCAGATCACCCATGAGCAAAAATAAAGAGGGAAAAAAAAGCCATTCTGCTGCAATGTCGCTACCAGAGCCTTTTCAGGTAGCAGTGGTAAAGATGCTTGAACTTGTTAAAGAATCTGTCATCTGAATGAAAAGACTTGCACTCGAGCTTGGACTTTCAAATGAAGAATCCATGCACTGTTTTTCAGCTTCTGAGGGATTTCTTTTTAAATAAGACCGTCAGATTTATACAGATTCGTCCGAGAAAATGTTTGGTTGTGGCTACTAGAAGCTATTCAAATTTGGATATTCAAATTTGGATTTGTCTTCATACAGACAAATCATTAGTCTGTAATAGGCACAAGCCTCAGATTTCTATATGCAGTACGTTTTAAACACAACACTTGGGTAATGATAATGCTGTGTAGTGTGAGGTCCCAATTTTATAGTGCAGGGCTCTTAAATCATACAAAAGAAAAAAAGGGGGTGTGTACTATTTTGGAGCCAGCCAACCACACTCTTTATCCCATCCCCCACTTTTCTCAAACACCGTGCCCCACACAAACAGCGTGGTCAACTTTGGTCTTATCAAATCCATGTGAATAACATCTGCTGGCCGGATGAATAGATCAGAGTGGGGCCCAGAGCAGAGCCAAGCTGGACATTGTAGGGTGGGGTGGAGGGAGCGAGGGCAAGGTCACCCCCACACCCCTTGACTACTGTGTGTATGAGTATGCACGGCTAGGCCTGGCATAGGTGGGGGAAGGGAGACAGAGAGAGAGTGGGAGAGGCGGAACAGAGAACAAACAAAAGAGAAGGCGAGTGAGAGAGAAAAGAGAAGTGGCGAAGAGAGAAGACAAGGCCACTAGGAGAGGAAGCAGTGATGTCCACAAGCCCAGTTCATTGAAAGAAATTCAACAATGACCACAGCTAAAAGGCTGCTCACATTCCATGGCTTCTGCTGAGGACAGCAGAGAGGCTAAGATGAAAATGTAACCAGATGAACCCCAGAATGTTCACCCCTATTCTGGGGTGAATTATCCAGCAAAAATAGCACAACTTATCTTCAAGCTCACAACGTGTCGCAAGTTCAACACGTTGCAGTTTGAGCTTGTAGATTGACTATATATCAGCAAAGAGATTTGGTGGAGAGGGGATAAAGGAAGGAGTCACCAAGTATAGACCCCTGTGAGACCCCAATCAACAAGGAGTTAAGTGGTTTTAACATAAAAAGACACATAACTAGAAAAAGTGCCCTTCTGGGCACAGGTCTCCACCAGGATGCTTGTTGTAGCGCCACCATCAGGCTGTTGAAAACTGTCAAGTGGCATTTCTTCCTCAGCCTAGTGGGAATATGCGTGCACAGTTTCATCGCGATCGGACGCTGCGTTGAGGAGTTGTGGCGATTTGTACAAAGGCGGGCTACTCCTGAAAACTGTAGGAGCCAATCGTGGCCAATCAAGATGGAATATGAGAAATCAAACAAACCTGTCTTGATCACATGACTATGGAGATCATGTGTACCGATTTGCGTGAAATTTGGATAAAATCTGAAGGAGTAATAATAGAAAATGTGTTTTACATATGTCGGCCTCCTGGTGGCGCTATAAAGAGCAGATGTGAATAATTCCAGACAAAGGTTTTTCCTTGGCCTCTAGGGAGTTGGCATACAAAGTTATCCACAGATCCGTGCAGTTAGAGGTAAAAACACTTTTCGGCCAGTTATAGCGCCACCTTGAGGCTGAGTTGAAATTGTTCATGTGGCATTTCGTCCTCGGCCTAGTGGGAATGTGGGTGCACAATTTCACGGAAATCACGCGATGTGTTCATGATTTGCAGCATTTTGTTTGAAACTGAGCACTCCTGTGAACTTTGGAAGCCAGGGAGTGTGTGTGCAAAGTTTGGCATCGACCGGGTTAACGGTGGCCGAGATTAGCTGCTCACGGACACACGGACGGACACACGGACGGACACACGGAGTGCAAAACATACTCTCCCCCCATGCCTTCGGCCTGGTGGAGACAATAAGTGGCCAGGGACAACTCAGTGAAGGAATGACAGAGCTGAGATGGAAAGGAAACGAGAGTCTGATTGTCAGATGGGTAGCTAGGTAAATTATTTAGACTAAAGCCTGAGCCCTGGGATTAGCCGGCGCTGGCTGTTTGACTGTGTGTGTGCGTGTGTGTGTGTGTGTGTGTGTGTGTGTGTGTGTGTGTGTGTGTGTGTGTGTGTGTGAGGATGTTTGTGTGTGTGTTCTAGGATGTAGGAGTTACAGCCACTGGAGGGAATGCGTTCCTTCAGAGGTACTCAGGAAGCAACAGTGTGGGCTTGGAGAAGAAAAAAACGTGGAAGTGAAAACAAGTTCTCTTCCCAAAAGGCAAGGCGTTGCAACTAGTCGCAACACCTTGCAACAAAACAGTTTTAAGTCCAATCCACAGAAATGCAACTCCTTGCAACTGCCATTGGGGAAAATGTGGACTAGCCTCAAAGAGAGTCAGAGCCCATACCCCCCCCCCCCCCCCCCTCTCCAACTAATGTAAAAGAAACAGACAAAAAGAGAAAGAGACGCATAGTAAAACGTGACAGTCTACATGCAAAATATGCATGTCCTCCCGACCACTGCACTGTACAATTGTGCTAGTAACTGAGTGTAAAAATGGACCCATAAGCAATGCACACGCATACTACGCAGTTGCACAGTCTAGGAAACCTTGTCACCCCATCTCTTCCCCTCACAACGACACGTTGTGAGCTTGTAGATCTGCTATTTTCAGCATGCGACCAAGCATACAATGACTTGTCAGTCTTGTCTTTTAGTTTTACTGGATCTCTTCTCCACTAGTCCATTTAGTCTAGTTCTTATTTCTTGATGAAATAGTCAGTATATTTAGTTTTAGTCATCATAGCTTTTATTTAGTTTTCAACAGTGAAAAAAGGTAGTCGACAGACATTTTCGGTCATAGTTTTAGTCGACAAAATCAACACTGATACAGAGACCGTGCAACTACATCATGTGTACACACACATGATGGGAGAGGCTCATTAACTCATTGTGTGCTTTAGCGTCATTAATGGCATGACTGTGTTGCTGCAGAAGTGCATTAATGACAGTAAAGCACGACCCTCGAGTGTAATATAGCGATTATACAACAGTTACCCTTAAAGAAAAACCATGTCAACTCAATTTCATTATAACTAAGATATTCGCTAAAATAATCATACTTTTTTAATGACGGATGTAGTCACTAGACTAAATCCAAGAAAATCGCTAGCATAGCAACCCAGTCGGCTCCGCACTGGGAGATTATCACAGCAGATTTTATGTTTTGATTAGGTGTTCCATCATGCTCGTTTAAGCATGGCTAGGTGGCTACTTCAACCAATCAGATCGCTTACTCGAAACGACCAGTTGTATAATGCATATTACTGACAGTGTAAGTGTTATTATTTGGGCATGCATACTGGTGGAGATGTGCGCTCCACTTTCTAGTCTGTAACTGAAATATGCAAGGAAGGGGTAACCATGTTATGATGAAAGAGCTACCACTACACTTTGACACGAAAAGTACGCTACATTGTCTCACCGCATTGAGCATTGTTTTACTTTATGAACAGAAATCAAGTGCATTCCTGACAGTAATATTTTATAATTGATATTATGCCTAGGAAATACCTGCCTACAAAAACAAACAATCAAACAAACAAACTAACTAACAGTGGCTCCTCCTAACACCCTCAAATGGTTATATTAGAATTGAGATCCATGAGGTAGGTGAAAGTACAGTCTGTGATTGTACAGTGGGGTAATGTACCACCTGTTAGTGGAAAAGATAGCCAACTACATAATTTGTGTATCTATTACTGAGTCATGTGCTGTGTGTGTGTGTGTGTGTGTGTGTGTGTGTGTGAGTAGAGCAGAATGCAAATACATCAGTTAGAGGGAGGACAGATAGACTGCACCACCAGGAGAGAAGAAGGGGAGAGATGATACTGTAAAATGTGTAAATGGTCAAAAGGTAAATGGTGCATTTATATAGCGCCTTCATCCAAGGCGCTTTACATAGATTGTGCATATACAGTAAATGCATGTTTATGCAATTGTTCTCAGGGATTAGGGTAACCACAATTCTAACCCACAATCACCCATATCAGATAACTGTCACAACACCAGATCGTATTATTCATCTTTGGGGTACAAAAACGTACTGGTTGGAAGCAGGTGCAAAAACAAGTGATGTCATGTTCCATCTCTGTCTCTGCTCTCCAGCCACATTACATCTGTCTCTTTTTGTTTCTCATTTCCAGCTACTTTTTAGTCAACTCCACAGACCTGCTATCCATCCAACAGATGCCCTCAGACTTTCCCTGCATTGTTCCCAATCACCTCAGTCTCCTTTCTTTTCAGATTCAGCCACTTGTGAAGATGAAGAAATGAGCTCGGATTAGGGAAAGGTGGGTTATACAAGCTGACAGGTGGCTCAAGAGCATCTTAACAGATTGTATGACCCACTCCATCCTCGATGATTCAGGAGATACACTGTAAATAGAAGCCAAGGCTGTCTGGTGACCAATCTCTCCCCCTATAGTTTTGTACGGCAGCAGCAGGTCCAATACAGAGAGGATTAACCATGGTCCACAGTCTCAGCTTGCCTTATCAGAAACAGCACATTGTTAAGGCGCAAGAAAGAGTTGTCACCTCCTCCTTATGAGTCATTCTCTCCTCTGTAATGCTTCCACACAAACACACGAACGCAAGTATGTGCGTGCGTAGTGTCACACACACACACACACACACACACACACACACACACACACACACACACACACACACACACACACACACACACACACACACACACACACACACACACACACACACACACACACACACACACACACACACACACACTCTTGTATGCACGCAGCACACGCTGTCTGCCTTGCATGAGTGATATACATACAGGAATAGAATTGTTGTCACAGCTTAATGATGATGGTCTATTGCCATGGTGGGTATGGAAGAGTACATGCAGACTGGATAAGTGGAATATGGAACTCAGGGGAGCCAGACATTGCACTTTTATTTTTAACTATTACAATTACAACTATTAACCATAATGTCCTGTGAGTCAGGCACTTCACAAATTGCTGTCACTGATTACACTGACACCCAGCAGGTGCTCGATAGGTAGCCAACTACGTAGTGTCTTGAAAAGCTGAGCCTGATCTTACAGCTCATTTGTTTAGCAAGGCTACAACTGGAGTATCTTAAATATACGGCAACACCACCATAACTAGGCTTTGTACAAGATATGCAAGTAGATTTTCATTAAAAACAGCACAATGGAAAAGAAACAGTTTAAAAAACTTACTGAATCTTGAGACTAAAGGCCTCTGCAGACACGTACGTCAGTTATGACTACATGCTGATATGCTTTGACATATAAGATCTCTATTCAACGTCCTTGACAAATGGAAATATTGTCTTCAGACATTAAAAGGCAAGGCTTGTAATAATATATTTCATTTGTATGTGCTGGTACACTTATATTTGGGAGCCTGCAGGTCTCTCGTGTGTCAGTTTGATCAAAGTGACTACAGAGGCTGTCTATAACTTTGTTTTGGTTTGATGGACTCCTTCTGGCATGACAGTAGATTAACCTTGGATTGTTTCACGGTATAAGTGTCACGACGACCCAGGTTGCCAAGGAAACAAAGCAAGATGGGATCCACACTCCACAGACGACAGCTGAGGTGATGACGAGACATGAACCAATGCACTGTGTATAAAAAACATTGTATCGCTGTTTAAACTTATATTAAATATATCTGGAACCTACAGTAGCTCTAAGCACTTCTGACGCTTGTAAAATATATCTGGAACCTACAGTAGCTCTAAGCACTTCTGACACTTGTAAAATATATCTGGAACCTACAGTAGCTCTAAGCACTTCTGACACTTGTAAAATATATCTGGAACCTACAGTAGCTCTAAGCACTTCTGACACTTATATATCTGGAACCTTTACTAGAGGAAAAAATCACACCCGTGTGAAGTGAGGAGCGCTCTGGAGGAGCGGATGTGCCTAGTGGGAAGTCAGGGAGTACGCTGATGTTATCGATATGTCGTTACACTGACCTGTATTAGACTGACCTGGATTGACTGGCTGGGAACGAGGCTAGGATTGACCTGGACCATAATTATTGGGCATGCTTGAACTCCATGTATGGCCATAAAAGGGACACAAACAGACAAATACAGAAATGTCCATATATGGGCATAAAGGGGAGTTGGGCACAGACAGACAGATGGGTACAACTAACTGAACTATGATTCATATGTCACACTTGACTTTCACTTCTCCACACCAGGCATGTCCTAGTTGTACTCCATGCTGCATTCCTATAGACTGTTTGTTTATTGCTGTGATTGGTATACTTTTGAGGGAACAGACAAATGTACACATACTGTATACATACCATAGAAATATTTGGACACATTTGGACATTTCCATGCATGCAACGCTGTGCTATGTTTCACATGGAAGAGGAAATAATCAGTCCATAAGGGGCCCTGTGATGCGTTTGTTTTGTTCAATATGAACATGGGTTGGTTTATAATAATAATAATAATAAAACTTTATTTGTATAGCACCTTTCATGACATGAAATGCAGCTCAAAGTGCTTTACAGAACAATGGAGAATAAAAGAAAAGCAAGGCAACAACAAAAAACAAGCAGTAATGCAATACAGTGAGGACATGAATAACAAAAAATTAAAAAATATCAATTAAAATGTTGTAGAAGTGGGTCTTGAGCTGAGCTTTAAAAATGTCTACAGAGGCTGCCTGACGAAGGTACAGTGGGAGATTGTTCCATGCCGACGGCCCGTAGAAGCAAAAAGCTGCTTCCCCGGTTTAATATGGTATCTATAGCAAGAAGTGCAATAATTATAAGCATAAATGATTTGAGTAGTAGCATGCATCAATCAATCAATCAATCAATCAATCAATCAATCAATCAACCAATCAATCAATACGGAAGTAGGGTGCTTATGTTCTAGCTATTCCATTTTTTTTTATCTGTGCTACACAGTACATACAGACAAACCAGACACAAAACTGCACAAACATCTGCATTTGTGGAATATATGCATAATTTCTTTTGCTCCCGTGAATTTAAAGTAAATTGATGCTAAAAGTCTTACGTCAATTACAAATGTAATTAAATCCACTGCAAAAACATAAACTCCCAGACAGACACTGAATTTTAAGTCATGTAGTTCTCCACAACCTGGGGCTGTGGCAGGGCTTACATTGCCTCTCACGGTCTGCTGTAAACCTAATTGCCCCCCGGGGACACTAATAATAAAGAACTTTGAACTTTGGTGCTATTGCATTAACAACCAATTAGAATTGTACATCAAAGTTAAAAGGTAAAAGGTAATTACACTCCACACGATCAACCGAGACGCAGAGACTTTTACTGTGCTATTATTACATAGACAGAGGTGTAGTGTGACAAAGTAATATATCCTGCTAATGATTACCCCGGACCATTTCAAAACCTCAATGATTGGAGTTCTCTGGATGTTAAACAGGCCCTTGACCAGAGTTGATGTCATGTAAAGGAAGTTCAAAGACTCCACTGCAAGAACATGACATACATACAGTACATACAGTACATACATACATACATACAGTACATACATACATACATACATACATACATACATACATACATACGTGCGTGCGTGTAGATAGGGGGGAATACCATGGACCTGTAGTTAGCTGCAGCTGTCTTTCAGCTGCAGCTGAAAAACATAGGTCTCGTAGGGCTCCATTTTCGTCACCGCTAAACCTCTTACCCCTAAACTTCTTTGCCTTTTTTTTTTACTATTTTGCAAAACATTTTTGAATAGTTAAAATGGCCAATGTGTCAATGTAGATTGCCTAGTTGAACTAATAAAAAATGTTTTGCAAAATAAAATAAAAAATCACACCCGTGTGAACTGAGGTGCAACTCCCCTCTCTCCCTCCCACCCTCCTCTCTCTCTCGCTCTCTCATTAGCAGGCAGGCAACAGTGCAGCACTATCTCTCTCTCTGTTTCTGGCACAACAGCGCCCCTACTGGTAATCATAGTCACATAGGTTAACGTCACATAGGTTAACACGGACATTGCTGTTCCTTTGAGTGGTTGCACCACTCAAAAAGGCAAATAAGTTTAGGGAAAATGGAGCCCTGTGTGTGTGCATGTGCATATGAAATGGTGTAGATTATTTAGACATCCATATCCACTAATTGCCACACACACACACACACACACACACACACACACACACACACACACACACACACACACACACACACACACACACACACACACACACACACACACACACACACACACACACACACACACACACACAGTGACACACACACACACACACACACGTGTGTGAGCAGCATCCTGTGCTTGTGTGGATCTGGGGGCCTGGGAACTGTGTGATAACTACACAGAGCTTTCCCCAGCTCACCAGAGTCATGGGAAACCACACTGACTGACAGCAACAACACATGTACAGTACACACTACACCACACACAGCTTAACTGTTCAAGATTTACATCAGTGGTTCCCAATCTGTGATAGAGATAACCAATTTGTTTTTTTGTTGAGATTGCTGCTTACTGGCAGCTGTAACAATTGCGGCGCTGTGTCAAACTTCTAAACCAATTAATGACACCGCCGAAAAACAATCTACATGCCTTCAAACTAGAAGTCATAAATTCTGTATACTCTAGTCCAACTGGTACATCTGTTATTTTGAAATAGCCAATGAATAACACACACGTGCCGACATGTTGTGAGCTGGTACATCTGTTATTTTGAAATAGCCAATGAATTGTGTTCAAAGGGCAAAGGCCAGAACCGTAGGCTATGTTTTCATTGTAACATCCGGTTACAGATATTTGGCTCTTCAAAATAAGGGTTGCGCGCGATAAATCCTCATTGTATTACACTGTCCCACGCCGTCTTTTTTTGTTTGGTGGATATTGGAAATTACATGATTAACATAACTCAGCTATAACAGTAGCTTTGCTGTATGAAAACTACCTAGAATCCTGCTCTATGTGGTGAAGTATGGGTCCAAACTGGCGTAGGATGTGAAGGAGAACAAGCAACTACAGTAGCAGAGGCCTTCTCAGGACATAATAGCCTAATGCTGATAGTGAACCAGGTTGCGTGACCTGGATCTGAAGCTGTAAAGCCATGGCAGTTCACAAAACAGGGTGCGCAACAACCCACCCCCATCAGGTGCCGTGTTTGGGCTGTGCTGCTCTCCTGTACTTCTCCCACGCTTTCTCTTTCATATTCACTCACACGCACATACTGTACGCATATACGCACACACTCGTGCACACAACAGACAAACAACCCCTTACTAACTTCTATATCAACAGGTGCATGCCACCAGGTGTTTTTTATCCTCTCCAATCCATCCTGATCCCGCCATGCTTTTGTAGTCTTCTTATTCCTCTTTATCCATCTCCCCTGCTCCTCCTTCCACTTCATCACTTCCATGTCTCTCCATGTTGTTGATATAAATCCCCTGGCCTGGTTCCAGACTGCAGGTGGCTGAGTCTTTCTCTTATACCACAGCAGAGGCCTAACAACCTTATTGGACCTCTATCTGACTGCCAGCCAAAGTGTGTGTGTGTTTTGTGTGTGTGTGTGTGTGTGTGTGTGTGTGTGTGTGTGTGTGTGTGTGTGTGTGTGTGTGTGTGTGTGTGTGTGTGTGGGAAAGAAACAGGTTGAGTACATTACATCTGAGTTTACAGCTAGGCTGAACCTGATTGACGCTTCACCACTACCACTGCTGATGAAGTCGGAGGCTATCAGGCAGGTTGCCCTGACTAGAGTACAACACCTCTTCT
Organism: Protomyctophum parallelum; assembly: GCF_964188405.1. Classification (NCBI taxonomy): domain Eukaryota; kingdom Metazoa; phylum Chordata; class Actinopteri; order Myctophiformes; family Myctophidae; genus Protomyctophum; species Protomyctophum parallelum. Next base: position 32,441,758 of record NC_139698.1, read on the forward strand.
CCAACGATCATCTGGCATGTAAAACACTTAGTGATCTAAATGACAGTGTAGTTCACTTTGTGAGGAAGTGGTTCGGGCTCAACACCCACACCACCAGAGACATTATTTTCCAGTCCAAACAGGTCGGTGGGTTTGGCGTGCCGAACGTGGAGTGGATATATAACGCCTCAAGGCTGGCTCACTTGATGAACATGCTAAACAGTGATGACACGACTGTCAGGGAACTTGCTAGATCTTCTCTGTTTCTAGATATGAAACGGCGTAAAGTGCCACTGGCAGCAGAGGGCGAGCCAAGTTTCCTGGAGTTTAGAAGAAAGCCCAACCTTAAAATGGACTCACATGCTACTGGGTTTGGGGTGTCGTCAGATTGGCCTGACCTCAATGACCTCTGTGTGAGAACTGGAGTATCTCTGTGCTGGGTTCGACCTGACTCTGAATCTGTAGAAGTTTCTGAGGACATTATTACCAACTGTTCGATCTCAGTAAGGAGTACTGTAATTGATACGGAACACCATGTATCACCAGTCAATGCACGGAGGTACCTTATGTTATGATGCTACAACAGCAAAAACAACAACAACACTGGACTGGTTTAAAACTACAGGGGAAGCTAGCTTGCCTTCCCGATGCAGACCACACCGTATCTCATACAATATTCAAGAATTATGCAGTCGATGAGGACATAGTCACCTTTACAGTCAAAGCCAGATTACAGGTCCTTCCAACCAGACTCAATCTCTCTCTGTGGTACCCTAACACGTTTCCTCCTCATTGTCTGCACCATGACCACACTCCAGTTACAGAAACACTGTCACATATTCTTAATGGCTGCTATGTATATAAGGGAATGTACATTGCTAGGCACGACAGAATTGTTGACCTATTAGCTAAGGACATAAGTTCATATGTTTCATCATCTGCCAAAATGTATAAGCACTCACGTGTCTCAACTGCCATGTTCATGCACAATAATGAAAATGATGCTTTTTCAGATGTCACAGCTAATACACCAGATATTGTTGTTGTTGATGAGGACAGTAGAGAAGTGACCATTTTGGAAGTGGCATGTACATTTGACCACAGTCTGGAACAGGCATTCCTTACCAAGGTGCTTAAGTACCAGCGTCTTAAGGATGCTATTATACAGCTTGGCTACAGATGTAAGCTACTTTTGTTCATATTTGGAAGCCTCGGTAATGTCCACTAATCAGTCGTGAGGGGCCTGCAGATTGCAGGCATGCCCAAGCCGAGAGCTAAGGCATCGGCAAAATTCTGTTCAGTGTCTGCAATAATTGGCAGTCGCCATATATGGAGAAGGCGATGCTTTCTGTGTACCCGTGATCTGTATCTGAAGCACTTGTTGTAGAGTTTTCTCAAGTTTGCGCATCCACTATTGTTTGTGTTCAAGAAATTTCTTGTAAAATGTGAATACAAATAAAGATGTTAAATGTGTGTGTGTGTGTGTGTGTGTGTGTGTGTGTGTGTGTGTGTGTGCACGCGTGCATGTATGTGCGTGCGTGCATGAGAGAGTGTGTGTGTGTGTGTGTGTGTGTGTGTGTGTGTGAGAGAGAGGGAGAGAGAGGGAAAGAGAGAAAGAGAGAGAGAGAGAGAGAGAGAGAGAGAGAGAGAGAGAGAGAGAGAGAGAGAGAGATAAAGGGAAGGAAACACAGACGTGGTTATTTTGTCATGAGTGGGAATTTGGATTTAATCAGATAATCGAGTTAGGAATGTAATAACAACGACGGTAAATCTATGGCTCTTTAGCTCTCTGATAGAGGCATTTGGCTAAACAGTCGAGCAGACAGCATATTAACTGAAGACAGCCTTTGAATAGGTTCTTCGTAACACTACTGTCCGCTAGGTCCACTATAGGATTATTTACCAGAAGTTGTAAAAAACGTCCATACTAGTAGAGAGCAACACTTTACAGAGTCACAAATCACTGAGCACATGTCATTGGAAAACTGTCTTCTGTATTACGGACTGGTCTGATGATGATCACAGTTCACAGTAAAGGTATAAGTGCATTCAATTATCTTTGCTATGCACTGTTCGTGCAAAATGTACATTGCATGCTGACTATATTGGCTGCATAACAACAAATCCAGTGTGTGTGTGTGTGTGTGTGTGTGTGTGTGTGTGTGTGTGTGTGTGTGTATGTATTTGGTTAAAATGGGTAGGGTTTAAAAAAAGGCAAGAGTTTGCTCTGGTGCACTGGCCTAAAAGTGGGTCCTTAAAAACTGCTAAAACTTCTGAAATGTATGTATGTAGGTATGTATGTGTGTATGTATTTTAAAAGGGGAGGCTTTTTTGTAAAAATCCCTGCCCGCAATACCTTCATATATTTAAAATGAGTCCAAAATAGGGTTACCAGTGAAGGGCCAACTGCCTATTCACTGGGGACTATGCAAGGCAGAGGCGTCCACCCCCCTGAGTCCAAGTTTAAGCTAGACCGCATACCTAAACCATACTCTAAAACCCAATGGTAAAATGGATATAAAAAAGGACATTAATAAAACAACCTAAAACCAAACAGGAGTAAAAGTTCACAGCAAGGCCTGGATACCATTTATTTATTTTACAGAAAAATGAACAGGAAGGGGATAAAAATCAACTTCTTTCATTAAGACCAGTGGGTGTTACAGTTTGTAATTTTTTTATCCATCTGTGTTCCATGAGTTTCCGCTGTCCACTGGTCCATCGGACTCCACATTCCAGACCTGAAATGATGAGGTTAGCGATAGGATGGGATTGAAAGTATGTACGTATGTACGTATGTATGTATGTACGTACGTACGTATGTACTGTATGTACAGTATGTATCCTCTCTTGTTTACTTGTTTTACGTCACCATCAACAGCCAATAACCACCATTCTTGGTGTTGTAACTAAGGTACAGTATGTATCAAGGTTGGTATAATTAAGGGTCGGAAGGATTTAGAACAACAGTTGTATATTAGACATTAGTTAGCGCACCTCATGGTGCAAGGCGCAAGTTGGCAGCTCGACAGAGTGCATTTCTAGTTTTGTTTTGATCAACTCAGGAAAAGCAGAGTACAGTTTACTCTGGATTATAAATGAAAACAGCCATCACTGTAACAAATCCACCTTAATCTCAGCTCAACTATAGAACTAGAAACAAAGGAAACAGTAAATCCAACAAAATGCATTAAAATAACACTGGTCTGACATCCCTGAAACACATAGAGAAAGTCTCTAATCTGCACTCTGGTTTTTGATCCACTGGGAGAATTATCACTGAAACACACACTGCAACATGTCTCCAGCTATGTGAAATCTAGTTTGACTCAGGAATATATTCATAATAGGGTCATGACTCATGAGTGAACGACCCACGCGCACACGTTTCACACAGCATTTCTGAAAATAGACAAACACTAATGCAATTGAACTAAAGCCTTCAGAATTATTTCTCTGTACAGCTGTTAGGATTAGAAGGTATGATAGTGTTCAAACCCCCTTTCTGGCACAAAAAAAAGAATAAAATAAACCCAATTCACACCCACATTCCCCAGTGGTTGTCCATCTGTCCCTATAGCAAAAGTTCTCAATCACAGTACTGCAAAGAGTGGGAAAATATATATGGAGAAACTTGCCTCAAAAGCTCAAACAAAGTCCAATCTGCGTGTTGAAACAGACAAGACCCCCTCACACAGTGGAGCAAACCATTTACAATATAAAAGAAACGTACATAATAAGAATGTACATGTTTGTGATATGGTAGCATTTCTAATTCATGTCATGTTAACTTAATGCAGGCTTTAAAGCATCCTAAACACTACTCTGCCATGTGCCATTGCCAAATGCATTTGTGAAACATGCCATTAAATTCCCTGTGTGGCACACAAAGCTAAGCGTTGCAAAAATCAATTAATGGGTTTTGAAAAAAGAAGCACTGCCAAATATGTTTACATAACAGTGTACCATACTGGCAGAGAATGATGGGAATGATGAGAATAGCCTGAACAGCAAGTCAACAACAACACAGTCAATAACTAGAACAGTGCACTCCTCCGAGCTCAAGTCTCCGCCGGGCATAGCCAGTCATAGCCAATCGGAATGGAATATGAAACATCTGATCTGACAGATACACCTTGATCACATGACTCCAGAGAGTTGTGAAGATAACTCAAAATGGCTGGGGCCTATATGGGAATATTTTGATTGTATGATCCATGGTTTAAGAGTTATAGGCCAAAACGTGAGGCAGAGTAGAAAAACTGGGAGGAGAGGAGGAGTAGAAGCATGTTAAGGAATGTGGGAATAAACTGGAACACAGAAAAGTCCTCTCTATTCACCGGTATGTTCCATCAAGGTCAGGTGACAAGAGAGAAGTGAGACATTTGTTTTCATTGACGCCATGGCAACATTGACTACAGTATGTACGTTATGCTGGCAGGCAGGTGAGAGAAGACATCAGAAAACATTGCAATAATGCCCTAATTCATCTACGCTGCCGATAGGAATCATGTGTAAAGAAATAGCACACAAATACCACTGTATTTAGCTGAAACCAGCGCTTACAAAACATATTTGTGTGTGTGTGTTTGTGTGTGTGCATTCTGCCAGGGGCATTGACAACTGATGATTATGAAATTGAAAGGATTAACATTCTATTAGTTATGAGCTTCCAGGCTCTATGTCTGATTTATACTTATGAAGCATCCCTACAAAATACCAAACACCAAATGACACTGACAACTGAACAAGGGGATTATTGTAATTCAAGGGATTAATGATCTATTAGATAATGAGGTGCACTAGTAGGTACTGTTCTGATCAGTGCTCAGAACAGCAGAACAGTGTTAAAGGGCACCTAACACAAAACAGTGAAAATCACAGCACCTCCAGCTATGCCAGAAGCAAATTTCACAAGGGTCATTTCCCCTGGAAAGATATTTATTGTTGTTGCATCAAATCTAATTAAAATGTATTTATATAGCACATTTACAACAATCACAATTGACCAAAATGCAACACAGGACAAAGCAAAAAATAAAAACATATGAAACACAGACAAAGAAGACTCATAGGGGATTCACACTATGGTCCCGGGTGCGCACTCGGGACCACTTGGCAGATGTTGTGGTAGTGTGAATGATGCGTACCGTTCCCGGGAGCGGATCGCCCAACCGTCCCCGGGACCGCATGGGGGGCGGGTCTCTGGACCGTTGAAGTGTATTCAGATACGGATCGTTCCAATGTGAATGCATGCGTACCTAAAGAAGGAAGTGGACTGTTTTTTTTTTAAAGAACGTGACTTAATCTCTAGTCGACGAGCCAAGCCTCAACAAAAAAAACACAGCCGCTGCACGACGCGTAACACCAGCGCATTTCTCAACGCCGCCCGTCTCCTGTTGAATCTGCGTATACGCGCAGCACCGCAGTAAGCGCTGATCTTATTCTGCGGACTACACGTGGCTCTTGGGCTTTGCTCCACAGTTTCCAAAGTAAAACAAAATAATAATAATGCTGAAGTAGAATCCATAGCAAACTAATACACTGGAGCACAGAACTGACTGACACAGTGAATAGCAGGCAGGCTGACAGTGAAGTAGTATAATGGCAAAAAGCCAAAGAGGCAATGCAATGCAGTGTGTCTGGATTTATTTGAGACAATGTCGCAGAGTTGATGGTCAGTGTCCGTGCGCGCCAGCCATCAAACAAACCGCCGTCTGGAGGATTAAAGTGTGTTATGCAAGTGTACCCGGTGCGCTGTTGAATCTCGGGCAATGTGAATCATGGCCATCGGGGACCAGGCAACCGTATTCGGAAACGGTTCCAATGAAACGGATTCAGTCCGTCTCAGTGTGAATCCCCTATCAAACTACATTCTTGATGAGAGATAGTCACCCCTGGTTTTTAGTCTCATTTTGTGAACCTCCAGAAGAGACTTGTCAGTAGACCTCAGAGCCCTAACTAGGGAGTAAGGTTCCACAAGGTCCACATGATAAAGAGGAGCCAGCCCATGTAGGACTTTAAAATGAATAGTAAAATAAACAGGGAACCAATGGATCGCAGCTAAGACAGGAGCTACGTATATGATCTCATTATTTTTTGTGCCAGTGACGATTGAGGAGACGAGCACATTTTGCACCAGCTGCGAGTGTCTGAGTACAGGCTGCTCAATACCTACAGTACAGAGTTACAATAATCGCATGAGACAGAGCCTAAGACACATTGTCCTGACAATGTCTAGAGCCGTCATCATTGGTCTGTTACCGTAAGTATGAATGGTGAACAACTCTTAAGATTTGTGGGGCTGTATTTTGCATGTCTTAAGTAACAGGTTTTATTACCTAACTTGAGTAAACTAAAGACCTGGAGGCGTGATCAATGCCATTTGGCTATTCCGAGTGTCCAAAGAGCATTGATCACGCCTCCAGGTCTTTTATTTTGTCAAATATGTTTTTATTGAACAGATTATAAATTATTACAAACATTATGATATGAAATATTTTTTTTATGAAACAAATTGAAAGAAAAAAGAAACAAGACAAAAAAGAAAAAAGAAACAAGACAAAACACCTCCAGGTCTTTAGTTTACTCAAGTTAGGTAATAAGACCTGGTACTTAAGACACGCAAAATACAGCCCCTAGAGTCAACTGTGGGAGTGAAGAGCCAACTCAAAGGAGAACTGTCATTATATCACGGTATATAGTCTGGGGGGAAAATACGTTGTCTTCTGTGTATTTCTCCTGTGAAACGCACAATGATGATGCAGAATGATGCATACCCAGTTACCCACCAAACATACATTCTCAAATGGCAATAATCTCAGCTGCCAAACTGAAATCGATTGATCAAAATTCTTACTGAACGTATTTCTATTGCTCATATTCAAAGTCAAACAGCAGCATGCAGGCAGACACAAAGAGATCATCTTGCCAAAGAGATGGAAGGATTTCTCCAGCATAACGGACAATTACAAAAATGTTCCAATCAAGTAACTATAGGGCAAAATCCAGAGTTTACACTATCAGACTTGAATTACCACTCCGTATTTTGCCGGTGGAGTTTATTGGATTACATTGTGCTACATTGTGTTTGAAAAACAACCATATACAGAGGGGAGAACAGACAGTGACATAACAGGATGGTACAGCAGCCCAGGCAGTGTGGGTGTCTGCTGTCTGGACCAGACATGCTCTATAGCCCATTCGCTCATCAGCTCAGGAACTGGGCTGCAGATACGGACCGGTACATTGCATGTCTGCCTACAATAGAGGGTATGCGCATGCATAAAGTGAATGGGAAATCGAGTGGCAAATAGAGTGGCAAAGTGAGTGGAAAAGTGAGTGGAAAAGTGAGTCTAACGTCGCTTAACATCGTCTAATGCAATCTGATAGGACTTCTCTGTTTGGATGTATGGGCTGTCAAGGCCAGAAAGTAGTGTTTTGCCACTCAGTAGGCGTTCCCGCATAACTTCTGGGTATGATGATGAGGTCATGCGCATAACCTCTATATATGCCTGCTGGAACACCTACGTACACCCCTTTCTCCTCCTTCTCTGTTTCCAACTCATGGCAGACCGGCTGTCACGATTTCCAGCCTACTCACCAGCGTTCCTCTCATGATGTAACTGTCCCTCCAAGAAGCCTTCCTCCTACCTGTCTTACAATGAGCACTAGGTGGGAAGCGGCAACATTACACAATGCAGGGAATAGGGTTCATGCGTGAGTGCGTGCATGCACAATATGCTTGAGCACATTCACCTGGGTTGGTAAATGTCTTTGGATAGTAAAGAAAATAGTTAACATGCAGCGTACTCAATATATGTAATTAGAGGTGATTGAAGAACTAGGCCTGGGCTCTTGTGAATAACCTTCATACAGGTTTTGCTTCATGTCTATTACATGTAATAACTGTTTTTGTAGCATTAACAATGTAGAACGACCAGCATGCTTATGGCTAATATATATATATATATATATATATATATATATTAGGGCTGTCCCCGACTAAGGATTTGTATAGTCGACTGATAGATGAATACATTTGCTGTTAGTCGACTAATAGTCGACTGAGCAAAAAAAAAATAAAAAAAATAAAAAAAATATAAATATATATATATAAATTTAATATTTTATATATATTTTATATTATATTATTTTTGTATATTTTTGTAAATATTGTATTTTTATATACAATTTTTGGGGGCAAAAATAAATAAATTTTCTTTTTTTTGCCCCAAAACATTGTATATAAAAATACAATATTTACAAAAATATACAAAAATATTGTATTATTCCACTGGGTCTGTGGGGGACATAAACACATTTGAACATTCTGACTGTTCAAATCTCCAATGTGCCACTGCCTGTGACTTGAATCACACAGTGCGCTGGCCTGATAGACTCCAGAAAAAAAACAAAAAACAAAACAAAAATAAACTTTTTTTTTTTTTTTTTTGTGAACAACTGAGAGGCTTGTCATTAGCCAGATTGAGCACAGCAGGTGAGATTGAGATTCTGGAGTCTATCAGGCCAGCGCACTGTGCGATTCAAGTCACAGGCAGTGGCACATTGCCACACAGGCAGACACACTCCACATGCACATTGGAGATTTGAACAGTCAGAATGTTCAAATGTGTTTATGTCCCCCACAGACCTAGTGGAATAATACAATATTTTTGTATATTTTTGTAAATATTGTATTTTTATATACAATGTTTTGGGGCAAAAAAAAAAGAAAAAAAAAATTGCTCAGTCGACTAAGAGGTGAGACCCGTTCCGATCGATTAGTCGACTATTCGACTAATCGAGGTCAGCCCTAATATATATATATATACATATATAATATTAGAGAGAGACTTTCCTCCAGCTACATTCTCACATACTGGGAAAGCCCTGTGCTAAATTAGGGCAAACCCCAAGGACTTTTGTCCAGTAACACTTAGCCAGGGTGTGAAGCCAACGCTTGTCAGTGAGGCTTAACCCTCTCAGCTCTCCAGGGCCACCAATGTCACTATTAGTGCTCTGTTCTCGCCCCTCCAGTTTATTTTATGCGGGAGCTTCTGGGAACTCAGATTATTAGTGTCCATACTCATAATAGTCTGGTCAAGGCTTTGGGGTATTATTGTCTATGTTTCTTTTGGAGTGTTGGCCGTACACATGAAAATCCAAAAAGAGTAATAGAAATTACGTTGTTATGCCTGCCTGTTCTCATCTACAAAAAATATTGTTGTGGACCCCACATTCCACAAGACCACAACAATATTTTTTAAGGTGGGGTGGTCCTTGAGGATTGTTGGGAATATGGTAGTGGCTATAGGCTTGAGAACCACTGGCCTAGTATGTCTCAGTTTGTGCAGCATGAACCTGAATATCTATACTGTATGCGTGATCACACCGATGTATCTGTGTGTATGTCTGTCTGTCTGTATGCAATAGCATGTGGTACAGTTTGCTGGGGTGGCAACCAAATAGGTCACATAGTGATGCTTAGCAGCTGTTGTAGAAGATTACTCACACATCAGATATTAGCAACAGCAGTCAGTGAAAACAACTGCTGCTTCTATTTACTTTATCACAGCGGTGCCCTTTACTGGTCATGGGGCAACAAATTCAATGTGAGTTTATAGGGGCAGGTTGTTTCATGCCCACTGGCTAGCAACAGGGTTTCAATTTATAGAAACAGAATGGTACCAGGATACACATTACATGTATGTATTTGGTAAAGATTTTCAGCTGTCATTGTTTCAGCATGATGTTAAGATTTCTGTTCATTCATACAGATCGTAGAGATGTACTGTACACTACAGCTAGTAGGGAGCCTAGATATTTAAAGGTAAAGAGAGTTTTCTAGCATCTTACTGAACAGAGATGTCTATCTATTCTTTCATCTAGCTGTCTCAGTTCATTACACAGGAATCATTTTTAACCACTTCAGCCCTAAATCCATCATTGTATGATAAATAGTGAAAATCCACTCGCTTTCCTTCAAAAGCCTACCCACACCATGTTACGATTGGCCACTCCCATGGTGAATGACCTCTCCATCCTTACCCTAACCTAAACCACACCAAACCCTAGCTCTTGTCCATAGCTGACCAGCCTCTTGTCTTTAGCGTAAATAAAAAGAATGTTTTTGCTATTCACCAATACAAAGGCGGGTTGTGTCATTAGAAAGCCTACTTTCCTTAGTGGAAGCACTCTGAGCCCCCCACCACACGTATAAAAAGGTACTTTTTGTTTTCCATCTGGAAAAATAAACTTTCAGTTACTCCACTGCGCCTTCTACCGATATTGCCAAGATAGTACAGCAGATAATAGGAACGATCTTTCACTTGGTGATACAAGCGTGAAATTTGGCATGAACATGCCTCTGGGTCACCTCTTTAACTTTTTTAACCGAGCCAACGAAAAATCCAATATGGCGGTCATTTTTCAAGATATATATATATTTTTTTAAATTAAATAAATCTATCTATCTATCTATCTATCTATAATGGTGACATTTTTCCTAAAATTTGTAAGAAATGTAGACATAGTTTAACATTTAGATGTGGCGGCCATCTTGAAATAGCACCGCCATATTGGATTCTTGGATGGCTCGGTTAAAAAGGTTAAAGAGGTGACCCAGAGGCATGTTCATGCCAAATTTCAACAACCGTTCCAATGATCTGCTATATTGCGCGAATTTTGTGTGCGTGTGTACATCTGTAATCCACGTAACCCGAGAAACGTTCGCCCCACCGGCTTCAAATTCGACACACACGTTCCACACACCCACAGGGAGTGCAGTGCCCGGTCTCGAGTCGGCCTCACCCATGGTTGTCCAGAACCGCCACAAAAGGCCTTTTTTATTTGGCGGCCATCTTGAAAAATTACCGCCATATTGGATTTTTCGCTGGCTCGGTTAAAAAAGTTAAAGAGGTGACCCAGAGGCATGTTCATGCCAAATTTCACGCTTGTATCACCAAGTGAAAGGTTCTCTCACAATATGGCTGTTAGCCGCTGTACTAAGAGAAAACCTTCATAGAGAATATTTTTCCTCCAGTGAAAAGAAAATCCCTTTCTGCCCAAAAAGTAGCTTTTATATGTGTGGTGGGGGGCTCAGAGTGCTTCCACTAAGGAAAGTAGGCTTTCTAATGACACAACCCGTCTTTGTATTGGTGAGTAGCAAAAACTTTATTTTTATTTACGCTAAAGACGAGAGGCTGGTCTGCATTTATGCGAGCCCCGGAAGTCATCAGTAACATAGCTCTAAATGCAATTAGAGCTATGAACCAGAGCTAACCAAACCCATGCCTGAACTTCACCATACTAACGGTGCTAACCTTAATTGAACTTATTAAACCCATTCACTTCACCATAATTAATGTCTAACCTTAATTACGCCCTTGTGGGTGTGCTTTTTGTATGAAAGCCCTCCTGTGTAGCCCTCTGAACTACAAACGACCTCCTTAATATACACACTAAAGGTAAAGCAGTATGAAGTAATTTAACAGACTGGATGCCAGACATGTTCTTGGCCCCACAGTGACATATTACTAACCTGACTGTTTGGACATGGCTGTGCAGAGCTCCCATGACTCACGAGAGAAAAAAAAGTCTCTGTCCAATAACAAGGCCATGTATCACAGTTGTGTCATCCTTGGACTACTGGGTAGCCCCTCACCTCTTTGCTGATCTGATGTGTGATCCATGGATGGCTGCTTTCTATTCTGTGCTATGTGTGCATGACTGCATGTGTGTGTGTCCGACCGTGGAATTCTCAGATCTGATCATAGAAATGAGTTTGTCTCATTCCATCAAATTAGCACCCCACTCAGACAGACCACAGCACCACAGACAGACAGACAGCTTATCAGATATGCAAGGAAACATTAGCAGCTCCATTATAAGCCTGAACACTTCAAATTTAAGTGCTTGGCTGAAGGATATAATTGAGGAAATAATAGAAACTAGAAACTAGGTTCTGTAGGAATATTGTCCAATCATATGAGGGCAATTATAGGTAGAAATCATCGTCCAAAAAGGGGAGAGAACAGAAAGACCAATCTGTTTGCCTAACCACACTAATAAAGGACAACACACATGCAGTACATTAATATTTACCATGACAACCTTTGTCTTCCTGCAGGGACATTGTGATGTGACTCTTGTCAACACGAGACTCAGGTCAAACTCAGGTCAACTCAAGAGACATGTGGCATAACAAGGTCACATGGTCACATGTAGAATGAATGCCTTGCTTGTGTTTCGGTTGCAGATGGTCTATGATGGCTTATGAACATCACCTGGCTCCAGAATTATGCAAAACTGTCTGCAGGTGTGTTCAAGTGGGGTTAGGCTTTCTTGGAATCATCAAAATAAAAGGCCAAAAATGAACACAATGTCGATCTATAAATGTACCAAGTCTCTGTATTATATCTGTAATCCACGTAGCTCGGAAACCGTTCGCCCCACCGACTTCAAATTTGGCACATGCGTTCCACACCACCACAGGGAATGAGTCCGTTGGATAGCGGTTGTCCAGAACCAGCACAAAAGCCTCTGCCCAGGCTCCGGACAGGGCCCAAATCCAGATCACCCCTAGATCTCATCATCTCCATATATGGAGCTGGCCTGTTCTGACATCACAATGATGTTCTGACATCACAATGATGCATGACCTCGCCCTTTATTAGCCAACTGATCACACCTGATCACCCCCCCAACGGGCACTGATCACCCCTAGATCTCCATATATGGAGCTGGCCTGTTCTGACATCACAATGATGTTCTGACATCACAATGTTGCACGATCTCGCCCTTTATTATTAGCCAATTGATCACACCTGATCACCCCCCAATTGGTACTGTAATACGTCAAAACTCTTTTGCCATGCGGACACATACAGTAGTTTGTCTGTGGGATAAAAACATTGCAATCCCCATTTGACCGTCTAGTTTTTCACTAATCTTTGAAGAACCACCCCACCGACGTCATCATTCCGTTTCATGAAAATCCGCCTTAAAATGGTGTGATCCTTTGTCGTCGTGTTGAAAAATAATCCAAACTGCCAATCAATAACAAAGAGCCATCCATTGGGAGCTGCCATTGGAATGCATTAAGGCCTATTCATAGTCTGGATTTTCGGTGGTGAGGTGACCACCGCTCCGGTGGTGAGCTGACCACCGGAGCTGAAATAACGTTGAGCGGTGGTGAGTAAAAACAGAGAGAAGGGCTGGAGCGGTGGCGGTGGTTTGCTCTTCACCGCGGCTCGTGACGTCATGTTGTAGTTCGGTGGTCACCTAACCACCGAAAATCCAGACTATGTATGAGCCTTTAGGCCTCCTGGTTCAAACTGTCACCGTTACATTGTGGGAACCATGTTTCCAACAGCTTATGATTATGTTTAATGTCTGCCTCTCAAACACCTTCTTGTGATGAGTGAACATAGTGTGAGCTTACTGAAATATATATTTTAAAAAAAGGAGATTATTGAAGAGTTTACATTCTTTTCTTCTTTTTTCAGTTAAATATTTTCCTCTTCCAGGCACTTGCCACATTGTGGAAACAAGTTCTCACATTTATCCTTCTGTTTCCCTAAAATGGCTTGTTGGCATTCCTAATTCAAACAACTAGCTGATCCCTGAAGATAGCATTGCCCTTGGTTTTAACGAAGTATGGCAGCAATGCTAACAAGACTTTTTAAGGAGGCTAGCTTGACAAGTATGTGTCAAGTATGGACCATTTCACGCAATCCAATGCTGTATATAGTACCGGTATAAAATTAGTAACTATTAACTACAACTCTGGCAGATCAAAAAGGGGCCTGCAGAAATGTAGATGGGATTACATAAATGTTATAGTTTCAAATTGAAGGCCAGGGAATCACGTGTGAGAAATGTGAACCCTAGAATATAATATATAATATTATATAATATAATACAGTAGAATCCTGTTTATTCCCAAAATAAATCGAACAAAACCAACCCAGACTGTTCCTCCCACAATCTTCAAATGCTTCTGGTCATACAGTCTGGAACACGGAAGCTCTTTTGATGATTAAAAGGAAAAGCGGATGTGAAGCCTCCGCCCCACCGTTTCATCTTTACAGTATTGCAAATGTATTTTAACCCATTCTGACCTGAGATCAGATTCATACGAGGTTTCCGCCGGACAAACACTGGGTCTGATGAACCCATTCTGACCTGAGATCAGATTTTAAAATTGTCAGTCGTTCTTTGATTTTTCAAAAATAGCAGACCTACAAGCTCGTATCGCGCCACTCGGTGGCGCGATATGAGCTTGTAGATCTGCTATTTTTAAATAGCTAAAGCATAACATGATGCTGACACCAAAATGGGTGCCCGTTCAGAATGGGTTAATAAATCACACCCGTGTGAAGTGAGGGGCGCTCTTGTCATCGTACATCATCATGACGTAAAATAGACACTTTGCCTATTTGCTCAGACACTATGATGTTAAAATATCCATTCATTGTCAATGGGAATTTAATGTTTGTGTAGGACAAAGTTTGTGAACATACACTAAAATCTGGATGTAGCACCCCTCAAAAAATACAATCTAAAGATATTTAAAAAATATATCTTTGTGAATGGAAATGACAAAGAGATGATTCGGATTTCAGGAGGTGTAGTTCCAGACTCTATCATTCAGAGATTGTGGGATACTTGTCTGGCTACACGAGACTAGTTACTAGGCAACTGTAAGCTAAATGCTGACTACAAAATTGCAAATAGCACAATAATACGCTTCACAATCAAGAAGGAACTTACTAGTCAGCCTAAGCATCACTCCTAAATTGAGTGGTATGAATTATTTAAGGAATGCTACATAGATTTACACCAAGACCACCCTTCTCTTTCTAGGGTTGTTCCTTCACCTGGTGGAATGTGGGGACACCTGCAGGCCAAGTGAGTGGTTTGGAGAGTGTCTGCCCTCATCCACAGGTGGCCTCACCATGATGTGAATAGAACCTTAAGAGTCAGATTCATTCATAAAAAGGCCTCTGCTGTGTTTACAACAGTGTACAGTATGTGTGACTAAAGTCTCCCATGTCCTGTCTGAGTGCCTCAGAATCACTGGTCTACTGACCTGGCAGAAGTCTGAGGTCACGCCGTAACGTGTGAGTTCTATCATGCTAAGAGTTCACTCGTCAGGCCAGATGTAGCATTGACCCGTTTGTGCTACTAAATGACCTGGCTCTTATCACAAGCTGTACACTGTTAGTGTTGGCCAGAGGCTGACTGACTGCTCTCGTCTCTGCCGACTCTGTTTTCCCCAGGAGATTAAATAGAAACGGTAATATTACAGTTTAAGTCTTGATTTATTTAATTTGTATGAAGTTGTTGAGATATTTGGCAGTAAGAATGTATAAAAAACTGAAGCGAGGAATTCATTTTCCAACTTCAAAACAACTATAGAGACAAAAATAGAGACAGATAATCAAGGGTCAATGGTCTGCAAACTTGCATCTATCTTGCACTAGAGCAGCAGGACTTCTAGTTCTAATGAATGATTTGTCTGTTGAAAAAACACGACAAGCAGATTACACCACCCTTATAACAACATTTGAGTTTAATCTATTATGTTATGTTTAAATGCACCTAAACCAGTACCATCCAATTACCACAGTAATGTTTAACACCTACCTGCCCAGCCTGTTGATGCAGACCAACAGCTGACAGTGATGATGTTGATGATTGTGGTGTGTTACCTGCCACCGGTTGTTGCCTCATCTGTCACTGCAGTGTAATAAAATAAGAACATGGGGGGAAATCTTACTTTTATACTTTCTTAGTACGATCTCAAGCACACAGTACACACTGCACATTTCTAATGCTAATACAAGTTTGAAAAGTAGTAGCCCCATTTAGAACCTCTGCCTTCGCTATATCTGAGATGAGGTTGCCAAGCCGGCAGATGACGACACCGGTGTATATTGGCCAATATTGTTGATTCTTGCAATTCCCACACATCGTATTTAAAAAGATCACACCCGTGTGAAGTGAGGGGCGCTAATATATTAAAGACTAACTTATGTTGATTAGGTGATGTAATGGTGATGTAAAACAAACGGTGCCAACCCAAACATTAAATGCCATTTGGTCAGCCTGTGGCCAGTCAACCCCCGTCCGCATGCACAGTACTACTCCCGATAAGGTAGCATTGGCAAAACATGGTGACAGGCTGACTAAATAAGCAATTTAAATGCTTGTTTCAACCCGTTGTTCTTGACCGCAATTTTTTAAAACATCCGAGAGCAGGATACGATATGCAGAAAAAAAGATAAGAATCAACACTATTGGTCAATATTCGCCTGTGTTGTCATCTGCCGGCACCATAGGCTGTGGAACCTCATCACTGTCGGGGCGGCTGTGGCTCAGGAGGTAGATCAGCTCGTCCAATGAGCCCTGGGTCGGCGGTTCGCATTCCGGCGCCTCCTCTCTACATGTCAAAGTGTCCTTGGGCAACACACTGAACCCTACGTTGCCTCCAGTGGTTTCCACCATTGGTGGGTGAATGTGGGAAGTGAGGACGCTGGCATTGACTGTTCGCCACTTCACCTCCCAATGTATGAATGAATGGACCATTGTAAAGCGCTTTGAGTAGGCACAGTATTGCATAGAAAAGCGCTATAAAAATGCAATCCATTATCTTGGAGCTATATAGGACTGACAGGAGGGAGAGGTTCTGATTGGAGCTAGAAAACACTATTGGTATAAATAACACTAACAAACTTGGCACAACAACCTTAGATCAAAGTATACTAGTACACTGACAGCTTTGTCTGGACCATTTTATATGCCCCAGTCTATTGAAATACACAAATATTAGTTGAGGAGGTCGTGCACCATATAACAGAAGTCAAGCAATACTAACTAAAGATAATATGACTGTGACACATCATGGGCCTTAGGTAGCCCTCCAAGCAGAACCCAATGGTACTGAAGTTTCTGACATTTTGTTCGACCCAGTCCATGGGGTCCTGTTGCACCACTACCATGCCACCTGGTACGCAGCCATTCTTAAACATAAACAACATGTTTAGCGCCTATCCGCGCTCTGTGACGACATTTTTCCGTGTGAGGCTTTCTGAATATGTAAAGTATAAGTACCCATACATGCTGCTGCGAATATCTCCTGTGGCGCGGAAGCCGTTAAGTATTTTTAATCTTTGTTTGACCGATTTGGTCGCTTTGATTCTTCTCTTCCTTCCTTGTTTATTGACACCTCATTGTACCGCCTATCTGGCTAGCTAGTGGCGCTATAGCTATGACAGAGCAGATCAGAGGCAGGGACGTAGCCGCACAAGCCAACCGCACACCGGGAGGCGGTACAATAAACGGTAAACAAACAAGAAGAAATAAAGCGACCAAATCGGTCAAACAAAGATTAAAAATACTTAACGGCTTCCGCGCCACAGGAGATATTCACAGCGGGATGTATAGGTACTTAAAGTTCCCGAATTCAGAATAACTCAAGCAAAAAAAGACCGTCACACGGCGCAGATTCAATCTTAGAGAGCATTTTTACTTCCGCGTTCTGGAATTCCCATACGAAAATACCGTAATTTCCGGACTATAAGCCGCACCTGAATATAAGCCGCACCAGCCAAATTTAGGGAAAATCCCATATACAAGCCACACCGGACTATAAGCCGCACCGGACTATAAGCCGCAGCTACGTTAGCTCAGAGCCTGAGATGGCTCTGCGTTAGCTGTAAAAATCCATAGATTAGCCGCACCGTTGTATAAGCCGCAGGGTTCAAATCATGGGTAAAAGGCCGCGGCTTATAGTCCGGAAATTACGGTATAGTTATGACCAGGGACCCAACATAAAACTCATCAAAATTTCAGAAAAGCTTTATGTAGGGTCCCGAAAGGGGCTAGGCCTTAGGGGGAGAGAGTCACAATTTGTTTTGTTGTAATTGTTTTGTTCCACTCTTGCTTTGCCAATGTAAAGGTATGTTTCCTAATTCCTCATGCATGTGCCAATAGAGAGAGAGAGAGAGAGAGAGAGAGAGAGAGAGAGAGATAGAGAGAAGGGGGGGGGGGGGGGGGGGGGGGGGGGTTGCAATCGAAATCTAAGCATGAGTCCATGGCATGTCCAACCTGCAACCTGCCTCCACGACACAGTAAGCTGGCAAGGAAGCCTCAAGCCTGCAATGTCTTACCTGTTTGCTGATTTATTACACAAGTGAAAAGTTAGTTCCTTATCGTGCTATAGTTTAAAACAACTAGCAGCAATGTAAAGCTAGTCTATATTGTGTACATATAGCCTAAAAAAGAACATTAATTTAAAAGCAGGACTCGAGTCATTTAAGTAAGGAGGAAATATACACTATAGTCCTTACCAGTAATTGTGTCTAACTATACTGCCTGTAGATTACATTTCATTACAGTACATTTGAAGTTACATTAGCATAGCAAAGCTATGTTACCGTTTTGGATGCGCCATGGCAAAATTGTAACCGATCAATTGCCAATGCCATGGCGCGTTATAATAAATGCTTTACAATTATTATGTAACGTTACTCTATTGGCATAGGAGCTTTGATTTCACATTTTTATTAGTTGAATTAAATTAATCTCAGAATTATATAGGCTGCATGTGCACTGTGCAGCACAAGTTTGTTGACTTCCTATGGAGGAAACAATCCATTATTCCAAATCATTTAACAAAGAAATGAACTCACGAAACCAAGTAGACCTAATGAATATCGCCGAGAGGGATCTTCATCAATTTGTCACAGGTAAGTTCTTCATCAATAAATCTGTTTGTTTCCAGACAGGTCCTTTATGCACCGCAGTTCACGTTGCGAAGAAAAATGACTATTTTCATTCCAGAGGGAGGAGCATTGAATACTGTTGGCAGGAAGGCCTGCTATCGACTATTATTACTAAACAAACACAATCTTTATTTGTTTTCTCAGCCAGTTCGTATCTTGTGTCTGGGTCTCTGGGATACTTTTGCAAAGTCTCCAGAGAACAGAGTGAAAGCGGAGCAACACCGCCAAGGAAGGAAGGAAGGGAGAAACCAGTCATGTAGTAGCCTATCACTATCAAAGGAGTCTGATGACACCTAGTGGCTATATAGTAGAAACACATGTCTAGGTGCCAGTGGGTGGATTTATTTTAATGAATAAAAAATTAGAGAGATCATCCGTTTTGAGAGATTAATAGTCAGATAGACACCGATAAATAAAGTTATTTAAAGCGGACAGCGTACCGTATCTTTATTGTAGTTCGGACCGGACCATATTATTTAATATCTAATCTATGGTATGACCAGACGGAGCTCAATGGTTCGGACATCGTTACAATTATGTACCTCTCTCCATCGGGAGAGGGAGACAACAGACAATTTATGGTTTGTAGTTTAAACATTACATTTACATGCAATTAAACAACAGTTGCCAAGTTGCCAACCCGGCGATAAATTAATATCTAGCGAGGGAATATTATCAGAATAATATCAACTCTGGGAATACATTTCTTACCAAGAATTTTCTTCACCAATGTGTTTGTAAAGGTGTCTACTAACATTATCCCACATTGGTTTCTATTCAACCACCCTAGGGGAATTTTTGACAGCTGTTGAAAGTTGGGGTACCATCAACAACCAATATGTGTGTGTGATATGTCAAACTAGGGGGTTTTCATGGTTCTGAATCCATTCCAAGCATTAGTTTTGCACAAAAAACACTCTTAAACATACCCCAAATCAAGTCTCTGTTGCTGTAGTCAGAGAGTGTACTTCTGGTAGGCCTACATTAGTCCTATATTAGCTCTCACACACTGTTTATTTACACCTGTTCTAATTGCTTTGTAATCAATTAATAAAACATGAGGCAAAGCTTGTTTGGGCGGCTAAATTAAATGGGATATACAGTGTGTATGTGTGTATGTATATACCGTGTATATATATATACGGTATATAACTTTCACAAATAAGATGAATTTGTGTTCAGGCCCACGGTCTGCCAAGCCCATGAGAATAGCCACACCAAGTGAAAGACCACCGGCCACAGGTGCACCAAAGTTAAACCTGGTACAAACACTGTTCAGGGGTTCTACCATGAGAACAGCCTCTCCAGGGGCCACAAGTGCACCGTTGGAGCAATCTGCACCAAACCTAAAATAAACACTATTCAGGGGACTGGCACGCACGCACGCACACACACACACACACACACACACACACACACGCACACGCACACGCACACAGGGACTACAGCAGTGTTACAGCTGTGTTTAACACTTCAAATGGGCACTCTGTGACCACTATGCTTTGGACAAATAAATTCATTGTGGCCACCAGGTGATGATGAAGAGCTGTAAATAATACAGAGTACAGACCCATAATTATTACTCACTGCAGCTGCATTTCACATTAGATGAGGGGGTATACAAGAAGAACAGAAAACACATTAGATGAGGGGGTATACAAGAAGAACAGAAAACACATTAGATGAGGGGGTATACAAGAAGAACAGAAACACATTAGATGAGGGGGTATACAAGAAGAACAGAAAACACATTAGATGAGGGGGTATACAAGAAGAACAGAAAACACATTAGATGAGGGGGTATACAAGAGGAACAGAAAACACATTAGATGAGGGGGTATACAAGAAGAATATAAAACACATTAGATGAGGGGGTATACAAGAAGAATAGAAACACATTAGATGAGGGGGTATACAAGAAGAACAGAAAACACATTAGATGAGGGGGTATACAAGAAGAATATAAAACACATTAGATGAGGGGGTATACAAGAGGAACAGAAAACACATTAGATGAGGGGGTATACAAGAGGAACAGAAAACACATTAGATGAGGGGGTATACAAGAGGAATATAAAACACATTAGATGAGGGGGTATACAAGAAGAATATAAAACACATTAGATGAGGGGGTATACAAGAAGAATAGAAACACATTAGATGAGGGGGTATACAAGAAGAATAGAAACACATTAGATGAGGGGGTATACAAGAAGAATATAAAACACATTAGATGAGGGGGTATACAAGAGGAACAGAAAACACATTAATAACAGATCACAAAATTGAATTGTTCAGCATGAAAGTATATTTTACAAACACTTTCATCCATCAAGCCTTGCTGTGTGAAAGCATAGTCTGGATACTGTACATTTTTGCTGTGGGTGGCCCTTTCTTTATTCAATTCAGACTAACCCACCCATATAGCTATACAGGGCTAGGCTACACATATGTCCATATTTGATTTAGTTGTACCAAAGGTCAGAGAAGAAAATAAAGAAGGAAAAAACTATTAGAATTAGTGTTGAACTGTGTGTGTGTGTGTGTGTGTGTGTGTGTGTGTGTGTGTGTGTGTGTGTGTGTGTGTGTGTGTGTGTGTGTGTGTGCGCGTGCGTGCGTGCGTGCGTGCGTGTGTGTGTGTGTGTGTGTGTGTGTGCGTGCGTGCGTGCGTGCGTGCGTGCGTGCGTGCGTGTACACATAGGCATGAACACAGCGTCGCTGTTCTTTAACAACGCTCTACATGCTGCCATGCCTAGATGTGTCAGTGCAATGGGTTTTCCAATCAAATTTCATTATGCAATCCAAAGTAGAAACCAATGACCATAACTGGTTATACAATTTCTTCAGCATTAATCAAAAAGCATCAAATCATATATGTTTCAGTGTAGCACTAAGGATTTGTTCTCTCCCCCTCCCATTGAAAGAAGGCGCTCTATCCATAAATTGACTTTCACTTTAATGAGTGGAGAGGCAATCAACAAGAAGTGATGCCAGGCATAGTAATAAATTCTGCAGGAATACTAATTGGGGTTTTGAAGGGTCAGAGGACTGAGCCTGTGACATAAACCACATTGTCACATGCATGCTATTGAAATTGTCGCCCTAGGCCCAGGCCGTAGCGTAACGGTCTGGGCACCGGACTGGTAATCCAGTCGCAGTGTGCCGCGGGTTCGACTCCCGGACCCGACACGGCCTTTACTGCATGTCATCCCCCCATCTCTCTCCCGTTTCCTGTCAGCCTACTGTCTGTCCCTTCAAAAATCAATAAAAGGCGTAAGCCGCAAAAAAAAAAAAAAAAAAAAAGAAATTGTCGCCCTGAACTTAAGCTCCTCATCTGATGTTGCAATGCTTTGCATCCTAGACAGAATACAAATCTTCTACTTGCTAACAACATTCACAGAATTTGATACAATGGTATATAGTATATAATTCATATAGTGCCTATACTGTAGTGACAAAACATGGACCATGTCAATCCGGCCTGAGACATTCAAAGGAACACATGCACACACACACACACACACACACACAATTACGGTAATTGCATTATTGTTCATGGATTTGGAAGCAAATGCATTTAACGTGATTCCAGTTGTTTGTAATTCATATTTACCATTTGAGTGCATGCATATACATTCCACCGATGCAGGTACTCAAATGGTCAATAATATTTGTAATATAATTGTGTCTGCCTTCCTTCATATTTATGTGTGACCTATGAAGTGTCACATTATGATATAAGATATACTGCATTCATGTGGATTGTTTTATGTAATTAAAATTCACATTGTAACCTCAAAGTACACCAGTGACACACGAATAAGGACCTAGGCCTCCTGGCCTGGCAAATAGCCTATTGTCAACCAAATCCATGCATGTTTAACATACTTGTTCAACATGTGTTTCAACTTTCACTTCAGTTGTCTAATATTGTGTGGCCCTTCTCTCACTTTATTGAAGTCAGTAGAGGAAAAATAAAAACTGCTCAACCCTGCTGTAGTGAGTTCATCTCATCCTTCATAATTGAGAACAACCCCCAAAGAACTGGTTATTTTATGGAACATATATGCTGTAGTTCTGCTAATTAAAACATGCATTTTATATAAAACCTCCCTGTACAACATGGGTGGGTTGAAAATAATGTAAAGCTGGTATCATTCATTATGAACATTGCCTGGCTGGCACCATACACAACAAATCCATTGTGGTTCCGCTGAATCTTAATTTTTATTGCTAATCACAATTAACTGACCAATAAACTAGATAGGATTAATGGGGAATTGGGGCCCAATTGACCATTCTTTACGTCAGCAAAAGCCACAGGCTGCAGACACGGAATTCTATACTAAAGCTCAGCGATCAGAGGAGAGGAAAGAAACAGGCTAAAAACAAAATAACTTGTCTAGAAGGGAGAATTAGATTTATCAGGGGCGCTCAGCGAAAGACTGGATCAGAGGAGGATAATTCGCCGGGAAAAAAATCAAAGAGAGAAAGAAAGGAAAAATTAGAATAATAAAATAATTATGAAATGAAATTGAGGAAAAAAGAAAATTTCTTTCATTATTTCAGTTGTATTTCATGAAATTGCTAATTATGTCAACAATGATTCCGTAAAATTGTTATCTCCAGAAATGATTTGCTCATGCCTTTTATACCGTGCAGCATTTTTAAATGAATTAATTAGCCGATCACAGTAATTACTGTTTATATTGTTGTTAATGAGCCCAAAGGCAAGCGAGCTGCACTCATCCAAATTACACTCATGGGGCACAGAGCCAAGAAAAGGTCCAAACCAGAGCAACGCATGTTACAGTAAGCATTCCATGTGACTTCCTGAGACAACCAGGAAGAGAACATGATACACTCTAGCTTCCTGTATTGTTTTTATTCCATTGCAATAATTAATTATTTGTACGTTGGAAAAGGTAATTAATACAGATCTCAGACTGATATTTAGGTAACAGCAATGGATTGTCTATTAATTTAAAATAGGGACATCATATGATAGCCTATTGCTATAAACAATCATCAACGACAATCATGTAATTTCTGTTTTATTCATGTGTCATATATTCCCTCTTTTTGTCTTCCTGTCAGGCAGCTTGTCTGAGTCTTTTCTTCTCAATCTGTCAAACTGGTCTGACATTTACTGTCTTGCATCAAGCTCACATGTTTTATCATATTATGGTGCTACAGTATCTGAAACACAATAGCACATGTCTGCTTTGGAAATGTCTTAACCACTCTGACCT
>NC_139698.1:32475779-32493279 GCF_964188405.1 Protomyctophum parallelum
ATGTGCATTGGGGAAGGAGCATAGATCATGAAGTTACACGTAAATTAATCATGATCATATAATAGCAGAACACAGACTGGCAGGCAGACTGAAGGTCAGTTCACCACTGGAACAGCCCAATAGTGTCCCCATCATCCCACCCTGCCCTGATTCCATTCAACTCCACCAATCTAAAGCAGCATCTACTGTGACAAGTGTTGCTGTTCACCTTCTCCACTCTTATCTTCATCCTTCCAGAGCCTCTCTCTCTCTCTCTCTCTCTCTCTCTCTCTCTCTCATCCAATCTTCCTCACTAAACCGACTGCTTTGGATTTGTCCATGGCAGACTCAAAAGACATACACACACATACTGTACGCACGCACGCACACACGCACGCACGCACGCACGCACGCACGCACGCACGCACGCACACACACACACACACACACACACACACACACACACACACACACACACACACACACACACACACACACACACACACACACACACACACACACACACACACACACACACACACACACACACACACACACACACACACAAAGCGAAGCTAAATGAATGTATTGCAGTCTTCAGTTCAGTGTGGAATGTGGATATGAGTGTTAGTCTCATCTGTTTGTTATTCACAACACTCTTGAGTCCACGGTCCTTCTTCAGAACAGAGAGAGGAGGTGGAAATGTCAAAGGCCCTATAGCTCCTCTCTATTTGACTGTTTATCACTGTTGCTTTGTCTCTCTCTCGCTCTCACCTCTCTCCTCTTTTCCCTCTGTCCCCTCATCCTTTACAGCCAGGACATGGTTGTGTGTGTGTGTGTGTGTGTGTGTGTGTGTGTGTGTGTGTGTATTGTTTGATGTTGTTATTGAAGTAAATAGACGCGGCAAACACTTGACACAGTTGTTAAACAGAGAGCGTCTAAATGTCTCCTAACTCGACATCAAACAGTATGCTAATGTGTGTTGCATTAGTGATAGCAGGAGCACAGCAGAAATGAGTACACAGCTACAGCTAACACGACACAAAGCAGAACAGTACACAACATGGCACCACTCAACACAGCACAGCACAGCACAGCACAGCACAGCACAGCACAGCACAGCACAGCACAGCACAGCACAGCACAGCACAGCACAGCACAGCTCAGCACAGCACAAGGCTGTGTGAAAAACTTGGGGCAGAGGTTCAGGTTCTTCCTTGCCCTCTCGCAAGTGTGCATGCAAAGTGTCACATGCACCAATTTGGTCTAGCGGTGCCGGAGATTGGCTGCTCACACACACACACACACACACACACACACACGCGTGCGCGTGCACCTGCACACACGTGCGCACGCTCGGACAGATGTACAGGGAGGAAAACATTGTTGGCCATGGGCATGATGATTACCTACCTATACTGTGGTGTAGGTGTCCTATTTGGCTGTGGACCCCCATCTGAAAATATGTTGTGCCAAGACTTGTTTTGTTAAAATGAGTCAAAACCTGAAACCCCTTCCTGTATGAGGAATGGTCTCGTAGGAGCTGTTGTCTTCAAACATCGCTGTCATTCTGTTTCTTTAAAAGAAGGAGGAGAGTGGGTCTTCCACCTTTCTGCTGACTCCGTCCCTCCCTCTCCCTCTCTTTCTTCTCTGCTTTTCTTGCTCGCTCACTTCCCATGTCTTCCAGTGTTTCTCCATTTCTCTTCACACGTTCTCCTTTGATAGCATTGCTTTCTCAATATAAATTCCTTCTTCTTCTTCTTCTCCTTCCCTTCTTCTCCATTCTTCTCTCTTCATTGGCATGAAAACTCAACACAACATGCCAGTATGCCACCCAAGGACAAACTGTGATTGACAAGCTGGTCATGTGATTTTTTCGCCTTGCACATGTCCAACCTGGAGGTTTCAAATAGAAGTTCAGTCAGACTGACAACTGACATGAAATGGAGTTGGAACAACAGATGTTCAGGAGGCGGAGGAACACACCTTGACCATACCTTCACGCCATCCTCCGCCCTCCACGACAATCTACCTGAGCCTAGTTATACCCTCCCCAGACAACCCAGAATCCTCTATGCTTTTCGTATCCCGCCACCATCCCCATCACCACCTCAAGACCAGCAGCATCTCCACTGCTCCATCTCCTCCATCTCTCCTCACCTCCTCCCTTCCTCACAGTTCCCACGGGGGATAACGCCTCCAAGTGTACCGCGGGCTGACCGCCACACAATCACGCCTCCACGTGTACCGCGGGCTGACCACCACACGACCCCCTCCCCAAAGACTTCAGGGTCGGCGACCCCCCCCCCCCCCTGGAACCCACGCCCCGCTCCCCCCACTCTCCTCCTCATCATTTCATTCTTTCATTCAATAAAACTTTTAAACCTTCCACAATGGTGTGTTTCTTCCAACTAGTGAAACAGATGTATTGAGAATGAACAGCCACAATATACTGTATTACTGTATACAGAGTTGGCAGTGTCTAGGCTCTGAACATGCAACCTACACCTACACCCTGCACCAATGCACCATAGACCTACAATCTTAAACATGCACCCTACACCTACACCTTGCACCATAGACCTACAATGGTAAACATGATGATAGTAAACCTCTCCCCATGCAGGAGAACTCTAGAGGGGTTGGAGCAATGTTGCTGTTTGACCAACGACAATTTAGTAGAGAATGTGGTTTCTCAAACGTACTAATGAATTTAGTGAAGAATCTGCAGGTTTCTCAAACGTACTAATGAATTTAGTGGAGAATTCGTGTTTCTTTGAAAACGTTCTGCAGAAGAAAAAATAAATAGCACTTTTTGGGTGATGGTTTGAATTGCATTCATGATGCCACTCTCCTAGCAGCACGCTATACTTTTCATCATGTCTAAAAGCTTCTTGCTGTTGTCTTGACACTCTTGTATTTATTCCTGCCTGGTTTTTGCTTTGGCTCTCCCTGCCCACTGAGCAGGAAGAGTGCTAATAAATTAACCAGTCTCCCAGGTTCCCGATGCTCCGCACTAAAAGTGATGGATGTGAATAAATGGCACATGGAAGAGCGCTGGGATTCATACACTTGGATTGTTCTGTCCTCTGTGCCATATTAGATCTTTGCTTTTCAGTGCCATGTGTCTTTTGAAAATGTAGGCCATGTCCACATAGGGGATGGGAGAAAAATACTTCACACGCACGCACGCACGCACACACGCACGCACACATGCACTATGAAGACTATGTATGACCTAGCTAGAAAGGAAAATGAAAGGATGGCGACCTCTTGTATTGTATTTGACTGAGTAGATGTAGTAAACTCTCCTAAAGTAGAGTTTTACCATCCTACACTGAAGTTTTTGGGCTAATTCAGTAATACATGGAACATCATCCATCCTCTCTGTGAGGCCCCAACAGACAAACGCACGCACACACACACCGTATATACACAGAGATGTACTAATGTCCACATTTACATGCATGTATTCACACACAGACACGCACGCATGCACGCACACATGCACACACACACACACACACACACACACACACACACACACACACACACACACACACACACACACACACACACACACACACACACACACACACACACACACATGCAGACACCCGTCTATGCCTCGCAGACCATATACGCAGCTGTAGATCAACGAAACATTTGCAGTGTTAATGCAGTTACACATACAGTATATGACAAGAGCAATTACATTCTGATGCACTAACCAGGTGCACATGTATTTTGCATGTGAGGAACTTGGAAGAAAGTGACATTTTGCACTTTTACCCTAATTAAAATTTATTTTGAGGTATGTCAGTAGGGAAAAAAATGGAACAGATTAATCGGGACTCCCTTTGTATGATTTACTAAACCACAAAGCACAATTGTGTGCACATTATTTAACACCTAGTTAAGCATGTCTTAACTTTGCCTATTGTTGCGAGCCACATGGGCAAACAACATTGCATTGTGGGGAGGACAATTAAATATGACAGTTTCATATTTAATTCAACAATAAATGGGGCAAGATGACGATATTTCAGTAGAGATGTTAGCCATTTTTCATTGCAGTAGTCCAAGGCTATAGGAAATGTGTTCGCTTATACGATTTATTATATAGATCTACTTTAAGTTATTTCTGGCTTCAAAATCCAGTATGTTTATTTCCTCCCCACCCTAGTTCTCTCAACCTTGTTGAAACATAATCATCAACTGAGTTAGCAAAATCCACATACTGTATGTTAATGGTAAGACCGCTGTACATGTATATTCCAGACACACTGAGGAATATGGTTACGTTGTGTTATGTTCTCATTTTAATGGATGACAAGTGTGTTGGTGTTTAATCTACAAGCTGAATAAATATACATTGTTATTGTCAAGTGATCCATTCTGATTTGTGTGTACAGACATCGTCGACCTGTTCGCATTGGTTGCTCAACATAGCCCCAATTTGATGGAATCAGAAAAGAGAACCCCATAACAAAAATATTTTAGTTGTTTTGTTTTGTTTTTTCATTTCACTTGTTTCTCCCTCCTTATAATTGGACCAGCAAGACGCCCTGAGGGCGCGCTGAAACAACAGAGCTTCCTGAAGAGGTATGGCTGCTGTCCGGTGTCCTGTGCTGTAAGGAGTTCTGAAGGTAGAGTTGGAGATCTATCATTCTGTTGAGCTGGTCGAGTCATCATTGTGATGTCAGAACAGACCGGCTCCAGGGTCTAGGGGTTTAGTGAGGTCAGATCAATGACTTCTGTACTGTACTTCTGTATATGGAGCGTGTCTTGAGTGTACATGGTTTGATTAGGTCAGATCAACAATCATCAATTAGGGGACTTACAACGTGGCTGGTTAAAACTAAAGAATTTTCACTCATGCAAAGGGGAATCTCCCTTAGCCAAGCAAGATATTATTTAGTCTATGTCAGGTAGAAACCGCATATGAACAAAACTGTTACTTTCTGCTTGGCGTTTCGTGCTGTGCTTTGAGCTTGTGGATCTTTTACTTTTGATGCTTTTGTGTGATGCTGTAGTATGATCAAGTACGGCGTAAATGTACACAAAAAAAAAACTAAAATAGGGAGATAAGAGGTTTCTGCCTGACAGGAACGATTAGGCTTCTTGGCCTCAGGCAGGACTACTATACCTTCATCACACTTTGACCCTGACCACAGACCCTGACCACAGACTGACCACAGAATGACCACAGACTGACAAATACTGAGGTGTAATTAGGCTTCTGGGCTGCGGGCAGGGCTACTCTGCTACACTATAGCTAATGAGAATAGCATTATATTCACTCTGAATTTGGTTCGGAATTGATTTTTAAAATATTGATTAAAGAAAAAGACAAAACAAATTGTCCTTATCCCTCCATGCAGCAGGCTGTGCAGTACAGTGATTATTGTGTTGTTTTGTGTCTTCGTTGGGTTCTGGAGCTCCCAGCGTGAGTCAGTCAGGTCCCTCCTTCCCTCAGCTCCACCCTCCCTCCTCTTCCAACATCCTCTCAGCAGGTAATCGCTATGCTGGAGGTCTACGCACGCACGCACGCACGCACGCATGCACGCACGCACGCACGCACGCACGCACGCACGCACGCACGCACGCACGCACGCACACACGCACACACACACACACACACACACACACACACACACACACACACACACACACACACACACACACACACACACACACAGCTGTCCATCATTATGACTGATGGTCCCCTACCCTCCTGTATTAATGTCCAGGCTTTGTCAGAGACAGGGAGGATAACACACAGACAGACACACAGCATGACACAGAGAGAGGAAATACGCATGCATGCACACACACACACACACACACACACACACACACACACACACACACACACACACACATACAGTGAGTAGACACATGTGCAGAGGCAGAGAGAGGGGAGGACAAAATACACCGGCTATACAGACACACACCTACTGCAGAGGTGCAGAATTATGATCATGTGTACGTATTAGATATAGATAGATAGATAGATAGATAGATAGATAGATAGATAGATAGATAGATAGATAGATAGATAGATAGATAGATAGATAGATAGATAGATAGATAGATAGATAGATAGATACGGAGAGGAGAAAGACAGAAAGACACAGAGACACACAGCACAGAGATACAGAAAGGAGAGAGGTGTGGAAGATGAGACAAAGAATGGAATAATAGTTTTATTGGAGAGAGAGAGAGAGAGAGAGAGAGAGAGAGAGAGAGAGAGACACACACACACACACACACACACACACACACACACACAGAGAGAGAGAGCTATTATGGCCACAGCCTAATTACAATGTACACACTAACAGGCACCTGTCTTGGCCACAACGCTCACACCTGAGACCCATGATTGGCCGAGAGGAGGGCTAATTTCAGCCAACGGGAGGTCCACAGAGATCGTTTAATAAATAACAATGCCCCACGTTTCAGACAAGTGCACCTGCGCCAATTAACAGGTTACTAATTGGTCGGTACAAAGGAGAAGAAAAAAGCCCTGTCCGTTTTAGCTCCAGATGAGTTCAATGGTTATTATTTTAAAGGGGGGGTTGTGTGTAGCAACTGTGAAGCGGTTTTTGCATGAGAATACATGTAGGCTATAAATTGTAACAGTGAGCTGAATATTTTCTAAATAGCAATTTACTGTCATTTGCACAACATAGAAAACAAGTAGTTTGTCAGCCTGGTGTTCATTTCATAATCTTAAATCCTGCACGTCTCCAGACCCATGCCTTTCCATGCTGACTTGAAACTCACCGCCGCAGCAAAATCTTGACTCTTAATTTCACCTCGGGGTTGTAAAGAAGGACCTTCATGGTGGACCCTTTCTTGTATTGTGTCCACTAAATCTCCCCCATCCATCTCTGTTCCCTGTCTCTATGCCTCCCGTGCCACTATCTTTCATTTCAAATCTCTTCTCTCCTCCCTATAGGTGTCTCTTTTTTCTACCTGCTCTTTTTATCCCTGCATAGCGTTCTCATCCCCCTTTCTCCTCTTTCCCCTCCCGTCACCATTCTCTCTCTCTCTGTGCCTGCAGCTGCACACTTAAAGGCCCTTGCTGCATTATCCTGTTAATAATAAAGGCCTGGGCAGGAGACAGCAGAGACAGACAAAGAAGAGGGCTGCTGCCACAACAGCCTTCAAACCTCATTAACTTTTGTCTTGTTGCTGCAGTGGCAGATAGTATGCCTGAACATGTGTGTGTGTGTGTGCGCACGCACGCACGCACACGCACATACATGCACATACATGCACACGCACGCACACATACATGCACACTCACAAGATCCACCCATGCACACACATGCACGTACACACATGTTTTTGCTTACATACCAGTAAGCAAAAACACATACTGTATGCATTAGTTTTTCCACACACACACACGCAGGCACGCACTTGCACGAACGCGGGCACGCGCGCGCGCGCGTGTGGTCACGTCACCGGTACGGCACGTTACTATTAGCGCACTTAAGTAAATTGAAAACACAGTATTATAGTGCACACACACACACACACACACCAACAGCACATGGATGGAACCCGCTGATTTTTAAGACATGTCACAGGGGCGCCATTATCATTTGCGCTATTTGCCATCATTTCAACATCAACAGTCAGTATTGAATCGACTAGTTCCAACACAGTCGATACAGGAGAGCCAATGTTGAGAATTTGAGATTATGCTCGTTGGCTCACTGTGGCTTTGTGTGAAACGAAGACATCTATTTTAGTCCCTGGGCCATTGACACACGGCGGCCATGTTGCTCATACTGTACATCCTACTAGAACGGAACAGTCGCCGGGGTGGACACCCTTCCCCGTGTGAACATGGTCAACACGGCATACTGTACTGCAATTACAACGTACGTACAGTAGGAAAGAAAAGACCTCTAGAGGGGTACGCGAAGGGGGCGACGAGGTTGTTTGTGCCACTCAGTCACCCACTAATGAGTAATCAACTTTCACAGCTTGAGTGTTGGGGGGGTAATTCTGGTTGCACACCGTGTTCCCGAACCGCGGAGTAGCGATTCATTATGGTGGAGATCTGTATAATCAAACAATTAGTGGATTCTTCTCATCAACAACGCCCGCTCCCTGTCTGATCAGCTCGTCTGTGATTTGGGGGTGGTGGTGGTGGAGGAGGAGGGTGGGATGGTAGTTGTTGACAACTAGCCTGGCTCTGTGACATTTCCTGGCCGTCTTCCAATTTGGGTGCAGGCGGAGGGGCATTGAAAGGGTTAAACAGCCCTGATGTATACTCACACACCCTGTGGACGTGTTAGACAGTGGGAGGAAAAGCACCTGGATGATAATTGCCACAGAGTAAGAAGGAAAAGGCAAGGAAATGGGAAATGGGAGAGAGGGAAACAAGGGAGGGTGTTTGTTCGTTTGAGTGAGTGAGAGACGAACAGAGCGATAGATCAGACTGTTCAGGCCAAAGGTCTTATCTGCAGATTTATCCAGATCGGTTCTATATACCAACTTCAGCTAATGGCAAGAGCTTGACCCTCAGAAGTCATTACTACAATGTTATTGTATTACCTGGATATTGCTTTTATTGTGTCCATGCGAGATTAAAGAGCATGGCTCAGTAGTTAATCTCATTTCTTTGTAGCGTCCATATGTGCTGCTGCTAGGCAGCAGGTAGTCATTAGACAGACACACAATGCTACTCAAGAGGCACTGGATCTGTAGCTGGACATGTGAATGCATGCGTGCATATGTGCGTATAAAGAGAGATTGTGAAACAAGACTATAAAACGCCCTACTCGCAGAGGAATAGTATTACCTCGGGACCTCTTGTACTTCATCATCATTAATGGAGGTCATCTGTGATCCAACATACCATGGAAATTGGCCATGTTTTTTTTTTTAGGCAAGGTTTTTTGTTTTCTCTGTGCCTTTTTTCTGTCTCTAGAAACTAGAAAGAGTGCTCCTCGGAACACAGGTACGGATAGGGGGCAAAACATAGTCTTGGCCACTCCTTTGGCTTGGCGGAAACAATTAAAATATTGTATATTCACTGAAGCATCAACACATTGAAAACTAGAACTGCACTCTGTCGAGTGCATACTTGCTTGTACTTGCAAGCAGAGCGCGCAAGTACTTTCGACCGCTACAAATTGTCAAATCTCAGTTTCTCTGTGAAGAAACGTTTTAAATGTTGATTAGGTTTAACTATTTGCTACCTACCTACTTTATGCATGTTACGTAATGACTACTTGTGCCTGATATCCCGCCACTTTTGATGCGTATGCAAATAAAACAGCAAGTTGTGCCTGATTTGCTGGGACCAGATTACATACATGACCATATGTCTTACGTCATCATTGAGAGCTAGTCATACATATACTATATATATGTAATTTGTAAGTTGATTAGCGGTATACTGTGGTTACTTTGCGCCAAAAACCGTCCCAGCCAACCCGCCACTTTTGATGCGTATGCAAATAAAACAGCAAATTGTGCCTGATTTGCTGGGACCAGGTTACATACATGTATACACAGGAACATTACCTTTAATCCTCCCAACAATGAAACATATCGTCATTACGTCACAATCGAAGACCAATTACACTCTGGCAATGGGTCCTTTAATCCACATATTTCTTACGTAATAATTGAGAGCTAGTTATACATATACACACCATGTACTCTGGTCCCAGCAAATCAGGCACAATTTGCTATTTTATTTTACAAATTACATATATATAGTATATGTATGACTAGCTCTCAATGATGACGTAAGACATATGGTCATGTATGTAATCTGGTCCCAGCAAAGCAGGCACAATTTGCTGTTTTATTTGCATACGCATCAAAAGTGGCGGGTTGGCTGGGACGGTGCATACGGACCGGGCAAAACTATTACTTGCGCGCTCTGCTTGCGCAAGTAACAATGTGAGCCAGGTTTTAAGAAGAGATAAGAGACCCCTGTCTGAGCAATAAAATAAGGTATAACTAGAAAAAGTGCCCTTCTGGGCACAGGTCTCCACCAGGATTTCTTCCTCAGCCTAGTGGGAATATGCGTGCACAGTTTCATCGCAATTGGACGCTGCGTTGAGGAGTTGTGGCGATTTATACAAAGCGGACTACTCCTGAAAACTGTAGGAGCCAATCGTGGCCAATCAGGATGGAATATGAGAAATCAAACAAACCTGTCTTGATCACATGACTATGGAGATCATGTGTACCGATTTGCGTGAAATTTGGATAAAATCTGAAGGAGTAATAATAGAAAATGTGTTTTACATATGTCGGCCTCCTGGTGGCGCTATAAAGAGCAGATGTGAAAAATTCCAGGCAAAGGTTTTTCCTTGGCCTCTAGGGAGTTGGCATACAAAGTTATCCACAGATCCATGCAGTTAGAGGTAAAGACACTTTTCGGCCAGTTATAGTGCCACCTTGAGGCTGAGTTGAAATTGTTCATGTGGCATTTCGTCCTCGGCCTAGTGGGAATGTGGGTGCACAATTTCACGGAAAGTTCATGATTTGCAGCATTTTGTTTGAAACTGAGCACTCCTGTGAACTTTGGAAGCCAATGTTAACCAATCAGGATGGAGTGTGAGAAATCTGAAAGACCGGTTTTGTTGAATGGCTCTAGAGAGACTGTGTACCAATTTGCGTGATGTTTGGACAAAATCTGTAGGTGTACTGTGCAAAAACTTGTTTTGCACAAAGCGGCCTCCTGGTGGCGCTATAACAGGCCGTTCTGGAAAGTTTGGGGCAGAGGTTCATCGTTGGCATCCAGGGAGTGTGTGTGCAAAATTTGGCATCGACCGGGTTAACGGTGGCCGAGATTAGCTGCTCACGGACACACACACGGACACACAGACGGACGGACGGACGGACGGACGGACGGACGGACGGACGGACGGACGGAGTGCAAAACATACTCTCCCCCCATGCCTTCGGCCTGGTGGAGACAATGGATTAATATAATTGTAAGAGGAAAAGAGGTGGGTTAGGCCGTTAGGGTATGTATACCGTACGGTTAGCTTCTTGCTCAAAGTTACTTCAACAGGCAGGAGGAGCCGGGGATCAAAATGGGATCTAGACAGCCGCTGTAACTGCTGCTGTCCAAACAATGTCGTGGATAAAAACACAAAAAAGTCAGAGAGTCATTTCCATTGTGGTCCTTGAATGTACTCAAGAATGCACAGTCACACTGTAGGCCACTGGGGCACCAAAATCAGCAGGGGCCATCATCTGGGAAGCATGAAGGTGCACAGAAGATTCTATTGAAATCCATCCACTTTTAGAGGTATGTTGTTTAGAACCAAAGTGTACTTCTGTATATAAATTACTAGTATAGAGGGATTTTATGTGGCTGACCCTTATGAAATCGTGCACTACTGGCCCTATTTAGACAATCTGTGCATGCATAATGTGAGTGGCAAAGTGAGTTTAACGTTGTTTAGTGTTGTTTAATGCAATCAGATAGGACTTTTCTGTTTGGATGTATGGGCTGTCAAGGCCAGAAAATAGCTTTTTGACACTTTTTTTTCAGTAGGCTTTCCTGCATAACTTATTCTGGGTATGATGATGATGTCACGTACATACACTCTATTGCGCAACGAGGCCAGACTCCAGGCCAGACAATTTTCTCATTTTTGCCAGTTATCAGGGTGCTAACAACACCACTACACCAGCACACAATGTTAATGGGTGGCATTAAGCCTCTGAATTAGTCATGGGTGTTTTCTGGGGGCGTTACATTAATTAAAACAATCAGTGTCGGCTCCCATTGCCTTTGAGAAGAAGCTGCGCCTGCATCATAGCGCAATAGGTAAACGATGGATTTGGAGGAAATGTAAACTGCAGAGGAACACTGCACATTCCACCAGCATTAAACACACCCATCACCAAAACAATCACATGGAAAAGAGAGGTGTCCAAATGCAGATGCAGTGCTGTTGCAGTCAGAGTCACCATGTCTCCTCATGCCTGCTGTGATATATTGACATATTCACATGCATGCTCATTCTCAGTCAGGTTATTTGACTAAACGGCATATTATTAAGCATGAGAATCCCGACATGCACTGTCCTCTTAGCCCCATTTGGATATTGATGATGACCAGCTACAGACAGACAGACAGACAGACAGACAGATTAATGCCAGGATGCTATTATATGGATTCATGACATTCTTACTTGTTGTCCTCTTTAATTCAATCACCATGATATGCGTTTTGGTAAATTCATCCCATTTATTTTAAAATGTATGATTAAATAGGGTATGCTGTAGGAGGGGCGGGCTCACCCATTGACCCACCCCCGCTCTGGTCCCAACCAATAGCATTCATTTCCGGTTCCATTTCCGGACCGGATTTATGGTCTGTAGAGTCTATGCTGGCAACGCACACTCACTATACTGTAAGCCTTATATGAATGATATGGCCCAGGGAGATAGGGCTCGCTATACTGTAGGCCTTATATGAATGATATGGCCCAGGGAGATAGTGCTTTGTCTTTGCAAGTTGTTTGTGGTAGTTGTATTAAATTATTTTTTGGGTTTCAGTCCCAAAACCCCAAGGACTGCTCTGCACTCCATTCTGTAGCAGTCACAAGGCACTCACAGACAGTTATATTATTTAGTGCATTCTCCTTATAATGTGATCAAAGCATTCACATGAGTGGGCAATAATGGCCCCTTATTGGTTTTGCATGGAAACAATATCTCTGCCAGTGACTACTCCACGGCTGAAATCAGATTTGTTTGCCTCGGTTGTGATGAATTGTATTTCATAAAGTGAACAAACCTCCCCATTATTCTGGCTGTGGATTGTGGTGAGGTGACTGCACCAGTGGCATTCTAGTGTATAATACTTACTATGGGAAAATAGGCTATTTGGGAGACATAATGCATCTGATAAATAATGGATTATATTCAGTGTTATTATATTAGGGTGTGTGTGTGTGTGTGTGTGTGTGTGTGTGTGTGTGTGTGTGTGTGTGTGTGTGTGTGTGTGTGTGTGTGTGTGTGTGTGTGTGTGTGTGTGTGTGTGTGTGTGTGTGTGTGTGTGTGCATGCGTTGCCCACAGTATGAGAGAGAGAGAGAGAGAGAGAGAGAGAGAGGGAGATGTATACTGTATGTCATCAAGCTGACCCTGCTTATGGTTTTTAATTATGGATGATTATTGTCTTATTCACTACTGTCTCCATATCGTCTCCATTAGCTTCCACATCCTGCATGTTTTTTTGGCCATTTTTAAATGTTTTATTTAGATAGTGAGAGAGAGCAGAGACATGCTAGACATGATAGTTGGATTCAAGCTCAGTTCCTTTTGTGACTCACAAAGAGCATGTGCTCTGTGACTTTGACTGAGCCACCAGGTTTGGAAGTTTGAAAGTTTGAAAACAATATTAAAAATAGTCTTCCTGCTAACATTTTCCCTTTTTTATTTTCAACGTTTTGAGGTTCATGTAGCTGCTTTATCCAGCTACATGTCAACGTTTGTTTGTTCCTTCTTCTGCAGCTTGCTATGAAGGGAAGAAACCCCGTCCAGGACAGGCCTCAGACGCCCCTCCTCAGGAGACTTGGCTCGGATCTGAACCCATTTGATTTGGTGTTTTAGGAACCCGTTGCGACCGCATATGTTGAGCATTTTGTCAAATATTGTTATGCAAAATGCTGCAAACCTCACATTTGTGTCACACAAAGTTGTGTGTCACACGTGTCACATTTCTATTCATGCATGATCAACCCTCCCTATATGGATATACAGTAATATGATCAAGGGTTGAATTCACCCTAGCCTCTCTCAGAGCACGCCCTGCAGGCTGCTGCAGCATGTTCAAGGAGACAACCTCAATGTACCAGGGGTGGGGGGTTTTCTGCCCTGTTTTTGCATCTCAATAAAAGTTTTGGTTGTATCAGCACAAATTAGCATTGATGGTACCTAGCTAATCTCACACAGCTGCAGAATGGAACATTAGGGAGAGGGTGCAGGGCCCCGGCCCATCTGTGGAGGGACCGACTCACGGTCCCCTGGAACCCACATCACTTTGGCCTCGTCAGATGGTCCCCGCAGTGTGTCCCCGCGCGCACACACACACACACACACACACACACACACACACACACACACACACACACACACACACACACACACACACACACACACACACACACACACACACACACACACACACACACACACACACGTGCATGTGTGTTTGTTTCTCATTAACTTACAGAAAACCTTGCATGTGAAATTGCAAACTTGAACATACAGTTACTGTAATGGTGGCTAAGCAATTCTCCAAAGACCGTTTCCCCTCTAGATTTACACAGCTGTGATCAAGGTGTTACTGGCAGGGATGAAGAATCGTTTATTTCACTGTAAATCTCCTCTCTAGTGAATTATCTCTCTATGCTACTTCGTATGTGCAGCGATGGTATATCGCTCTCTCTTGAGAGAGAGAGTACTGCACATACAGCTCTTCTTTGTCATCTCTCCCTCCGTGTCTTTCACGTCTGTCTGTCTGTCTGTCTCTGCCCTGTGTTCTGTCTGTGCCCTGCCATGCACCAAGTCTCTATTTCCCTCTTCCTCCCTCTCTCTCTTATTCTCTATCTCTCTCTCTTTACCACAGTGGTCTGTGCCCTGTCATGCTACAAGTCAGCAGCTGTGCCTGGTTCCAGACCTCAGAAAGGTGAAAGAGGAAATGGAAAGAGATTTCCCATCCAAATGAACAATGCTGAACTGTCTGTCAGCCAGGGCACGCAAGATGGCTGCCATAGAATCCGGGGTTTGCTCGCCAGAGGGCCACAGGAGCTGAGTGGGTAGATGCTGCATGCGGTTCGCCCCTACTCTATGAGTCAAAGTGTCCCTGAGCCAGCTAAATGCTCCCCGGGCACAGTATTAACAGTGCCCAATGCTCCTAGTAATTTAATATGTACAGTGACAAATATCACATCAACAACAACAACCCGAGTCATGTAGATGTAATGCTTGATACGCTCAGTGAATTGAGGCGTTACTCGGGCTGTACATGCCAGTTCCAACAATGGTTCTCATCACCTGTCAACAACACCAACAAAACACACATGTCTCCAGCACGGCGATATTGATTCTATATTCTGGAGTGCTATGATTCTACAGCACTCCACAATGACACATCAGGGGGTATGCCCTTTCTATCAATTCCTGTTCTAGTTCCAGAGAGTGGTTCTCATATAGCCCCTCTCATATGAACAGACCTCTCTCTGAGAGCCCCCCCATACCTCCTGTCACACCCAGGGCTGAGTAGTGACCCCCCTCTCTGAGTACGGCGCCATCGGTCGGACAGACCAGACGATAGCGGCTGATATGCTTTCAGCGCTGACGGCTGGCATGTCACCCACACAATAGCACTACAAGTGGCACTGTGGCACACCGGAGGAAATGAGTAAGTGGTTCGATCTGAGGAGTGGGCGGCGTAAAATGGATTCAGGTGATGAGCGTCGATCTGGGCACAGTTTGTAATAGATATTTATGCACATCATTATAAATACAGAGATGTAAGGCAAGGTACACAGCCATGCATGCAGTTCCTCACTGTTCATTTATACATTTATACACTCTCAGAGTTAGATGAACTAATCTAAGATTCTACAGTGTACACACCCATCTCTCCTGCATACATGATTTACATATAGTGGAGTGGAGTCAGGAGCAGTAGCCCAGCCCCGCATCTACTTACCACTCTACCCCTCCGTCCCTCCTTCTCTCCATCCCTCATTCTCTCCATCCCTCCATCCTTCCTCCATCCATAGAGACCATTAACTTAATGAGACTTGAGGTACGGAGGCGGCTGCAGTAACAACCCCCCCCCCCCCCCCCCCCCCACACACACACACACACACACACACACACACTCTTCCATCTTCCACTTTCTCTTCCTCTACCTCTCTTGACCTTTTCCTCTCTTTTGTCTTTCCTGCTGCATAATCTTTCACTCTGTCTTGCCACCACTTCCCTGGTCCTCTAAGCATTGTGTTATTTGTGTATGTGTTGCTGTACCTGTGTCAACGCAGTCTGAAGACTCTCTCTGTCTTCCTGTAACAAGTTGGTGATGATTGTGTGTTAATGTCGCTGTATGCTGTCTGCCATGTTTATAGTGATTGTATATGTATGTATGGTTATGTGTGTGTGTGTGTGTGTGTGTGCATGCGTGCGTCCGTGCGTGCGAGCACTGACACAATCTGGCTTGTGTAAGGCTGTGACAAAAGGGAGAAGCTCACCAAAGTGAGAGTAAACAAATTAACACTTGCTATGCATTCAATGACTATTATGTATTTATATAATGCATTATAATCTGCTTATGACACTGCATTAATTACAGTTAAGCACTCATAATGAAATTATAACACATTGTAAAGCCTTTTATGTCATATGAAGCCAAATATAATACTTCATACTTCATAAAGGCAGCAGTGGAATTTTTGGTAGCACTATGAGTATTTATGACTTTGTATATAATTATACAGTGTTAAAGATTATAATGCATTAAGTATGCAATATAGACATGGGATGAATAGCAAGTGTTACTGGCATTCGTGACCGATGCATCGAAACGTTGTAAATTATTACTTCACCCTGTGAATTAAAAAGTGCTTAAACTGTCTGAGTTGCTCCAGTGCCTTCCTTCCTCTTCCTACCTGTCCTGCCTCTGCGATGCACCAGATTAGCCTACCACAGGCCTGAGGCGCGGTGGAACTACCTTTTGTTACTGGCAAGAATCAAGACTACAACAAATCAATGAACAAGGATGTGCATATGGGGTGAATTTATTAGTATTTCTTACAATTTTTGATGTTATTTTGTGTCATGGAGTTGAGGTTAAACCTCAACCACAGATTGTAATGTTATTGTATGTATTAAGTGTTCGCATTTCGCGATCATCAGCAGATCCAAAATCCAGAAAAAATAGGATATAGGATAATATTTTCATTTTCACATACAATGCATATGCAATGCATATTTTGGTGTGTGGGCGAATGAACGGAGGTAGCATAACTTTCCATATATCCACGGCCTTTGCTGACACTCAGTTTCACCGATAGCTTCTGTTTTTGCTGTGTGGCAATTTTGGCCGAGGGCTAGTGAGGAAAGGCCATGAGGTCCCCAATATCAGTAAGGCTTCATCCTGCAATCTGCCTATTAGATTATGTGCAATGTTGGCATTCTGGCCTGAGGATGGAGCATGGTGAAAGGCCATGGAGTCATGGAAATCAATATGGGTGCACAGAAAAGGAAGGACGGACAAACCGACTTCTGTGTGTCTTTAGAGAGGCACTACTATTGGAGCTAAAAGGTGTCTTGCAATTAACTTTCACTTAACATTTTTGAATGTTAAACAGGATCCTAGCTTTAGTTTTTAGATAGTCAAGCCAGGTTAATTCAAAAAGACGTCTGGTTAGCAGATGTCGACATAAGACATGCATGCATTATAAGGTTGCAAAGTTAAAATCCTTACTTTGTTGAATTTCATTGAAA